>NC_137837.1:24305098-24670098 GCF_948465745.1 Chenopodium album
CCGCGTGCCCCTTCAATCCCTGTAGATTCCTTCCTCAATGAATGCAATCAGGGAGACGGTGAAGAGGCCATCTCTATGCCCTGCTCGCAGAATGAGGAGTCATCCGGAGAAAGCTCCGCCTCCAGTTCCGAGAGCAGTGACGAACCTATGTCACCGCTTGAGGATAGTGAGGTGGAGGAGAGGAAAAAATGGAGTGAGAAGGATGACCCCTTCAAGATCCACGTCTATGCCAAAGATAAGGCAAACATGGACAAGGACTTGGAGAATTTCAAACTTATGCGCCCCCTAGCCGGTAATTATAGCATCCGGGTGTTGCCTACAGAAGGCACCGTCTCTTGGAAAGATGACGAGAGGAACGCCAATGCCTACTTTGGCTGTTATGAGGCGGCGTTCCAAGCCGGGCTGAGATTTCCACTGCACGAGGCGGTGAAGGCAATTTTAAGAGGTTATGGCCTTGGAGTGTGGCAACTAACCCTCAATTCCTGGGCTAACATCTTGGGGTATGTTGCCGCCTGTGAGTTCCAAGGGCTGCATCCCGGCTGGGAAGCCTTTGCCCATATGCATTACCTGAGTCGCAACCTAGGCAGCTGGAGGGCGTGGTATACGTTGACCACACTCCCTCAGTACATGATGACTTTGGACAAAGTGTCCAAATTTGACGGCCGGAAGCACCGCTTCTATTTGTTGTATGCACCTAGCCGACAAGAGAATTTTGAACTGCGCCGGTATAATAAGAAGCCCGACCTTCTGGGCCGGAAGTGTTGTCTTCCACGGATTCCGGATGAGGACTACGACAAAATAATTGAGACCAACTTTTTTGGTCTTGAGACTGCTACCCTGTCAACCGGGGAAACAATAAAAGTTCCAAAGAACTGGATCCCAAAGAGCGCCTGGTTCAGAGACGAGGCCTTTTTATCCGCCTGCGGGCTCAGCACAATGTTTACCAAACATATGCGCCTGACATTTTGACCGTTTGGGATATTTCCATGTCAGATGTTGTGCAAATACTGATATTTTTGCTCTTTTTGCAGAAGAAGCTTTAGCCATGCTCCCAGACGAGAAGTGTTGACTCGAATGAACAATACAAGAGGGGGGTGAATTGTATTGTTGAGGAACTAGGGTAATTTTTGCGGAATTCTTAAAGAAACTTAAACAAAAACTTTAAAGTGCAAGAGAGATTTTACGCGGAAAACTTCTTGGCCCTAATCAAGAAGAAAAACCACGACCACAAGGGATTTTAAACTCAAATCTTAATAATAATAGGGCAAACAACCTATTACAAATTAAGACTCTAAACTCAAGTTCCTCAACGAACTTAAGTTCCCCCTCAACTGATCCCTCAATCAGTTGAGCTCTCGAATCTCTCTCTTTCCCCTTGCTTCACTCAAAGCAATTACACACTCTAGAGTTTACCCAAACTCTACCCCAATACAACTCTAGATAAAACTTCTAAGATGCTAAGTACAAAGACACTCAAGGACTTAAGTGGATTTTTGACTCTTTTAGAAAAGCTAAGAATTGTAATGCTCAAGTGTATTTTGTCAACATAAAACTGATTCTATTTATAGGAAAGTTAAAAACCTTTCCGTTTGCCTCAACTTCCACTAAGCCACAACCTCCATGAAACTAGGAAGTGCAGTTCATGGGAGCTTGGGCAGCAAGTCAAACGATTTATCAGGAAGTGTTTTACTGGATTCCTAATTTTTCTCAACTTCCTTTGACAAAGTAAATCACACGTTAGAAAGATTATTCTCCAAGTCAGATTTTCCAAATAATGAGATGGAATTAAAATAGAAAATCTTTTTAACAAAAAGAAGATAATTTAACTCAAAAAGATATTTTTCGAAAATAACTGAGTTAAAAGATGGAAAATAAAATCTTTAATAAATAAAATCAAATCCACTTAAACCCTATCAATTAGCCATGTACTTAATATATATACAAGAAGCCTAAAATAAACAGTAAAGATACATTAGACTCCTTGACACACTGTGAAGCTTCGACTCTGGAGCTTCAGTTCCTCACTCAAGGAACTTGGCTTCTGATTGTCTTCTATGCTCGTCCATAGCTCATCCTTAGACCTTGTTCCATGCTCCACTCTGACTCTAGAACTTCGTTGCATATAAAACCTATCAATACATCAAAGCTAATAGACAAAAGTTAAAGCTCCTAAGGGTTTGCTTAGGTTCCTTGAGTCATCATCAAAACTTAAGATCAAAAATATTCCCCCTTTTTGATGAATGACAAACCTAAGCAAACTCACAAAAATAAAATTAAAAGACAATCAGAAAAAGAAAAACTTAAAACGAAAATGAACTAGCTAAAATTAAACAAGGAACTGAATGAAAGTTATAGTTATACCTTCGATTTTAAACGGATGGAGAGCTTGTCAACAATTGAGTTTTCCTTTCTTTTCCCCCTTTTGGCGTTCATCAAAATTAATGCACACAAATATACATATCTAAACACAACACCATTTTAATGGTTTGTGTCCAAAGCATAGAACAAAGCACATATAGGCAGAAATAGTATGCAAATAGTCATAAAGCAAGCAAGCAACATCCATATAAACAAACTGATGTTCCTCCAGAACATAAAAAACAAAAGAAAATACCCTGTTTAATTGTTTACAAACCAAAAGAAGCAAAATAACCAAGTTTAATACAGACCAAGATCAAAAGATAGTTTGATAGATGAGATAGACAGAAAATAGGATTAGGATTTAGGGGCTGGGGACTTGTGCTCTTCTCCTGTTTCCTCAGCAGAGTCTTCTTCAACAACAATCTCTTCCAGTTTCTTCAACAAATCAGCCTGGCCTTGAGAGAGAGTTGAAGTGCTTTCCTTCATTGCTGAGGTGAGTTCCTTAGAAGCATGCACTAGGTCTCCTACTAGCTTCTCAAGAGCCTCGATCCTCAAGAGCAGAGTTGGTTGAGCATCAGACAGCAGCTTGACAACATCTTTGAGTGCCTTCAGTTCCAAGGTGGAACTCACAGAACCAAAGGCAGCAAATCCTGTACCTGCACTTACTGGAGCAGAACGAGTGACAGATTCCTGCATAAATATGCCCTATTCCCCCTGAACAAAGGCTTTTTCTTCACTGAGATCCACAAAAGCAGCTGGAGCCTCAGCTTTCGCTTTTGGCTTAACAGCCAACCTAATGCTCTTCCTTTTCCTAGTACCAGTAGCACTACTTTTCTTGCCCTTCTTTTCAGAATTTTCTTCTTTTTCTCTCTTTTCTTCCTCTCCCTCACTTTCCTCTTCTTCCAGCCATTTATCCAACTCCTCTTCCTCAGTCAGAATCTTAACTCCTTCCTTAGACTTAGGGGTTTGTTTTGGAAGGAATTGGGTAATACCATCAACAACATGCAAGTTTCTGCTTTCAAGGGTTTTGGGTTGAACAAAATGATTGGTTTGTAGTTTGATATGTTCACAGTTCTCCACAAAAATACCAAAACTCTCAATGAGAGTAATAATCAGATTTGCATAGCCAACTTTCAAATGGTTTGCAAGACAGTGGGTGAGGTGTTTTGTCATGATGGAAGGGAAATTGATTTGTATTTTGTTTTCAAGGCAGTACATCAGCATAGCATCAAGGTGATTAGCCTCATGCCTGTGCTGAGTTCTTGGAATGATGGCTAAATGCACAAAGATAAACAACAATTTTTGAATGGGAGAGAACAGATTATGATTAATTTGGACTTTTGACACCTTTCCACCAATTGATTCCACAATATCTTTTATGGGCACATCTCCTACACTTTTATCAGTAGCTCCTTTAAAATATTCATCAAACCCCTCATTAGGAGTTCTAAAGATAGCACATAGATAATCAGCATCAAAACTAATTTTCTTATTTTTAACTCTTGACACACAGACACCATCATAATTTCTAAAATTCGCACAAAATTCTTTCAAAGGAGCATGAGCAAGCACGTTATTGTAGCTTTCACTAAACAATTGCACCCAATTTTGAGCCTCTAAGATTTCAAGTAGTTCAGAATACTTACTTACTTCACACCACGGTAAGTTGATGCAGAAACCATGAATGAAGCGTTCAGAGCTTGCTTCGATTTTCTTTTGAGATGGAGACTTTTCCAACTGAATTCTTTCTCCTAATTCCTCCCAGCCATGATCCTCGAGTTCCTCCAGCTTTCGTTTCTTTGACTCAGCAGGCAAGTTCTTTGGTTTTTCAACAGAGGGTTTTGGTTGATTTTCTTGCTCGATATCCATGGGTGAATCTTTTTGAGGGGTAATTTGTGGTTTTTGTGAAACATCCATGGGTGAATTCGCTGAATCAGTAAAATGTAGGGTGTATTTTACGGAGAGAGGAGGTGAGGAACAGTGTGTAGGGTTTGGGGTCATTTTATAGGGGTGGAATTTCAAGGGGTAAAAGAGTCGGTGGAAGAGTGTGGAAGGTTAATTGAATGATGCAGGTGTCGTTTGATGAAGGATAGACAAATGACTTTTAACTTGGTCAGTTTAAAAAAAATTAATGTGATTTGACATGAAGGGTCTAGGTTAATTGAAGATAATTTTTTATCAGAAACTTTGAATTGAATGCAAAAAGTCACGGGTATTTAATCAACAATTTTGAGAGATAAATTTGAAATTTAAAAAAAATAAGCAATGAAGGATAATTCAAAATAAAAGATAAGATTTTAAGTAGATAAAATTAATCAACTGACTAGTTAATTAATTCACAAAAAGATAGAACAAAATCTTATAGATTATTTCGGAGGAACTAGGAACAAATCAACATAGTTTGTTAAAACACAGACATGCCTAATGCAATTTGATTTCTTCTCATACAGCCACAATCCCATATGCAATGCCATACATTCTAATGCTTAGGACTATGTTTTCACATATACATATTGTGTAAGATATATATAATGCATGCATGATTGACTTATACCTTGGGGGAACTTGAGGTCTTCTTAACTCAATTGTATCATACCAAGTTCCATGCGCATCTTTTCAAATTTGTCCCTGCTTAAAGGCTTAGTAAGAATGTCAGCAATTTGATTTTCAGTTTCACAAAAATCTAACTTAATTAAGCCTTTTTCCACATTATCCTTAAGGAAATGATGCCTTATGTGAATATGTTTCACACGAGAATGATGAACTGGATCTTTTGAAATGCATATAGCACTAGTATTATCACAATAGATTGGAATGCAATTATATTTCATACCATAATCTCTTAGTTGTTGTTTTATCCAAAGTACTTGAGAACAACAGGCAGCAGCTGCCACATATTCAGCTTCAGCAGTTGACAAGGCCACTGTGTTCTGTTTCTTGGATCCCCAAGAAACTAGGCATGACCCGAGAAACTGAACCATTCCTGAAGTACTCTTCCTATTCACCAAATCTCCTACATAGTCAGCATCTGCAAAACCTTTTAAATCAAAAGTATCACTTCTAGGATAGAAGAGACAAAGATGGTCAGTTCCTTTGAGATATCGTAGGATCCTTTTTACTGCTGTAAGATGTGACTCCTTAGGATTAGATTGAAACCTTGCACATAAGCCAACACTAAATGCAATATCAGGTCTGCTAGCAGTTAAGTATAAAAGGGATCCAATCATACCTCTGTATTTGGTTTGATCTACACTAGTTCCTTGTAGATCTTCATCTAACCTTGTGCCTGTTCCCATTGGTGTATGGTTGGTCTTTGCTTGGTCAAGGTTATATTTCTTCAGTAGTTCCTTGACATACTTTTGTTGGTGAATTGCAATACCTCTTTCCGTTTGTTTGATTTGTAGTCCAAGAAAGAAGTTGAGTTCCCCCATCATGCTCATCTCAAATTCACCACTCATTAGCTCAGCAAAGTACTTGCACAGGTTTTCGTTAGTTGCTCCAAAAATAATATCATCAACATATATTTGAACAACTAGTAAGTCAGTTCCTTCAAATTTTAAAAACAAAGTTTTATCTACTTTACCTCTTTTAAAATCATTTTGAAGAAGGAACTTAGAGAGCCTTTCATACCAAGCTCTAGGTGCTTGTTTCAGCCCATAAAGAGCTTTATCAAGCTTAAAGACATGATTAGGAAATTGGGGATTTTCAAAACCAGGAGGTTGTTCCACGAACACCTCTTCTTCAAGAAAACCATTTAAGAAAGCACACTTAACATCCATTTGATATAGTTTCAAACCCATAAAAGAGGTAAAAGCAATTAAAATTCTAATATCTTCTAATCTAGCAACAGGAGCAAAAGTTTCTTCAAAGTCAATACCTTCTTGCTGATTGTAACCCTTCACAACAAGTCTTGCCTTGTTTCTTACAATTGTTCCATATTCATCCAGCTTGTTCCTGAATACCCACTTGAGCCCTATTACCTTTTTGTGTTCAGGTTTCTCTTCAAGATGCCAGACCTTGTTCCTCTCGAACTCATTTAGTTCATCTTGCATGGAAATTATCCAGTCAGCATCCTTCAGTGCTTCATCATGATTTCTTGGCTCAATAATGGATAGGAAGGCTTGAAAGGCACAGAAGTTCCTCATCTGTGATCTGGTCTGAGTTCCTCTACCAATATCACTTATAATAAGGTCTGTTAGATGAGAACCTTGATATTTGAATGGCTTTGGTTGAAATTCTCTGGCAGGAACTCCTATTTGAGGCACTTCTTCTTCAGTTTCTTCTCCATTTTCCTCGTTGCCAGATTCTCCATGATCTTGTTCCTCCGGGTTTTCTTGATTAGGAACTTCAGCATTTTCTTGATGTTCTTGCTCAGGTTCCTCTCTTACTTCCTTGGTTTGCTTGGAGGTTTCTTCCTCTTCTTCCCTGTCTCTAATCATACCAATTTCATAATCATTATTGTCTTGTTCCTGCACATTCATAAACATATTAGATTCATCAAATATCACATGAATGCTTTCTTCTACACACAATGTATTTTTATTGTAAACTCTGTAAGCTTTGCTATTTGATGCATAGCCAAGGAACACAGCTTCATCACTTCTTTCATCAAATTTTCCTATGTTCCTTTTCCCATTATTATGAACAAAGCACCTGCATCCAAAAGCTCGAAAGTGAGAAATATTGGGTTTCCAGCCTTTAAACAGTTCATAAGGAGTCTTATTGATGATTGGTCTCATCATAACTCTATTAATAATATAACATGCATTATTAATAGCTTGAGCCCAGAAGTTCCTTGGAAGACCACTTGCTATGAGCATAGTTCTTGCCATGTCTTCTAGAGTCCTGTTCTTCCTTTCAACAACTCCGTTCTGTTGAGGAGTTCTTGGGGCTGAAAAGTTATGATCCATGCCATTTTCTTTGCAAAAGTCGTCGAATATTGAATTCTCAAACTCAGTTCCATGATATGATCGAATGTGGATAATTTGATTTCCACTTGACTTTTGTACTCTTTTGGCAAAGGACACAAATTCATCAAAAGTTTCATCTTTGCTAGACAGAAAAATCACCCAAGTAAATCTAGAAAAATCATCAATAATAACTAAAACATATTTCTTTCCACTTCTACTTTGAACACGCATGGGGCCACACAAATCCATATGAATTAGCTCCAATGGCTTTGTGGTGCTGACCATGTTTTTGCTTTTAAAAGAAGACCTGACTTGCTTGCCTCTCACACATGCATCACAGATATGTTGTATGAGGAACTTGACTGAGGGAAGCCCTATAACCAAGTTCCTTGCTCTAAGTTTATCCATGAGTGAGAAGCTAGCATGTCCAAAACGTTTATGCCATAATAAGGGATCATCATTAATGGCACTCAAGCAGGTAAGGTTGTTCCTTCGAACAGAATTTAGATCCACAATGTATGTGTTCCCTTTTCTAGTTCCTTCAAGAACAACCCTTCCTATTTTATCATTAATGATGTTGCATGAATCAGAGGTAAAACTTACAGAGTTTCCTTTATCACAAAATTGTGATATGCTCAGCAAATTGTGCATCAAACCCTCGACCAAAAGTACATTTTCTATTGAATGAGAACTGGACCTTCCTACTTTTCCTTTAGCAATTACTTCACCCTTTTTGTTGTCTCCAAAGGTCACAGTTCCTCCTGGATAGGCCTCTAGTGAGAGAAACTTTGATCTATCACCTGTCATATGCTTTGAACAACCACTGTCGAGGTACCACGTGTTGTTCCCCCTCACTAGGACCTGCAAAAGAACTTATTGGTTAGATTCAGGAACCCAGGTTTCCTTGGGTTCCTTGGACGTTGAAGCAATATCAGATTTCTTTACCCAAACTTTCCTAACATTCTTGCTAATAGACTGTTCCTTCTTGTTACAAGTGGCAACAAGATGACCAGTTTTACCACAGAAGGTACATATTTTATAGCTAGGCAGGTCTACATATTTTTTCTTGCCTTTATGCTTAGAACGTATGAATCCTAGACCTTCAGTTCTTTTGGTTTGAGCATTCTCAATCCACTTAGGAATTCCAAACTGACTAATGCTTCTTTCTTTTCAAAGCTCAAGTTCCTTCTCCAATTTTGCCTTTTCAATTCTTAACTCGTCAAGATCATATTTTAATTTTTCAAAATCCTCATTAAATTTCGGCAAAGATTCAGAGGAGGAACTTGGAGACACTTCAGCATTAGCAAGTTTGTATTGAGTCAGTTCTACATTGACCATGATATTTTCAAACTTGAGTTTCTCATTCATTTCTTTTAAGAGAAGATTCTTGTCAAAAAGTTCAAAAAATCTACTTTGAACATCAGTTCGTTGATTCTCAATCCACGTACTGTGTTCCTTGCAGACTTTGAGAGCTCTTTGACATTCACCTAGACGAATACTAGTGTGAGTCCAGTCATCTTCCAATTCAAACACTAAATCAATGAGAGCATCTTTTGTATAAGTCTTAAGTACATTAGGATCAAGGAATACCTCTTTAGAAAGCTCATCATTGTAAGCCTTTTCATCACGTTTGGCCATCAGACATAAATGAGTTGTTTCTTCTTCAGGTTGTTCCTCTTCATCCTCACTTTCAGAATCTCCCCAGGCAGCAATCATAGCCTTCCTAATGTCTGTTTTGTTTAAAGGAGTTTTGTTGTAGTTTCTCTTAACTTGTTCCTTTGCCTTCCCTTTACCTTTCTCTGTATCCCAAAGTGGACACTCACGAATGAAGTGTTCTAGAGATCCACATTTGTGACAACCAGAGTCAGCCTTTGAAGTAGAGGGTTTCTTGGTGAAGTTCCTTGACTTGTTGTTTCGGTTGAACATTCTTTTGAACCTTCTCACCAGCATAGCAGCCTCTTCTTCATCGACTTCAGAGTCTTCTTGATCTCCAGCTTTGAGAGCCAAGCCTTTTCCTCGGTTTCCTTCACTGTTGCTTGTTCCTAGGTGCAACTCATGAGGGAACTAGCAAGTTGCTCAATATTGAACTTTGTGAAGTCCTTTGTTTCTTGTAAGGCTATTACCTTGGCTCTCCATCTCTCATCTTGAGGGAGGCTTCATAGAACTTTTCTGACCTGCTCATCAATAGGGATTTGCTTTCCAAGAGAGACAAGCTCATTAATAATGTTAGTAAATCTAGTTAACATTTCCTGAATTGATTCTTTTGGTTGCATTTTAAACCGTTCATATTTTGACATAAGCAAGTTAATTTTAGAGCGTTTCACTTCGTTAGTTCCTTCATGAGTAACTTGAAGTAAATCCCAAATTTCCTTAGCATTTTTACAACCCATAACATGGTTGTGTTCATGGAGTCCAAGACCACAATGAAGTAATTTAATAGCAATTGCATTAATTTCCATTTTCTCAAAATCTTCCTTATCAAACTCAGACATAGGTTTAGGTACTACCTCATTTTCACCAGCAGTTTTGGTAATTTCGAAATCACCAACTTCGATCACTCTCCAAACCTGGTAGTTGTCGGCTTTGATAAAAATCTCCATCATGTTCTTCCAATAGGTGTAGAATTTCCCATTGAACATAGGAGGACGCTGTGTAGAGTAGCCTTCTTCCAGTTTCTCGTGATTGTTCATCTTGATTCCAGGAACTTAACTCATTAGGGTTTCCTGATTTCTTCGAGGAACAGGCTCTGATACCAATTGTTGACTCGAATGAACAATACAAGAGGGGGGTGAATTGTATTGTTGAGGAACTAGGGTAATTTTTTAACGGTCCTCCGCCGCCATCCGCAAAGATATTGCGGAGAAGCAGGCGGCTCGGATCAGGGCCAAGGTAAGACGCCTGACCCCTTTTTCTTTAACTTCACAAGTTTCATTTTCGGATGCATAACTGACTTGTATCCGCTTTGCAGGAAGGAAAAATCCCAAAAACGTTTGAGAAGTCTCTCAAACGGGCAAGGGATGACTCCGTCTCTAGCCCCTCCAAATCTAAGAAGTCTGCCTCCTCTTTGACTCCTAGAGCCAAAGACGGGAAGACTCAGATGCACATAGGGGGGAAGATGCAGGAGGTATCCGGCAACTTGGGCCTTGACCTTGCTAACCCCCTGTCCGTAGGCGGGGGTTTTACAGCGCCTGCGAGTGGCTCTCGCCACGCCGCCTCTGAAAGTAAGGCAAACCCATTTGAGTCCCCACCTGAGTTAGGGTGGCCTTTGCGAGTGAAATCCCACTCCCAACAGATTTCTTCCTTAGAAGGTCGGCAACAGATTGGTGTCGCCTGTATTTCGCACTCATCAAATGTTGATTGTGGTGCAGATCACTCTCTTCGCTGTCCAGACGTCCAGAAGCATGCCAAGGCCATGCTTGATGCCGTACGGAAGAGGGATAAAGACAACATCCCTGGGATAGAGACGTTCAATCTGGAACGCATTCTATCCCTTCTGGATGAGGTGAGGTGTAAAGAAAGTAAAGAAAATAAACTTCAAGTCTTACTCCGCCTGCAAATCTAACCTGATTTGTTCTATGCAGGCTCTTTTGCGGGTAGACGGTCTCAAACGTCCCTACTCCTGCTGAAAATGTTGCTCTATACTCTTATACAATAAATGAACTTGAGACTAAAGCCACAATAATGACGCATACGTCGAAGATTGAGCATCTCGATAAGGACCTGGAGGCGTTCAAGAAGAAAGACGGCGATGCTGAGACGACGCTCAAAAAAGCTTAAGAGGAGCTTGGCAAGGCTAAGGCGGAGCTGGACTCTCTCAAGGGGGTCTCCCAAGAGAACACCGACCTCAAGGCTAAGGTCAAAGAGCTGGAGGAGGCGGCTCATGAGATTCCTTCTGATGAAGAAGATGAAGGGGACAATGACAAGGTGGACCCGTCTGCAGCTCAGCAATGATTCTCTGCGGCAGTATGCGATTTTTTTTTCTTATTCAGCGGCTGTATGCCAAATTACTTTCTTTCTGGCCTGCGTGCCGAGTATTAGTTGTCTTTACCGGCTGAGGAGCCGGGTTATTTGAATATTTGTTTCACTTCCCGGACGGGGTCCGGTTAACAATGTTCTACCACAACCGTTTGGTTGGGTAGTTCTTTAATGAATGCACCGACTAAGTCGGTTTTTATCATTTTGCGCTTAAATTTTGCACTTTTAATTTTGCAAGTATGCTTGATATTTTTGCTTTTGCCTAACTTATGAAAAGCATGCGCCAATTGATAATCCGACTGCTCTTGCCCCTGGGCGGCTGTGTGGTTGGTTTCACCTTAAAATCTATTGATTGGCTTGGAAACGTCTGATGCTTTAAAGAGCATGATATGTTTGCAAGTCAATCAATCACAACAGTGATTGCCCCAAACCAAGTACACAGCCGTACATATAACAGGCGTTCCAGATTTTCTATTAGACGGAAAAACACTAGGTGAAAAAAGGCATTTGGCAGCGGTTCAAACCCGGTCTAAGGCACCGGTTTGAACCGCTGCCTATGTGAGGGGTGCCAAAAACATGGTTTTTGGCACCGGTTCAAAACCGGTGCCATAGGGTGTAATAGGCACCGGTTAACCGGTGCCAAAAAGGCCCACTAAATTTTTTTTCAAAGTTTTTGGCACCGGTTAACCGGTGCCAAAAAACCCCCCAAATTTTTTTTTTTTTTTTTGCTTAAAAATTAAACAAACTAATTTAAATAAAAACACAAAATATAAATCAAACATCACAATCAATATAAACGTCTAAACGATTCTGTTTAATATATAATCAATAAAATTTTACAACATAGATCAATAAAAAAAATTACTTATAAATAAAAAAAAATTACAACATATAAATAAATAAAAAAAACTACAATATAAATCAAAAAAAAAAATATTACAACATCACAATCTAAAAATCCCCATATTCTTTATTCTTGATTATTGGATTATGTATACCTGCGCCAATTAAAACATCAAAAATAAATTGATTAAAATGAACAAGCTGCGAAAAAAATAAAAAAAACCCAGAAAAAAAAATCGAATTAAAATCGATTAAATTAAAAATAAAATCGAAAAAAACCCAGAAATCAAAACATCAAAACAAAATCGAAATAATAAAAACAAAATCCCAGAAAAAAAAATGAATAAACCCAGAAATCATAAAAATAAAAACAAAATCGAACAATTAAAAAACCCAGAAATCAATTAAAATAAAAACAAAAACAAAAAAAAATTGAAATCGGAAAAACCCAGAAAAAATTGAAAATCAAAATCGAAAAACAAAAATCAAAATCAAAATAAGACAACGAAAGTAAAATCGAAACATAAAAATCAAAATCGAAAAAAAAAGAAAAACAAAAATCAAGATCGAAAAACAAAAATCAAAAATCAAAATCAGACAACAAAAGTAAAAATCGAAACACAAAAATCAAAATCGATAAAAAAGAAAATCAAAAATCAAAAATCAAAAATCAAAATCGAAAAACAAAAATAAAAATTGAAAAACCCAGAAATCGAAAAAATAAAAACAAAAACGAACAAATAAAAAAACCCAGAAATCAATTAAAATAAAACAAAAACGAAAAAAAAATTGAAATCGAAAAAACCCAGAAAAAATCGAAAATCAAAATCGAAAAACAAAATTCAAAAATCAAAAATCAAAATCACAACACAAAAACCCAGAAATTGAGGGAGGAGGAGTGGTCTCCGTGGTGTTGTTGCATGTGCTTGCGGTGGTGTTCGTGGTGGTCTCCGTGGTGGTGTTCGTAGTGGTCTCCGTGGTGGTCTTCGTGGTGAGCTTGAAGGAGGAGATGAGAACGAAGAAAGGGAAGGAGGAGATGAGAACGAAGAAAGGGAAGGAGGAGATGAGAAGGAGGAGATCGATGAGAAAGGGAAGGAGGTTAAGTGGAGTGAAAGAGGAGGAGAGAGAAATAGTAGGAAAGAAGAGGAGAGGAGAATGAAGCGGCGAGCTAGTAGTGAAGCAAAGTAGGGTTTCATATTTATATGGCCGTTTTTTTTTTTTTTTTTAAGTTTAACCGGTTTTTTTTAAAGTAAGGAACGGTTCAATTGGCACCGGTTCAAACCGGTGCCTTTTTAATTTTTGGCACCGGTTCAGGCCAAACCGGTGCCTTTTCTATTTTGGTAAAATCCCGCCCATTTCCAAACCGGTGCCATATGGGGGGTGCCTAATGCTTTTTTTCTACTAGTGAAAGGCTGTCTGAGAAACTGACAAAAGGCGAAGAGCCGCCTGTCCTATCATATGACAGGATGCAGATGTTTGCCTGGGGGGTTTGTAATCCAATTATACATTCCAGTCCTGTACCACATTGGGAAGATGTATAATTTCGGAGGGTAATCCAGATTACCCAGGTCAGGCGGCAATGAGTTGAACCATGCCGCCTGTATGTGTAGATGCACTTTTTGGTAGTGCTTATGATGATTGCACCCGGAGGAGTGTTACCGGTTGCCTTATTACTCATTGGAGTAGGCGAAATTCGGATAACCATCCGGCCATCGGCCTCATGTCCTTTAAAGACGGTTGTGTAGTCGTTGCACAACCCTTTTTTCCCCTAATGGGAGAGTCTATGCAACTTTGGAATGAAAAGCTTAAGAACTTCGGTCGGTCACCGACTGATGTCTTGGAACATCCGGTATTTCGAAAACTTAATCGTTCTTAAGACTGTTCTGGTCAGATGGCTATGAGTTGACCAATTTGGTCGTTCAATCTTTGCCGTCTGCATAGGTACGTAGAGCAAATAGGTAGGCTGCTCTCTGCGACGATTGCACCCGGAGGGGTGTCGCCAGACGCCTTTGTCCATGTTGGGACAAACGATTTTATAAAACAAACAACCATCCGGCCATTGGCCTCTAGTCTAGGTGGAGACCGGCTGTATAGCCACTAAGCGGTTTTGTGCCCAGTTTAGTTATCTGGCCAGTGGCCTCATGTAAAATGAACGTTGAATTGTCTACTAAGTTTCAAACTTAGAGAGTTCAACAATTGGGCCATTTGTGAATTGCCCAGACGACCTTAAAGCTTGAAAAAGGAAAAAGCATAATTGAAAACAAAAAGCGATTTCTCATTAATAGACTTTTTGCTTTAAAAATTTTACAACTCAGAAGTAGTACTTTTCAAATTGTCTACATTCTAAGTCCTAGGCAGGCGCCTGCCGTCTGGGGTTTCCAGGCGGTAGGTGCCGTCTCTAATTTCCTCATAGATCGGTAGGGGCCTTCCCAATTTGGAGTCAGCTTTCCAAGCTCATTGGCCCTACCAGTTGCCTCCATTTTCCGTAACACGAAGTCGCCAACTTTCATAGGGCGCTTGTGCACTTTCTTGTTGTAGGCTCTTGTCATTCTTAGATGGTATATCTCATGACGCAAGGCGGCATTGCCCCTGCGTTCTGGGAGTGAGTCCAATGCCAGATGCATGGCCTCCCAATTTGCCTCTTCATCATAGAGCATGACTTTGAGAGTCGGCTCGTAATGTTCAATGGGCAGGACGACTTCAGCACCGTAAACCATGAGAAATGGGGTTTCACCGGTTTCCCCTTTGGCTGTTGTTCGGATGGCCCATAGGAAGTGAATCAACTCTTCTTCCCATAAGCCACCGACCCTTTTAATTTTCTTTTTTATGCCGTCTGAGATGAGTTTGTTGAAGGCTTCAACCTGGCTGTTTGCTTGGGGTCGGCCGACTGATGCAAAACAGTTTGAGATCCCTTTATCCCCCAACCAAGTCTTAAGGTGAGGCATTTCAAACTGAGGGCCATTATCAAACACCATAGACATAGGCACCCCAAACCGGGTAATGATGTTCTTCCAAATGAAAGAGATGACGTCCTTTTTCTTGATGTTCCTGACCGCCTCCGCCTCCACCCATTTGGTGAAGTAATCCACAGCCACTAGAATGTAGCGTTTTTTGCCTAGCGTAGGCGTATAAGGACCTAAAATGTCCATGCCCCATTTCGCAAACGGGACTGGGCTGTGGATTGCCGTCAGATTAGAAGCCGGGCGGTGAATAAGTTTGCCAAATTTCTGACATTTGTCACATTTCTTCACCAACTCTTTGGCGTCAGCCTCAAGGGTAGGCCAAAAGTAGTGCCGCCTGACTCTGACGGCTAGGGATCTGCCGCCTATGTGGGAGGCACAGTACCCCACATGCAACTCTTCGAGAACTTCCTTCCCCTTTTCTGGGGTAACACACTTCAGAAGTGGCTTCAGAAACCCCGCCTTGAAGAGTTCTCCGTTTCTCATCTCGAAGTTTGCCGCTATATTTTTCATGACGGCTGCTTCCTGTGGCGAATCAGGGAGTGTGCCGTCTGTTAAGAAAGCTCGGATGCCATCCATCCAGGTAGAGCTTTGGTCCAGAATCCCAATGGGCTCTTCATATATGCTTCTTTTTTCAAGAACTTCCCAAAAGACTGACCGAGGCGTATCATAACAAGCGGAGGATGCTAATTTGGACAAGGCATCCGCCTAGTTGTTGTCGGACCTGGGCACTTGGCTCAGGGTGAACCCTTCGAGTGTCCCAGCCTCCTCCTTGATCGCCAGAAGATATTTGATCATTGTCGGATAGGTAGCTTCATATGTAACTTCGTACTAGCTAACGACCAATTGAGAATCAGAATAGGCATCAACTTTGGTTGCCCCTGCTGCCTTACACATGAAGATTTCGGCTAGCAGTGCTTCGTACTCCGCCTCATTATTTGAGGCCTGAAATTTGAACTGTAGTGCATACTCATATTTGTCTCCTTCCGGAGATTCATAGATTACGCCTGCACCACAGCCGTCCTTTGTTGAGCTCCCGTCTACATACACTTTACAAACCTGGTCAAGATTATCCGGAGCCACCGGACGGGTCATTTTAACAATGAAGTCGGCAAACGCCTGACCTTTCACTGCCTTTCTTGGTTCATAAGTGATTTCGAGACATTGCATTTTAATAACCCATTTCAGCATTCTTTCGGATGAATCCAAGGTGGACATAGGCCGCTTGAGTGGCTAGTCGGTGTATATCACCACCGAATGTGCCAGAAAATAATGCTTCAACTTCTTGAATTCCATATACAAAGCTAGGCCAAAATTTTCAACCACGGGGTACCGGAGTTCAGCATTTTTGAGTACATGACTAATGAAATAGACCGGGAGCTGGACGTCATCTCGTTCAATAAGGAGAACGGCACTGAGGGCATGATCTGAGACGACTAGGTACATGTACAGCGTCTCTCTGGGCAGAGGACTAACGAGCCTCGGCAAGGAGTGCAAGTGCTATTTTAGCTTTTGAAAGGTCGCCTCAGCATCATCCCCCCATTCAAATCTGGTCTTCTTCCTGATTGCTTGGAAGAAGTAAAGGCATTTGTCGACTGACCGGCTGAGGAATCTCCCCAATGCCGCTAGACAACCGGTTAATCTTTGAACTTTCTTGAAAGTACGGGGTGACTTCATGTCAATTACCGCCTGTATCTTCTCGGGGTTAGCCTCTATCCCCCTTTGATCAATCAGGAATCCGAGAAACTTCCCAAACTCAACACCAAAGACGCATTTCTTAGGATTCAACATGACCTTATGCCGTATGAGGGTGGTGAATGTTTCTCGGAGATCAGCAAGATGATCCTTCTGTAGCTTGGATTTGACTATCATGTAATCAATGTATGCCTCCACATTCCTCCCGATTTGATTAATCAAGACCGTATCAATCATCCGTTGGAAAGTGGCAGGCGCATTTTTCAAGCCAAACGACATCACAATATAACAGAATAACCCCTGATTAATGACGAAGGCCGTCTTATCTTGATATTTCTTCCACAGGGGGATCTGATGGAAGCCGGAATAGGCATCCATAAAGCTCATCAAGGCGTGGCCGGCTGTAGAGTCGACCAGACTGTCGATCTTTGGAAGCGGATAACTATCCTTGGGACACGCCTTGTTGAGGTCTGTGTAATCAACACACATACGCCAGGTACCATTGGACTTCTTTACAAGCACAACATTGGCCACCCAGTCGGGGAAATTACATGGCCGAATGAACCCAGCGTCCAACAACTTTTTTACTTCGGCAGCTGCCGCCTGACTTCTTTCCTCACCGTGATTTCTTTTCTTTTGCCGGATGGTCTTCTTTTTAGGATGCACGATGATTTTGTGGACAGAAAGATCCGGGATGATGCCTGACATCTCTTCCACTTCAAAGGCAAAAATGTCTTTGAATTCTTTCAACAGAAGGTGCAAGTCTGCACCCATCTTAGCAAGAGCAGCCGTCCCCACCTTAACAGTGCACTCTGGACGGCTGTCATCCAAAGAGAGGTCCATGTGCTCTCCGACTTGTTGGGGGCGGAGCTCGTCTGACCGTTCACCGGTCATTGATTGCTATTTTTTCTTTCTTCTCCTCCACCAGCTGAGCAGCTTTTCTTTTCTTTCCGGCTGCTGGTGGGGCTGGGCTGGTATCCTTGACATTGTCAAGGTCTATTGGTTCCTGCGCTTGGCCATTTGGGGCCACAGTGTCTTTGACGGCTGAGAGATAGCACTCCCGGGTCGTCTTCTAATCCCCATTTAGGGAACCAACAGAGCCATCATCCTTCTCATACTTGATGAGCATGAGAGAAGGAATGATTACAGCCTTGGCTTTGTTTAGGGTTGGACGACCTAGAATGATGTTGTAGGCGGTCAGCTCCTCAACGACCAAGAATTTGACGACTAGGTGTCGTCCTTATCCTTTTTCTCCCAGCCGGATAGGTAAGTCAATCCTACAGACTAGGTAAATCATCCCTCCCCCAAAACCAACCAAAGGGTGGGTAACTGGATGCATGTTGCTGGGCTTGTATTTCAGCTTCTGCAGGCATCGGAAGCTGATGATGTCCGACGAGCTGCCGGTGTCAATTAGGATTCGGCCAACCAGCTGGTTGGCGACCTTACATTTAATGACGACCGGGTCGTCATGCGGACGGCGAACGCTGCCCCTGTCCTTCTCAGTGATCAGAACATCAGGGAAGGAGGAGTTGGCAGACGCCTACTCATCATCATCCTTGTCCATCTTTCGAAGATGGCTCTTGGTGCCCCGGATGGTGTAGACCGGCTCCTTATCGATGTCCGAACTACTAGTAGGTTGGGGAGTCTTGGAAGACTGCCCCTTGTTCTTCTTATTAGTCCCTTTGGACTTAGAAATGTAGGACTTTAGCATCCCCCTATCAGCTAGACGGTCCAACGCCCGCTGAAGGCTGAAGCAGTCGTTGGTGTCATGGCCAACTTCCTCATGGTACTGACAAAATTTGTTCTTGTTCCGTGACTGGACGGAACTTTTCATTGGATTCGGCTTCTCAATGGTCATCCGGTCCTTTATCTCCATGAGGATGGAGTTAGAGTCCTTGTTAATCTCGTACCTAGGGATGTATGGTTTAAACTCTCTCTTTTTCTTCTGGGACAGCTGGTCAGAATCACTAAACGCCCAGACTTCTTTTCTCTTTTTGCTCTCTTCTTTCTTTTTTGCCGGCTGAGCATTACGACTTTCTCTTTGTTTGTCAGACTTCTTGGAGTCTGACTGGCTGCCAGGCGTATAGAGGTCGGTAGCCTGAATATAGCATTCTGCCTCCCTTAGGGCCGCCTGCAGCGTAAATTCCCCTTTTCTAACGAGGTCAAACTTAAAGTTTGACCCGTCTCTCAGACCCTTGAAGAAGTCTGTGAATGCTACCTCATCAGACAGCCTCTGGATCTGGATTCTGACCAGGTTGAACCGTCTGACATATGAGCGTAGCCCTTCTCTCTCGCCCTGCTTAACGGTGCTCAAATCAAGGCTAATTTTTTTAGCAGGGATGTTCATTGAGAAGTTTGTGGAAAACAAGAAGGCTAGCTTCTTGAAGCAATCAATAGAACCGGCTGGAAGGTTGCCAAACCATTGTTGGGCAATACCCTTCAATGTAGCCGGGAAACATCGACACAAAGTGGCATCGTCCCACCCCTGTAGACACATGAGGTTGGTGTATGCCATCAGGTGGTCTTCTGGGTTGGAGGTACCATCATAAGTACCTACCAACACATTCTTAACCTTGGTCGGCTGTGCCGCATCGGTTATATTCCTGGTGAACGCAGAGGGTTGTTCACCAAGGAAGCGGCTGCATAAATGGAAAACCATATTGCCCGTATTGCGCCTGAGGTGCAAACGGGACAAACCCTATCATCATTTGAGGATCGGCATTGACGGACTTGCCGCCTGTCCCACTCTCATGTATGGAGAGTAAGTTCCTCACAGAAGTTTGTTTGAAGGTGTCTGGAAAGCTCGAGGTGGAGGCTGACTCAGACGGCTACTGGTGTCTCCTCCGCTCAATGATTTGTCGAGCGTTAGAAATAGTTGTCTTTGTGGCCCCCGGCTGATCTTGTCGGGTGTACCTCTGAGGATCCTTAGGCATAAGGATCTTGGTCCAGTCAAGTCTTGCGGCTGCCTTCTCCTTCCCCTTGGGATGAGGAGTGGGCTGCCTGTCCTGGACCGGCTTCTTCCTCCCAGATGGAGGTATCTTCTTAGCCGGCTGACCCTTGTTGGGACCAGCCTTGTTTTTGTTGATCATCTCCTTGATTTCACCCTTAAAGGAGTTCATGAAAGTCATGAGCTCGTCCCGGGTGACTGGAGCTGATCCTCTGGCCTTTTGGGTTTCCCCTTCTAGCCTCCCAGTGGGTCTGACTTGACCCACCTGGTCTGCTTCACGTTCCAGCTGATCTCTAGAACGAGTGTATTTGGAGATGAATGAGCCATCTTTGGCCACATACGTCTCCACATCATCATCGTCATCATCATCTTCTTGGTCAGTGAATACCTCCGGCTGACGTATCGGTGGAGGAACGCTTGAACTACCCGGTTGGTTAACTGGTTGTGAAATGCTTGTATTACCCAGTCGGGTAATAGGTTGAGGATTGTTTGGATCAGGAGGTGGTACAGACTCTTAAACCATCTTTGAGGTACTCTCCCCACAGACGGCGCCAAATGTTTTGAGTGTTTTTGTCCCTCGGGAGAGTTACGTCACAAAGTCTGGCCCCGCGTGAGCTGTACCTGCAAAACAACGGAGACTCCGGGTGGTTGGATCTCTGCCTTCGACGATCAAGTTAGTAACTTGAATAGGAGTAAAATGGTGCGGAAATTTAGGTGGGTATCTGCTTGGATTCCAAGCTCGAGATATCTCTTTCAAAGAGTAAATGTGTAATAAATGGTAAAACCTGCCTCCAAATGGAGGAAATCTCCCTATTTATAGGGTCCTTGGGATTTGTGCCCCTGATTAGGTCATCGAACCCTAATTATTGGTGGGCTGCGCCGTGTGGCGGCTTTCTCGGGATTTGGGCCATGAAGGCCGCCTTTTTTCTTATTTCTCTGGAATGACATGTGTCAAACAGGGGTTGGACCATTTTGGTCTAACCCTGAGGTGACACGTGTCACTCTCTGGTTGGACCACGTGGAAGGGTAAAATTACCCCAAACAACAACAACAACAACAACAACAACAACAACAACAACAACAACAACAACAACAACAACAACAACAACAACAATAATAATAATAATAATAATAACAATACAATAACAATAACAATAACAATAACAATAATAATAATAATAATCTCGGCTCTGCTCTACTCTCCTCTGCTCTGCTTTAATCTGCTCTACTCTATTGAATCTTGTTCTGCTCTGCTCTACTCTGCCCAAAAGCTCAAAAGAACAGGGCCTACGTATTAAAAAGCGTTCCTAAAAACAATTAACAAAGTTTATTGTTTAACCATCTAGGCTAATTGTCAATTATGCTTTACCTTGCACAATAAATAAATATTATACTACAAAGTATTGAAGGCACATACTACATGTAACACCCTAGAAATTTCTTTTTTTTAAAAATACCTTTTTGCCCTGTTTAAAACTTTAAATATTAATATCTAAGACATTACCGCCACCGTCAAAACGGCTAAGGCAACTATCAAAGACACACAGCGAAAGACTAATTTCAAAACCATTCAAAACAAGTCAACTTAAAAAGTCAACCAACAAAAGTAAAGTCAAACCAAAGTCAAACGAAGTAAAGTAAAATCAACCTACAACTTGGAACCATTATAGGCCCTTATTAAAGCCAAACCAAATTCAAAACCTTCGCGTTAGTCATGCATAATAATAATATCATAAATAATCAAAGTAATAAACACATCATATACTTATAGAAACTAGCATGATTCACTCTTCACTCATGCCCATTCGTGAATATGCTTCATCATCTAAAAAGCTTCTCTCTACTTGTTTCCACTACTCTCCATTAAAAATGGGTCATCATAGGGCCAAGATAAAGACAAGGCCAACAAACACACGACCACTAAAGCTGAGTACACAAGCGTAATTAACACACTAGCATACAATTCCCTATCAACACACAACTTACCTCGTTCACCTATTTTTCAAGCATACAACAATCAATAAAAGTTCTCACTAGACACTACATAATTTATTTAATGTTGACTACGCATCGAACGGGTTTCCCCCTAACCTCCCCTTATAAATTGAGGTTACTGACACAGGAGCTAAACGTGCCAACATCAATAACCACTCATAGGTGGCGGAATTCCTGCGCATAATAATAAGGAAAAATTGCTCCCATTAATTTGAACTTTGCCTCGTCCGCCGAAAATAATCCCAACTTTCATTTATTATCTATTGCACCGAACTTTGGGGGGTATTAATTTTTGTTGCACCCAACAGGTCATCTAACCTGATGTAGCAAGTTACCTAGACACGTGTCAGCGTATGATCGGCTTAATTTTTTTTTTTTAAAAACAAAAATAAAAAACAAAAAAATAAAAAAAAACCCCAAACCACCCACGCCCAACGGCTGCCACCACACCCCTACCCCCACCACGCCGGAAAATCACTCCCACCCTCGAAAAAGCTCTCCCCTGCTGCCGGAAACCGCCGCCCAGCCTTCCCCCTACCTCGAAACCCACCCTTTCCCTTCCCCCACCCCCGAAAACTATTCCCCCACCCCCGAAAACCCCTCCCTCACTCCCGGAAACTGCCGCACAACCCTCCCCCTTCCCTCAAAACTCCCCTTTTCCCTTTCCCCACCCCCGAAAACCCCTCCCCCACCCCTATTTCTTCCCCTCTCCCCCGCCGTTTTCTGACCCGAATCCCCTTCCCCTTCCCCTTCGTTTTCGTCGTTTCCGCCCCCTTCCCCTTCGTTTTCGGCAGGTGGGGAGTGGTGGTCGGGGGTGGGGGCAATTTTCCGGCTGCGTGGGGGGTGTTTTCAGGTGGGGTCTGGTGGAAGGGGTGGGGGAGGGCTGGTGGATGGGGTGGTTTGGGTGGGGGCTGGTGGTTAAGGGGGAAGGGGTGGGTTTATGTTTTTTTTTTTTTTTTTTTTTAAAAAAAATTTTGTTCTTTTTAAATTTTTTTTTTGACCATTCATGTAGTGACACGTGTCCAAAAAAAATGTAACACACAAATGTTGACCGGATTAACCGATTGCAGGTAAGTTGGGTGCAACGAAAATTAATACCCCCCAAAGTTCGGTGCAATAGAAAATAAACGAAAGTTGGGATTATTTTCGGCGGACGAGGCAAAGTTCAGATTAATGGGAGCAATTTTTCCTAATAATAATAATAAAAGGAATGTACAACGTCCTATACTCTAGTAGAAGTTATGGCTTGGTTAAATATAAAACCCCCATAACTCCCCACATATGTTCATAATCAAGGTATATACGTTCCAAGAGTTTTGGTGCGTAATCTCTTTCACTTTACGTTATTTACAGATTATTAAAATTGGTGATGACTCTCAAACCATAATCATTCAATTAATAATAATTATTCAAACAATCAAATATGTCAATTTAATTCTTGAATAATTAGTGACCACATAATATTTAATGTTGAACCCTTTTTAAACCTACCTCGGTTCCAATGACACCTTAAACGCATAAAGCGCCACAAATTCTATCCCTCGGTGTTAAAAACACCTTAAGTGCACTAAGGCACCAAAATATAATTTACTCCTCGTGTACAAAGACACTTAAATAGCTCCTTCCTCATTCTTATAGCATCAATAAAATTATATGAACCATAATATAATTCCTTTTCAATATTCCAAACCAAATTAAACATTTAGTTTAATTAAACATGCTCTCTAACATGCCACAAATAAATATGTGGTTCATAAATAATATTCCAAACTATTATTTTCCAACAAATAATCCATCACAAATAAAACATGCTTTATAATCCAATCACCAATAACATCCAAATCATAATTTTCATTCGAAATCTAGCATGATACTACTTGTAATCAATTAAACACATTTAACATGCTATTACATCAATAAAATTATGCTAAGTACGCGAACGTACCTTGTATACGATCTTAAAATCGCCACGGCTAATAAAAATCGCTCACTTCAAAGTCTCCTACAATTTAAAATCATAGAAGAGTATTAAAATCCCCTCTACACAAATTTCTAGCAATATATAATATTATAAAACCCCTCATAATTTAATTAAAATAAACTGAAATTATATTTTAAACATCATACTTTAATCCTAATTAATGGGTAATTAAAATTCCTTAAAGAAACTTGATTTTTAATGCTCTACCAAAAATTCCAGCAATATATTTTAATGAAAACTTGCTGTAATTAAGCCTTAAAACACTTCAATCAAAGGTTTAAACCATTATACATCATAACCCTTCAATAATTTATAAATCAAGAACCTAGGGTTTCTAAAATTGGGGCTTTTTAATTAAAAACATAATCTGAAAATTAATTAACATGATACTCATAATCAAACATCAAAATCAAATACCAAAACTCATAATTAACAATTAGATCTAGGATTAAATTGATTTTTTTAAAATAAAGTTTTAATTTTTTTTTCGAATGAATAGGTGGCAGCCGACAGCCACCAGGCTGCTGCCGGCGGCTGGCACTGCTGGCTGCTGGCTGTTGGCGGCTGGTGGCCACCGCTGCTGGTGGTGGTCGGTCAACGGTGAGGGGGAGCCGAAAAAGGGGAAGGGAAAAAAGAGAAAGAAAAATAAAGAGAAAGGGGAGAGAAGTTTACCTTGGGTTTTCTCCACTCTGAGCAAAGTTTGATTTGCCTCATGTGTTGAATATTTATACCCCTTCTCTAAAAACCCTTCTCCCTAAACTTTCCACTTTTAATTTTCCTAATCCCTTCCCTAATACAACTTTACTAAAATAAACTTTCCTTAAATTAAACCCCAACTTAATTAAAATAATTAATTAAATAAACTTTCCTTTTATAAATATTTCCAAACTTATTTAAAATAAATAATTAAAATACTTTAACTAAAATAATTCAATTTAATTAAATACTTCTCAAAATACTTATTTTAATTAAAATACGTATGAAAATACGAGGTATTATGATGAGTGACATTTATGTCACTCTTAGGGAGTAGTTTTAGAGTCATTTTCGTGTTTATTTTATCTTATTTTCCTTTCTTTCTCTTTAATAAAGTTTCTAATTTATTTTGGTAATTTTGTCGTGTTTTAATTCTTTTCGTAGTTTTTAGTTTATTTTCGTATTTTATTTGCTTTTGATTTGTTATATTTCGTTCTTTATTTTGATGAGTGGCATTTATGCCACTCTTTTATCCTTTTTCTCTAAGGATTCTCCCCTCGTTTGCACTTGTTTGGCCCTCTTTCTAAGCATTTTTACTTAGCTTTGCTTTCTCTTTTCTTTCTCCTTTATCCTCCCTTTTCTTAGTCTTCCCGCTTTGTTCTTATTGTGCTTTTCATGCTTATGCTTTGTAGGAACCATCGAGATTTTCAAGAGGAGGAAGCTAAGCTCAAAGGAAGCTCAAAGGAAGCTAGAGGAAGCATGATTCAGAAGAGGCTCGGCCGAACCTCCTGATGGTGTGGCCGAACCAAGGTGTGGCCGAACCTGCTCAGTGGTTCGGCCGAACTTCGAGGCAGGGGCAAGATGAAAATTGGCAGTTTTGCAGGGGTGGCCGAACCACAGAAGTTCGACCAGACCAGGATCAGGGAGGTTCGACCGAACCTACCAATGGTTCGGCCGAACCTACCCTGTAGTCCGGCCGAACCTACCCTGTAGTCCGGCCGAACCTTCCCATTTGTTCGGTCGGACCTCTCCTTTTCTCAGCTGACTCTATACGGACTATATAAGTCCCTTTTTTTAGAACGTTTTGGGGGGGAGGAGAGCTTCTCTCTCTAGGTTAGGTTAGGATTAGTCTTCTTTGGTAGAGAGAGAAAGTGAGGTTTTCTTCATTAATGAACTTGGATTTTGAAGAAGGAGCTTGTTCAATCCTTTGTAGACCTTCATCTTCAATTAATGAGCAATTTCTTACTCTCTCTCCTCTATTTTTATTTGTTTTTTTTATTATTATTTTAGTTGTTGGTATTGCTTTTTGATCATGTTGATTCTTGATTATTTGTTGATTAATCTTGTTATTATCATGATTAGTGAGTAATTTCCCCATTAAGGGGATGGTTGTGGTGTAGTTGGACCTTGAGCATGTTCTAGGGTTTAGAATTGATTTATTTGTGATTAAAGTCTTTATATGCTTGATATTCTTTAATCTTCTTGCAAGTGCACATTGTTGGTTGATTAAAGGTGAATCTTTGCTAACAAGAAACGGAAGTTGACTTAGTTAAGGTTCATTACTATCGATTGTTATTTAATAGTACCTCCTAGTATATGGTTCTAATGTGGAAACATAGAGGCTATGTTAGGAGAAGCCAATTGACCCCGGAAGGCGGCTAGATTGGATTCTTAATTTCGATATTCGAGCATGTTTAGTTCATAATTAATTCAATTTCTATGCCTTTGTTTATGTTCAAGTGAATGCTATACCTAAACCATTTCCCTTAATGTTTTATTTCTTGTTTTAGCATCTTTAGACTTTAATTTATTTATCTCCTATTCCGGACTAGCTTAATTGTCGATAAAATTTGGTGGTGTTTACCGTTCTCTGTGGTTCGACCCCTATGCTTGCCTTATACTCGTATTAGGTTTGTTTAGGTTGTATAAATTGTATTTGATCTAGGGATAGACAATTGACGACGCGTTTATTCCCTTGTCAAATTGGCGCCGTTGCCGGGGAACGGCTTCCATTACCGTCATGTTATCTTATTGAGACTAGTCCATTGTTTATATTTTCTTTTGATTTGTTTTTGTTCTCTTTGTTTTGTTTGAAAAAATGGCTTATATTTCTATTCCTCAATTTGATAATGAACCATTTTGGGTGTATTTCAATAGACTTGAGGATTTCCTAGATGGTGTTAAAGGTTTAACCAAGGGTGATTATTGTGAAATCATCAATTTGGGATTAAATGAGAATTTTAGAGGAGTAGTTGATAATATGTTAAATGGTAAATTTCAAGACATGTCTTCGGATGAAGCTTGGGATTTCTATTCATGGTTAGCTAGGGATAATTATGATTGGGAGAGGGCCAATCATGAGACTTATGTTCGGGATTCTCATGCTTTTAATGTTGATGCTAATTGTCATGATTTGTCTAATATGAATTCCCATGATGTGCTTGATTCTCCCCATAGTGACCATGTAATGCATGATTTCAACTCCCCTCCCTCTATAGCTCAATGTAATGAGGTACATTCTAATGATGATGAAGTGCATGCTCTTTCTCATTTTGCATCCGATTTTTGCATGAATTCTAAAGGTGTGCCCCATAGTCCCCTAGATGATTCCAATGAGCAAGCTTTTGACTCGTCTATCCATGATGATTTGGACTCATTTGAGATTATGGCCCAAATTTTTCTTGAGTTTCAAACGGTAGCCCATAACCTTATGAGTGAGTTCATTGATAAAGCTTCATTAGAAAGAGATGAGTTTGAGAGAAATTTGCCCCCATTCACTCTTGATGTTGAGATAGTAGAAGGAAAGGTTGTTTATTGTGTTGAAAAGGAGGATAAGGTTGATTACCTTGGAGTTTTTGAGCTTGAGGGAGATGTAGAACATGAGGGTTCTTCATTTGAGGATTCCATGATTGATTTTCATTCCCTCATTAGTGATGTGAAATCTTGTGATGAGGGATTAGCTACCCCTTTTTGCCTTTCTCATACACCTTTTTCCCAAAGGTTTAACCATATCTCCTACTATCCTATGTTCCTCCCTTCTTTTCTCAAAGAACCTCTTAGGGATCCTCTTCCTTTTCAAGCTTCCAAAGCCCCTAACCCTTTCATTGTTGATGAGGAAAAGAGTTATAATGCCAACCAAAAAGATTTTTGTGAGGATTTTTCTTTTTCTTCTTCTCCTTTTTCTTCTTATTTTCTTTTGATTCTTTTACTTTTTCTTCTCTCCCTTCTCTCAAGCATAAAGTCTCCTTGTACTTTATGTTTGCTTGTCATATGAGCATCGCGTATGCTCTATTTCTTGATATGTTTGCCGGTGCATATGACAAGCTATTGCGTTCCTTGTCGGGTTATTTACTAGATTGGTCATGCTTGGACGTTAAGCAAGCCTTTGCGGGAAGTAACCCGTGTTTTATTGCTTTCTTTTTCTTTCTTTTGTGTTTCTCATTTTTGTTTACTCTCTTGTCTATGTGTATAGGTACTTGATGCATATACTCATGTGCAAGGATTTTGGATTGAGCTCCTTGAGAAGAAGCACACCAATGATTGCTTGCATTTGGAAAAGCAACGAAGACGAGGAATTAGATGAAATTGTGGACGATGTGCTCAATTGCGGGTTTCAACACCCACCTCACATTTGGTTTACTCTTTCCTTCTTCCCTCATCTTGGATTTGCTTTCTTAATTGCATTTGGATTGTATGATTATGAATTGTTGTGTGAATGAGTTTTCTTCCTTCCCCTCCCACCCACCCTTTGTGCCTTTATTTTGAGCATTGAGGACAATGCTCCATTCTAGCTTGGGGGAGTAGCTATTCGCTAGCTTGGGGGGGTTATCTATATCTCTTGGTGGTTTCTTAATCCATAGTCTCATGATTGCTTGATTTATTTCTCTCATACTTGCCAAAGTCTATTATTGAGATTGGTTTTCTATGTTTGGATGGCCATGAGCGCCTTATTGAGTTGACTTTTGGTATATGTAGTTTTGATTGATCATGCTTTCATATTGCACTATTGTATATGCATTCTTGAGTATTGTTGGTTTTGTGAATATTTGTGTGTATAGTGTCTTTCCATGGCATTCAAGGCAAGTTTCAAAATGTTTTGTTTTAAACTTGGACATAATTGGGCTTTAGCACCTAGAATACCCTCTTTGCTAGTTGTTAGAGGTTTCCGTGCACTTGAATGTCGAGGTTGGTTCACACATATAACATTGCCAAGGTAGTAGAACTTAAGGGCTATGAGACCTTAGCTCACTTGGTTTGTGGTAAGATGGTTGTCGCTCTCTAGCTAGTTGAAGCTTTAAAGGTGATTTTTGCTACTCCACTACCGTCATTTTTGTGAGAATGTGTCTATTTTGTTCTAGCCTTCTACATTTCTTGCATGTGTGGCGTTTGGATCCTTGGCATTGCTAGCTTATATCGAGAATTTGGCTTAACCTACCCAAGATCGAGACCGAACCAACCTAGGGGAAGACGAAGGCAATTAGGATTTTTGTTTTGTTTTATTATTTTTTTTCTTTTATTTTTCTTTTGCATTTGCTCATTTAGTAACCCAATTTGAGCCATTTCACTTCTTTGGCATAACCACATTACAAACCAATGGACCTTTGCTTTATTTTCACCTTTATTAGTTTTTGTGAAGCATTCTTGGGACTTGATTTGTATTTTTGGTTAATGAAAGTGAGAAAAAGAATGAAAAAGAAGTGAAAAAAACTCAAATTTTGGTACTTGAGATTATTTTTGTTATGTTGAATGGTTTGAGTAAATGAAAAGAAAATAAAGGAAATGAAAGAAAAAGCCGCTCAAAGTTAAAAGAGGCGAGAGCAAAGAATAAAAAGAAATGAAAAAAAAAAGGAAGAAAATATCGAGAAAATACAAAAATATTTGTTGTTTGGTTGAAAAAGAATAAGCTTGGGGGAAGAGTTGCTAGAATTTTTGATTTGAAAGTTGGTAGTTTATTGAGTTTGAATTGAGGAATGATCAACCTTGCTTCACTTCTAAGTTTACCACCAATTTTCCAAATTTATTTCCACACCCTTTACCCTAGCCTAAACGTTTCAACCCTTTTAAGACCTTTTGACCTTAGTGAGGTTTAGTTACTACCGATGGAGGGTAATCAAGCCAAGCCTATTGAGCGAGCTATCAATGCCAAGATGTCGGGTAGCCTAAATGTTTTTCATTGATTATTTCTTCCGATTCCTTCGAGGAATCTCGAGATATCACCTTAAAAGTGGATGCAAAACTAGTGAGGATGCGGGAGTTTGGTTGGAGATAAGGAGGAGTGTAAGTCCCTCTAAGTTCTCTACCCTTTGCATGCTTTATGTGTGTACCAACCTTAACTATTCTTTTGCTTGGCTACCTTTAATGTCTAGAAAGGTTTGTATTCTTGTGCATTTAGCCCATTGTTTGTGTTTGGTTTGAAATATCAAAACTCGAGTTTTCTTGATTTCACCTTTGCCTTGAATGTTATGTGTTGCCAAGAGTTGTGGGTTAAACCTCTTAGGAAACCCTCACGAGAGCTCACTCGTCCTCTTTGGCGACATAGGGGTTTAAAGGGCTTGATGCATACGCTAAATGCATCCGTGATTCCTACGACAGTGAGTTAGTGTACATTCTTTCTCTTTGTTTCTATTTTGTTTCTTTTGCCTTTAATAATTCCATCTTGTTCTCTTTTGCCTTAGCTTTGCTCGAGGACGAGCAAAGGTTTAGCTTGGGGGAATTTGATGAGTGACATTTATGTCACTCTTAGGGAGTAGTTTTAGAGTCATTTTCGTGTTTATTTTATCTTATTTTCCTTTCTTTCTCTTTAATAAAGTTTCTAGTTTATTTTGGTAATTTTGTCGTGTTTTAATTCTTTTCGTAGTTTTTAGTTTATTTTCGTATTTTATTTGCTTTTGATTTGTTATATTTCGTTCTTTATTTTGATGAGTGGCATTTATGCCACTCTTTTATCCTTTTTCTCTAAGGATTCTCCCCTCGTTTGCACTTGTTTGGCCCTCTTTCTAAGCATTTTTACTTAGCTTTGCTTTCTCTTTTCTTTCTCCTTTATCCTCCCTTTTCTTAGTCTTCCCGCTTTGTTCTTATTGTGCTTTTCATGCTTATGCTTTGTAGGAACCATCGAGATTTTCAAGAGGAGGAAGCTAAGCTCAAAGGAAGCTCAAAGGAAGCTAGAGGAAGCATGATTCAGAAGAGGTTCGGCCGAACCTCCTGATGGTGTGGCCGAACCAAGGTGTGGCCGAACCTGCTCAGTGGTTCGGCCGAACTTCGAGGCAGGGGCAAGATGAAAATTGGCAGTTTTGCAGGAGTGGCCGAACCACAGAAGTTCGACCAGACCAGGATCAGGGAGGTTCGACCGAACCTACCAATGGTTCGGCCGAACCTACCCTGTAGTCCGGCCGAACCTACCCTGTAGTCCGGCCGAACCTTCCCATTTGTTCGGTCGGACCTCTCCTTTTCTCAGCTGACTCTATACGGACTATATAAGTCCCTTTTTTTAGAACGTTTTGGGGGGGAGGAGAGCTTCTCTCTCTAGGTTAGGTTAGGATTATTCTTCTTTGGTAGAGAGAGAAAGTGAGGTTTTCTTCATTAATGAACTTGGATTTTGAAGAAGGAGCTTGTTCAATCCTTTGTAGACCTTCATCTTCAATTAATGAGCAATTTCTTACTCTCTCTCCTCTATTTTTATTTGTTTATTTTGATTATTATTTTAGTTGTTGGTATTGCTTGTTGATCATGTTGATTCTTGATTATTTGTTGATTAATCTTGTTATTATCATGATTAGTGAGTAATTTCCCCATTAAGGGGATGGTTGTGGTGTAGTTGGACCTTGAGCATGTTCTAGGGTTTAGAATTGATTTATTTGTGATTAAAGTCTTTATATGCTTGATATTCTTTAATCTTCTTGCAAGTGCACATTGTTGGTTGATTAAAGGTGAATCTTTGCTAACAAGAAACGGAAGTTGACTTAGTTAAGGTTCATTACTATCGATTGTTATTTAATAGTACCTCCTAGTATATGGTTCTAATGTGGAAACATAGAGGCTATGTTAGGAGAAGCCAATTGACCCCGGAAGGCGGCTAGATTGGATTCTTAATTTCGATATTCGAGCATGTTTAGTTCATAATTAATTCAATTTCTATGCCTTTGTTTATGTTCAAGTGAATGCTATACCTAAACCATTTCCCTTAATGTTTTATTTCTTGTTTTAGCATCTTTAGACTTTAATTTATTTATCTCCTATTCTGGACTAGCTTAATTGTCGATAAAATTTGGTGGTGTTTACCGTTCTCTGTGGTTCGACCCCTATGCTTGCCTTATACTCGTATTAGGTTTGTTTAGGTTGTATAAATTGTATTTGATCTAGGGATAGACAATTGACGACGCGTTTATTCCCTTGTCATATTACTGTCTACCCTCCTTAAAAGAAGTTTCGTCCCGAAACTTGGGAAATGAAATTCAAAGTTTTTCCTTACTTAGTATTATATTACTGTACTTTTTGTCATACCTTTACCTTTTTGTGTCTCATTAAGAACACCATAACTCAAAATACTCATTAAAATTGTGCAAAAAAACACAAAAATAACTGAAAATATAGGGAAAAAGCGCGAAATTCTACCGCATTCTACCCCTAAAAGAAAACAAGTTACGTCCCCATAACTCAACATACCTGAAACAACTCTGGGTATTTCTTTTTTATTTCATCTTTTGCCTCCCAAGTGGCTTCCTCATACTCTTAGTTAGACCATAACACTTTCACAATCTTAACATTCTTATTGCGTGTACTACGCACTTTACTGTCAAGAATTTTGACAGGTCTCTCTTCATAGGTTAAACTTTGGTCTAGCTCAATGGTTTTAGGTTGTAGCACGTGGGATTTATCAGGTATGTACCTTCTTAATTGAGACACGTGAAATACATCATGCACTTTGCTCAGGTCCGTAGGTAAGGCTAACCTATAAGCTACACTTTGCCTGTCCTTTGTAGTATTTCATCTGGAGCAATGTACTTTGGGCTCAGTTTTCCTTTCTTTCCAAATCTCATTACTCCTTTCATTGGTGATACCTTTAATAACACCTTGTCACCAACATAAAACTCCTCTTCTCTACGCTTCAAATCTGCGTAGCTCTTTTGGTGATCTTGAGCTGCTTGAATCTTAGCTTGAATTTCCCTTACTTGCTTCACTGTATCCTTGAACATTTAAGGCCCTAGAATCATTGTTTCACTTATATCGTTCCAACAAATTGGACTACGACACTTTCTCTCATATAATGCCTCAAATGGAGTCATTCCTATGCTCGCATGATAACTATTATTGTAGGAAAATTCAATCAAATCCAAGCTATCCTCCCATCCTCCTTGGAAGTCTATAACACAAGCTCTTAACATGTCCTCCAAGGTTTGAATGGTTCTCTCAGTTTGTCCATCTGTGGCAGGGTGAAACGATAGATGTACTCATGTTAAGTGTCATACCAAAGTTTTCCTGTACGCTTTTCCAGAATTTTGAAAGAAACCTGGATCTCCGTCAGACACAATATCCTTTGGAAATCAATGTAACCTCACAACATTATTGATGTAAGCTTTTGCAAGTTGCTCCATCTTCCAAGTCTCCTTCATTGGTATAAACACCGCATATTTTGTAATTTTGTCCACCACTACCCAAATGGTGTCATTTCCAATATTTGATTTTGGAAGGCAAGTCACAAAATCCATTCAAATGTAATCCCACTTCCATCCAGGAATTTCCAATGATTGTACAGTTCCCTGTGGCCTCTTGTGCTCTATTTTCACCTTTTGGAAAGTTAGACACTTTGCTACAAATTTCGCAACTTCATTCTTCATTCTAGGCCACCAATACACCTTTTTCAAGTCCTTATATAGCTTATCCCCTCCTGGGTGTACTGAATAGGGTGTATTATGTCCCTCTTCCATTATCTTTCTCTTCACTTCCTCACACTTTTGAGGTACACACCATCGACCTTTGTACCTCAAACTTCCATCCTCATGAATTTTTAAATCTGTAGCTTTGCCTTGCTTTATTTTCTCACGAATCCTATCTAATTTCACATCTCCCGCTTGGTTTTCCCTTATCTCATCGAATATGGTTGGTTGGATAGTCAAATTTGAAAGAATGCCAGCTGGTACTCCCCTTTCTACAACTTTTAAATTCATTTTACTCATTTCCCTACATAACTCATCAGCCACTATCAAGGTATTTAATCCATGACTCGTCTTACGACTTAGAGCATGCAACCACATTTGCTTTTCCTTCATGATACTATATGTCTAAGTCATAATCCGTCGTATACTCTAACCATCTCCTTTGGCAAGAGTTCAAATCCTTTTGAGTGAAAATGTACTTCAAGCTCTTATGGTATGTATAATTCTACATTTCACTCTATACAAGTAATGACGCCAGATCTGTAGTGCAAAGATAATTGCAGCAAGTTCCAAATCATGGGTTAGTTAATTTACTTCATGGGTCTTTAACTGCCTTGATGCGTATGCAATCACCTTTCCATTTTGCATAAGCACACTTCCCAAACCATTCTTTGATGCATCAATATAGACATCATAGATACCACTATCGTTTGGCAGTGTTAGCACTGGTGCTATAACCAGCTTCTGTTTCAAGAGTTGGAATGCTTCTTCACACTTATCATCCCACTCAAACTTCTTATCTTTTTTCATTAGAGTAGTCATATCTTTCAAGTAATGAATGTCAAAATATTGGTGTCTCATTTGATCAATCTTTTCCATCTGTTTCAGACACACATGCAAAACAATTAATTAAATGCTAAATCACAGAAACAATCCAATTCAAAATCCATTTGCAATAAGCAATTCATAACTCAATAAACCAAGTATAATTCAAAATCACCCAACCATGGGTAATACTCCAAAAATTTCGGACCCCCTATACACACTTCAGGGTGTTTTAACACCAACTTTAATGCACACGTAATCGCATACTCAAGTTTTAAATAATTTCAATTCTTTTTATTTTTGAAAATAATAAATATGTACTTGAATCAAGATTAAAGGACGGTCAAGCCCGCGTCTCCCAGGAAATACCTACGACGCTGAGGCGAGCCTTTCCTAGACAGAGAGTCGAACCCATTTTAGGCCTTCGTAGAGAACTCGAGAATCCTTTTTTCCTTCATCTTTCCACAAATAGGAAAATAGTTTTTAAGTAAAAATAAGACTTTTCACTCACACACAAATGCGAAACTCTATCTATCCTATATGCCCTCTTAAGTCTACCCACAATTTTAATTACTATTCCAATTTTAATCTTTTTAGGACCTTGAAAACTGATACCACTTTGTAACACCCCCAAATCCCCCTATACGGAATTACTAGTATAATACTTATAATTATACCGTAGAGATAGAATTAGGCGTATTGCCGCCGCGTGATTACGCAAGGCTACTCAAACTTACTAAATAAATCAATACTTTGCAGCGGAAACTTCAAAACTCTTCTTTATTAATAATAATTATAAATAGTAACCAATGTCATGAGTACTCAAATTAAATACAAGATCGAAAATTCCTAATTTAGTTACAACCAAATCCCGGGACTCCAATGCATCAATTATTCATTCCACCTGAAAATAAGCAACAATGCTTACCATTACGGTAAACAGGACGAATAAAAACAAATAAGAAGTACAGGTTAGCAAAATATGCTAAGTACGATAAGTGCAAGATAATTAAAATCAATTTATTTGCAAACATGCTTTTGAAATCAATTCCAATAATTAATCTAATAATTCCAACTCATGATTCAAAACCGATTCTCAATATTCCAACATCAATAATCAATAAAACCAATACAAATTATTTTAAAACCAATTCCTCATATTAAATTAAAACCAATTCCTCTCCCAAGTGTGCACACCCCCCAAGCTAGTCTCCTTATGTTACAAGGCTATTCTTAAGGAAAGACCCGATCATACAAAGTCCAAGGCCTTATCAATAAACCAAATCCGCATAGTGGGATTACTAACATGCTTATAAAGCATAAATAATAAATTTAATCCAATGATTTAATAAATCCTCTTTAAATCCAATAATTTCAAATAATTCAAACTCTTTTATTAAATTCAGCATGCTTTCAATATCAAACCTTTTTAAAACATGAATAATAATTTAGTCATTCAAAACATGATAAAAAGCAATGCCTCAATTTAATTATTAAAATCAATCATTTAAATATACTTTTATTCCATAAATCATAATTCAATTTAATTCAGACATCACAAAATTATTCAAACATGCTTATTCAACCAATCACTTTCAAGGTATCTAACCACCTAACGTACCTTGATCCTTTCTTAGCCAAAAACACTTCAAAAGAACCCTCAAGTAGCTTGATCAAAAACACCCTAAAAATAAATATAACCTTATTCAATATAAGGTTAACAAATAATCACAAATAATTAAATTAAAACCTTCCAACTATATGTACATGAACCTTAAAATTACTTTCTCAAGAACATAATTAAAATCTGATTTTTATTTAATTAAAACCATTTATTATAATTTTATAAACTCCCCATAATATAAATAATTAATTAAATAAGAGAAAAGGAGAAAAGAAAATAAAAACCGAAGAAGAGAAGAGCAAAGAAGCGGTGGCAACATGTGGCTGCCGCGGCTGGTGGTGGTCGGAGGCGGAGGCAGGTGGCGCCGGGAGTGGTGGCTAGAGGTGGTGCTCGGTGGTGGCGCAAGGGAGGAGAAAGAAAATAAAGAAAAGGAGAAAAGAGAAGAAAAGAAAATGATGAGAGAATTTTGAGAGAAAATTATGATAATTGTGTGAGTGTTTGATCATGAATTAAAGGGGTATCTATAGGCTAGCATGTGTATGAATTATGGTAGGAAAATGTAGGAAGAATTATGGTAAGTAGGGTTTAAGGGATTACTTGGAGAAGTGAATAAAAGAATTAAGGAAAGTTTGGATATTAAGGTGATTGTGTATACTTGAATATGGAAGGTATGTATGTCATGAAAAATATTAAGGAAATTGGAATTACTTGGGGAATAATTAAGAAGAATGAATGGCAAGAAAATATTATGATTAGATATTAAAAATATGGAGAATAAGAATTAAGGAAAATAAGATATTTTAAGGAGATAATTAAAAATACAAATTACCAAAACAATTTTCCAAAAATCCACTTGGGATGGAAGAATTTTTTTGAGCTTTCCTAAGCTCATATTTTCGGCCCTCCTCTTTAGTATTTAGGAAATTATTTTGCTAGTTTTAAGGAATTAAAAATAATGGTGTAAATAATATATTGTATAAAATAATTAATTAACAAAATACCAATAATTCACCAAATAATTTAACTAATAAAATCATTAGTCAATTAAATGGGATTTTTGGACCTTATTAAAATAATAATAAAATATATATTTTTCCTTAATTAAAATATCCGAAAAATATAAATAATCTGGTTTTTAAAATAAAATATATGGATAATAAATCTTATCCAAAATAATAATTTTTTTTTAAAATACTTTTTGCGCCGAAATTAAAATATCACTTTGACTCCAAGATTTAAATTGTAAGTTGAATTACTAAAAATACCCTTTTTAGAAAATAATAATAAATTAATTAATTAGGAAAATACGTATGAAAATACGGGGTATTACATAAACTTTGGAATGTCAGCGGTGGAAAACTTCTCAGGGAGTTTGTCCTTGATAGCCAAAAAAGTGGCAGGTACCTCCACATAGGTGAAGTCCTCAGAAATCTTACTCACTTGGTCCTTGATTTTTTCCATCGCGGCCACAGTGACATTATTTTACTCCATGGTGGTGACCTTGGTAGTGAGAGTTTGCATCATGGTAGTGAGTGCCTCGATGGATTTGTTAATATTCTCAAAATCTTCTTTTGTGGCCATTGGAACGAACTGAAAGTAGTTTGAAGGTGATATATAAGTGATTTGGAGATGGTGAAGTTTTCTTTGAATGCCTCTTAGTTCTAAGAGGTTATTGTCGTAGTGACTCGAATCGCACCAATGTTTTTGGGTTTCGATGAGTCTAACTCACCGCGGAAGAAAACCCGAGCCAAGACCACACTCACAATTAATATAATCAAAAGAAATAATTAACTTAAACAACAAGAATTAAGGAAAGATTAATACCTTTGACGTGTGCTTCTCTCACAACACGAGCTCTTACTTTGAAATCTTTTAGTCTCGCTCGCTCGATGACCTCCTACAGAAGTCCACCTGTAACTCGGCCCCGACAAAGGTCCAATACTTAAAGGTTAGCTAAGATTGACCTAAAACTCGAGTAATTATATGTGTTTAAAGGTTTTCTCAATGGAGATGCCTTTTCTAACTATCCTTACTCAAGTCATTTTCCCCATACCCCAACTTAGGTATTTATAGGGAAAAGCATGACTAAGATTTGCTCTTCCATCAATGTGGGAGAATTGATTATTCCTTTTATTTTTAAATCAAAAATAAAATTAATTATCAAACAATTATTAAATCAACAAGTGGCACATTCAAGAGAAGAGTTAGGTGAGGACCACAAGGAGGGAAGGGGACCAAACTTGATCCCCAAGGAGCTCCAAATAGCTGGCCACCTACACACTAGAAGGACCAATGCCCGGCTGCCACGTGGCACCCCAAATAGAGCACCAAGGTAGCCGGTTGGGCTGCTACCTAGGCCCAGCAGTTGCGGCCATGGCGCGGCTTGCAATTGCAGCCTCGGCTCAGCTAGCTACTGCTCTTAGCCGGCTGCCGTGGCTAGCACCATGCTAGCCATGGTGCGCTGGCACGCACCAGCCAGCCTAGGCTCGGCTTGGTGCGTTTTCTAGCCACCCCGGCTTTACCAAATGCCCCTAGGCGGGCATTCCGATCCTAGGGGTATTTTGTTAAATCGTTAATTTATTAGTAATTTATAACGTCTTGTCCTTTATTATTTCGACTCGACTTTCGACGCTCAAATTCGACGCTCCAAGCTCGAATTTCCGACGTCTAAGTATTAATTACTCGAGTGACTCATTAATCCCTTCTGCAGACACCCATTTGTGTCTCCCCAAAACCAAACCCAGTGATGAATACCTTTCACGTCATTTGATTATCGAATAAAGCGAAAGTGTGAAAATTCTAGTGATGAGGATGTTTTTATTAAAATATCTATTCTTTCTGTTTTTGAAAATATTTCTTTTCTTACCCTATTTATGAAAAACGTGAATTCCAGTTTAGTTTGGTCCATGATATAGGTCCAATAATGGTGTAGTTGGATGGGGCTTAAAAAAGACCTTTCCAACGATATATTATAAGCCCAATTCCGATGAATAATGAGGAAGTTATGGTCAAAATACTAAACTGGGCTCGAACCGGATCTTACCTACGGCCCAATGATCATGTGGAGGGTCCAAAGGTCTAATCCTATTCCTAAACTAATTAGGATTAATTAGAACATTCCTTAAGTTTCTAAAAGATCTTAATTATCCTTTTTAAAAAGATAAGATTAAAGAATTTGAATTAAATAAAAACTTTTCTTTTTTAAAACTTTCCTTTTCTTAAATTCTAATTCTATTCGAATTTAAAGATGTTCAAAGACAGTCAGATTTTATTTTCGTGCCTCATAATATTTATCAAAATTTTATATGGTTGGATAGATCTTGAAATTATCTTTCCAATGATATATTATAATATTAAATCCGAGCTATAACGAAAAAGATATGAATGAGATATGAAACTCTATCCAAAACTGACACCGTCCTACTACTTCGGCCGTACCTTTTTTATCTACGAAATATTTTAATCTGATTCCAATTGAATTGAAAAGTAGACTTCACGAGCTTTCCAACGACATATTATATGCCTTATTTGGACTTCTAGATCAAAAGATACGATAAAAACAAAATCCGTAAAAACTGTTGTCCATCGAGTTCTATTTCGATTCGAATTCGGATTATCTTCTTATTCTTCAACCCTCTTTTTTCTCTATAAATAGAGGTCATATCTCCCCTTTTCAATCATCAATTCTCATCAACTCTCTAGTTTTCTAATTCTCCGCTCTCTCTAAGCTAAAGCTTACTCTCTCTCTTTTCTAAACAAACCCTTTTGCATACAAAATTCCGCATTCACAAGATCTAGACACCTAGCCAAGTTCGAAGTTGCCTTCGCCCTAGACGTGAAAGGTTTTATTTCTGAGGGTTTGGTCCCTAATATTTATTTCAATTATTTAATTTCATTCTTTGATTTATATTTTCCTTGAAGTTACTAACGTGTGTATTTTGTTAGTAGAAAGAGATACGAGGAATCCAAGTAAGTGCTTTAATTGATTTATTGATTTTACGGTTCTTAGAAATCATGTTTAGGTTGTTATTATGATTCCTAGTATCATGTTAGGATGCTTTCCTTAATTTGATGTTTTGAATGACAACAATGATTCCTATTATCATGTTTAGGGTAAAAGTTATAATATCAAATATGCTTATTATGATTTTTGTGATGCTTCCTATTTTCTTTCCTAATATTCATGTTAGGGGTAAAGCTTTGATTTTTATGCTTAGTGACATGCTAGGGTTTGTTATTAATCTTGTTAGTATCATGCTTAGGATCTTGCTATTATTATTATTATTATTATGCTTTAACATGATTATTTTTATGATTATAATTGTTATAATGATTGTTATGATGGTTATGTTGCTTGATATGATATTTATTATTTATTGCTTGATCACACCTTTTATGCATGTTTAATGGGAATTGGTACTTGTAATCATGCTTAATAAGATAATTAATAATCTTGTTTAGGGTTAATTTGATTATAATTCAAGTGATCGCCAATAATAGTTTTATTTGTGCATTAATATTCAATCAACATAGATTAAACAGGTTTATGGTTAATCCTATTGATTGTATGTTAGTCAGAAAGCACACATGAATACGATTAGAATAAAGTAGATGCCTATTATTAGGGCAGGTTCAATCTCTTTTAGGTTGGATTTGTACCTTCATCCCCGAACTACCAGTCATTGTTCCAGACCTATTGGAGTTGACAATCTCCTGGATCGTTAAGGGATGTAACCTTCACCTTGTGAACGGTTTACAAGTTCCTAAAACTTGTTGGCGACTCTTTTGCTCTATCTTCTTTCCCTTCGGACACCACCGTACTTAATTGTATGATCACAATGGGGTTCAAGTTTGGGGTAATGCTTCAAATATTCCCTACAGTTTTTGGCGACTCCAACGGGGAGGATTTCTATTTTAATTCCTGAAATTAATTTCGGCAATGATTTAGAATGAGTAGATGTGACTCGAAAAGTTCTAAGTATTTCATGTGCGTAATTTTGATTAACATTATTGTCATATGCATAAAAAAGATCTAATTTGAAAGACCATCCGTAATGAGTTAAAACATAGGGTTTTTACACGTAGGAAATTTGAGGAATATCTTTCACAACTAGAATCGAAATAATGCTGCGCGAAACTAGAAAATTTTATCGAGCACAGAAAGCTGCTGAGGCATGTAGGAACTAGCGTTAGGAAACAAAGTCTAGCGCCACTTATTTGACTTTAGTGCCAGGCGACAGCTTCTGTCGCCAGGCGCTAAAGCCAAATCGTTGGCGCCGGCCTCTGTTTGCTGGCGCCAAGTTCTTCCAATACCGAGCCAGAAATATGCGTTTTTAATTTTGACCAGTTTTTAGCACTGTTTGCTCGATCCTACTTCCTGATTGAGTTTTTCTCACTTTTCTGAAACCTATATGTGTTCTACATATGGACATAACCCTCTGGGAATTCATGCTCCATCTACCTGATTGAACGCTCTGTGCAACAAAGGGTACATCCGAGAATGTTGAATTCACCAAACCATGGAAGCAAGTTATTTTTAACTCGCGGTGTCCCATCCACTCGCGCTAACCCTTCACGGTTAGGCTTCCGCGCGGTGCATCCAGAAAATTAACCATGGACCCTCTTTGAATAACCTATATCCCGAACTTTAGAGAACTAGAGCCATGGTTAGGTTGCAAACTCATTACATCATGTTGTGACTACTTGACTACTTGTGCATCTCTTACTTGTGCATACTTATTATGTGACTAAACTAACCGTTTGGTTTGACTTGTGATTAAGCCTAAATAAACTAATTAATGACTAAAGGACTTTTATAATTAATTAATTATTTAATTTGAGCTAATAAAGATGCCTAAAATCGAGTCATAGTTCCTTTAAGTCAACCCGGATTTTTATTCCCGTATACTGTACAAACGTCAACTTGTTTTGTTCATAGCTGGAGTTCTAGAAAGAACTACGAGTCGTACAACCTATGGCTCTGTAGCCCCGAGTTTTATCTTTAATTTGGCGTTGGTTTCATCCCAATAAGAATCACAGATCAAAAGTTATGACTAAAATACCACAGCCTGTCCAGTTTAATTCATATACGTGAAGTCTTAACTTAGTCTTTGCTTGAGTCTAGTCACATAGTCTAGCCACATGGTCATGACACGAGTCTTAACATGTCACCTACACTCACTAGTATTAGCACACACTTTGAGTATACATCACCATGACCATGTCTTAGGTTCATGCATGAGTCGGTTTTTTCCATCATTTGAGTTGGGGGTACATTCTAGTCCTAATTTTCCACATCTCCCCATCTACATGCTTTCATCATATCACAACCTTCATTCTTCCTACCTTCTTCCATCCATAGATGTTGAACGAGTTTAAGTCATGTGATTGACAAACAAAAAAAAAAGAAATGATGAAACAAATGCATAAGGCAAGCTTCTCACTAAGATTTCATGCTTTCTTCTTCTTCTTTTCAAACCCTTTCCCCAATAAGTCTAGCATAGACACCTTTTTTTCCCCCTTAGATTAATTTTGTAGATTCCTTCTTTTTCCCTTTTTAAATAAAATGAGCATTTATTTCTTTGCATATGATCATTGCATTGAAAAAAAAAAAAAAATCATTGTCAAACTAAGCACAAGGTATTCAAATGATTTGAGGCACCCCTTGTAGCCACATCATATTACCTTTCACCCTTCAAATATATATAAAATCCTTTTTTGATAAACCACTTTGAGCCTCGTCTAACGATAGACCTTTCTTCTTCAACTCATATATACCTAACCTTGGGATGGGATGGTGTGTAACTTATGCAATTTCAAAAGCTTGAGTGATTTCAAAAGATCAAAATAAATAAAATAAGCAAAAAATTAATAAAAGTGTACAAAAAGGGCAAGTGTTCGGTGTTCCAATGTCTTTGATATGAACACGTCTCAGATTGCGTCTCTTATTGAGTGCTCGGTATCGTGCCAGAGAAACATAAATACCAAATGAGTGACAGACCGCATGATCGGGAATGCCCACACTTATAAAAATAAAATAAATGCTAAAGTAAAAGAGAGAGCTAAAAAAGATCGAGTAGAAAGCCTCAAGCATAAAAATACAAATATTCCAAAAGCAAAGTTGCACACCTTGGGGGCTTATCTAGGGTCTTGAGCCTTTTATCCCCTTCTTCTTCAGTGAGTCAATCGCTCTATCAGTTGGAGTTGCCTTCTATGGAGTTGGATTCCTTCAACCTTTAGCCTAACCACGTTACAAACCTTAATAAGATCTTTGTGAGGTATACACACACTTGTGTGAGGTTTGGCTAGAGCTACGTTAGGCCTGATTCCTAACGGATACCTAGGCAACCTCACATCGAGGTGCGACCGTAATAAAAATGCATTCATATTCACATTCACATTCACACATCATGATCATATCAAGGGATCCCCTATGCTCATTCCTATTTACTTGGAGCTAGACTTGGGGGCTTGATCCTTATATCATTAGCTTACCCAACCTAAGAGTCACCATTATTTGACTCTTTTCAATATATTTTCCACACACTTAACCCTTGCGGCCTAACTTTAGTATCACTTTCACACACCGCACAGATACATGACCAAATATACTTTCCCTTAGGAACCCTTTGTCATGAAATCTTAACATAACGTTGAAGCATGTCTTGTCATATCAAAATCGCTCATCAATCATCATTGCATCACAAAGTATGAAGTACTTAGCCTCCGCGCCTAAGTTACCTAAATACTTTCATTATCGAGTCAACTAGGATAGTCTAAGATGTTACAATCCTTGTACTGTGAGAGACAACATTTGATTAAGCTCATTCAACATGCACCTTCAAAAACTTCACTTCGATTCTTTTTTGTGTCTTTCTTTTTCGGGAGAAAGTCGGTACCCTCTACAAAAATGACGGAAATTTTTTGCCTTTTTGCATTTTTCGAGTCACACGATCACATTACAATGCACACACGAGTCATGTACACATTAAGTCATGTCGTGTTATCACATTGAGTGAACACTAATCCTTAGGTCAACCCTAAGATAATTAAAGAAGGATAAGAAAAGTCCTATAGTCAAAGATATAAATGCAGGTGCATCCCAGCAAGCGGGGACATTCCCGGATTTTTTTTGAAAAAACTGAGAATATGACATAGGAGATTCCTCTAAGATAAGAGGAGTTACATTGATCGAGATGAAGAGCTTTAATTTACAAAAGACTTGAGCGGGTTTGGTTGAAAGGAAATGACCAAGCTCAAAGTTCGGAGCGAAACCGAGCAACAACGGCAGAAAAGGCAGAATATGGAAGACCCGACTCTAGCGCCAGACGACAACATACAGCGTCTGGCAATAGATTTCAGCGCCTGGCGCTAGATCCCAGCGTCTGGGGACAGAGCAAAATCCCGGCGCCAGAGATATTTCAGCAGCGACAGAGCTCGAAGCCTCTCAGAACAGCAATTTTGGGTTCCTTGGTACGCCAGTTAGCCCCTATAAGCAATTTGACATGATTGAGTAGTCGATTTGATTACAACCGCAAATAAGTGATCGACCTGATGAAAGATCGTCTCACTTAGCTTAAAGCGCCTAAACATTGGCTCATCACAAAGGCACCGACATACTGGTTCAGAAGCACCGACGTAATGGTTCACAACACCGACATACAGGTTCATAATTCAAAGTACCGACATACTGGTTTACAAGTAGCAGAAGCGCCGACGCACTGGCTAAAGCAAGTTTAAGCGAGCTTTAAAGATCGACAAGCGTTGGTCTTCAGTGATTTTCTTCGGAATATTATCGCAACAACTGAGGATGACTTCAAGTAAAGTTATTTTCGACGACATTCGCTGAGATTGTGGAGGTTGTCACCCAAGATTTGAGAAGATAGCACGAGATGGGCGGTTTTTGACGACATTCGCTAAGATTGTGGAGGTTGTCACCGAGATTTGAGAAGATAGCACGAGATGGGCGGTCTTCGACGACATTCGCTGAGATTGTGGAGGTTGTCACCAAAATTTGAGAAGATAGCACGAGGTGGGCGGTCTTCGACAGCATTCGCTAAGATTGTGGAGGTTGTCACCAAGATTTGAGAAGATAGCACGAGATGGGCGGTCTTCGACAGCATTCGCTAAGATTGTGGAGGTTGTCACCAAGATTTGAGAAGATGACACGAGATGGGCGGTCTTCGACGGCATTCGCTAAGATTGTGGAGGTTTTCGCTAAGATTTGAGAAGGACGGTTCGTGATGAGGCGGTCTTCGACGACTTTTGCTATGATTGGAAAGGTTGTCACTATGATTCAAGAAAAGGCTCGAGATGTAGCAACATTGATCGACGGCGTTCCCTATATTGCGAAAGATTGTCAAAACAAGCAACAAGATGGCGTTCCCTAGATTGTGGAATGTTATCACGACAAATACAACAGCAATGCAACAACAACAAATCGGTTACTTCAGAGATGTGTGCTCGACGGTGCAAGATACGCGTTTCTTAACTCTTTTATCTGTTTTAACTAACGCTAGTTTTGCAGGTACCGGCGTTACAAGAATGTTTTAGGATCGTAGAACGTTCTGAATCATTCTCCGTCCCTATCGATACTTTGACTTTTGTTTTCGAAACTTGCGTTTCTAAAAACTCAGTCAAAGTGGGGGCATCTGTAGACACCCATTTGTGTCTCCCCAAAACCAAACCCAGTGATGAATACCTTTCACGTCATTTGATTATCGAATAAAGCAAAAGTATGAAAAGTCTAGTGATGAGGATGTTTTTATTAAAATATCTCTTCTTTCTGTTTTTGAAAATATATCTTTTCTTACCCTATTTATTAAAAACGTGCATTCCAGTTCAGTTTGGTCCATGATATAGGTCCAATAATGGTGTAGTTGTATGGGGATTAAAAAGACCTTTCCAACGATATATTATAAGCTACATTCCGATGAATAATGAGGAAGTTATGGTCAAAATACTAAACTGGGCTCGAACCGGATCTTACATACGGCCCAATGATCATGTGGAGGGTCCGAAGGTGTAATCCTATTCCTAAACTAATTAGGATTAATTAGAACCTTCCATAAGTTTCTAAAAGATCTTATTATCCTTTTTAAAAAGATAAGATTAAAGAATTTGAATAAAATAAAAACTTTCCTTTTTTAAAACTTTCCTTTTCTTCAATCCTAATTCTATTCGAATTTAAAGATGTTCAAAGACAGTCAGATTTTATTTTCATGCCTCATAATATTTATCAAAAAATTTTATATGGTTGGATAGATCTTGAAATTATCTTTCCAATGATATATTATAATATTAAATCCGAGCTATAACGAAAAAGATATGAATGAGATATGAAACTTTATCCAAAACTGACACTGTCCTACTATTTCGGCCACAACTTTTTATCTACGAAAAATTTTAATCTGATTTTAATTGATTTGAATAGTAGACTTAACTAGCTTTCCAATGACATATTATATGCCTTATTTGGACTTCTAGATCAAAAGATACGATAAAAACAAAATCCGCTAAAACTGTTGTCCATCGAGTTCTATTTCGATTCGAATTCGGATTATCTTCTTATTCTTCGACCCTCTTTTTTCTCTATAAATAGAGGTCATATCTCCCCTTTTTCAATCATCAATTCTCATCAACAATCATCAATTCTCTAGTTTTCTAATTCTCCTCTCTCTCTAAGCTAAAGCTTACTCTCTATCTTTTCTAAACCAACCCTTTTGCATACAAAATTCCGCATTGACAAGATCTAGACACACCTAGCCAAGTTCGAAGTTGCCTTTGCCCTAGACGTGAAAGGTTTGATTTCTGAGGGTTTGGTCCCTAATCTTTATTTCAATTATTTAATTTATTTCTTTAATTTATATTTTCCTTGAAGTTACTAACGTGTGTATTTTGTTATTAGAAAGAGATACGAGGCATCCAAGTAAGTGCTTTAATTGATTTATTAATTTTATTGTTCTTAGAAATCATGTTTAGGTTTTTATTATGATTCCTAGTATCATGTTAGGATGCTTTCCTTAATTTGATGTTTTGAATGACAAAAAAGATTCCTATTATCATGTTTAGGGTAAAAGTTATAATATCAAATATGCTTATTATGATTTATGTGATGCTTCCTATTTTCTTTCCTAATATTCATGTTAGTATCATGTTAGGGGTAAAGCTTTGATATTTATGCTTAGTGACATGCTAGGGTTTGTTATTAATCTTGTTAGTATCATGCTTAGGATCTTGCTATTATTATTATGCTTTAACATGATTATTTTTATGATTATAATTGTTATAATGATTGTGATGATTATAATGTTGCTTGATATATATATTTATTGTTATTGCTTGATCACACCTTTTATGCATGTTTAAAGGGAATTGGTATTTGTAATCACGCTTAATAAGATAATTAATAATCTTATTTAGGGTTAATTTGATTATAATTCAAGTGATCGCCTGTAATAGTTTTGTTTCTGCATTAATATTCAACCAACATAGATAAACAGGTTTAGGGTTAATTCTATTTATTGCATGTTAGTCAGAAAGCGCACATGAATACGATCAGAATAAAGTAGAAGCCTATTGTTAGGGCAGGTTCAATCTCTTTTAGGTTGCATTTGTACCTTCATCCCCGAACTACCAATCATGGTTCCAAACCTATTGGAGTTAACGATCTCCTGGATCGTTAAGGGGTGTAACCTTCACCCTGTGAACGGTTTACAAGTTCCTAAAACTTGTTGGCGAATCTTTTGCTCTAGCTTCCTTCCCTTTGGACGCCACCATGCTTTAGCGTATGATCACAGTGGGGTTCAAGTTTGGGGTAATGATTGAAATATTTCCTACACCTTTTGAATTAATTAATTCGTCGTGTCGGTCCGATAGTTGCTTGTGTGTGAACCGAAGGGTTCAGTCAAGATTAAGCCGTAATATTAATCATACATTTATATTACTAATCGGAAGCGACCTCCACCTAGGCATTCTGATCACTTGACCTCACTAAATAATTAGCTTTCTAATTATTCCGAACCCTCTATCGGATTAATACACTCATTCGAAGGACACCATTCCTATCAATCTCCCACTTGTCCTTCCGGACAAGTGCGTTTTTAGTGTATAGCCTTTTTCCTATGTCACCTAATGTCTCTTCCTAAACTATAATGTAATATTTATTCGTTATCCTTGTTTTGTCCAGAAGTGTTTCTCGATCTCGAGTCCGACTGTCAATAAACAGATGATTTCTAAAATCCATCCGAGTACAACCATGCATTTTCACATTCTCGCTCTTCGAGAGGCCTTGTAAACAACAAAGACATTTTCCCTATTTTAGTAGAGGGACATTACAAGTCTTTCAATGAAGCTTCTCTTACTGAGAGGACCTAGGCGCCTGAGTGTTTCCGTTATAATCCCCTTTTACGATATACGTTTGACAACATCAAAGTGGACTAGTAATCAAACAAGAAAACTCACAATACTCATGGTCGAGGAAATAGGTTCCGATAGCTATAATGAGAAGTATACTTATAACGATTTTTAATTATTTTAAAGTATTCTCAGGGAAGGCTAGTATTATGCTAAAGAGGAAAGAGAATGATTTTGGTGTATTAGAGAGGAAGAGAGAATGATTTGGTGCCCCGAAACTGATGAAATCGGGTTTGTATCTATAGAGAAAATGCATAGGGTAAAGTATGGAACCCCAGAAATGGAAAGGCTTCGTGAAAAAACCCTAATTGAACACTGCATCATGGCGCGTGTTCCGTGACACGATGCACAATACCGTCACGCGGTGTGCGTACCGTGGCGCGGTATTTTCCTATTTTCACGCGTTTTTCCTATCCGTAACTCAAAATAAGGCGTATAATATATCGTTGGAAAGCTTATAAAGTCTAATTTCCAACCCAATTAGAATCAGGTTAAAAAAATTTGTAGATTGTAAGATATGGCCATTTTAGTTAAAGGGTGTCGGTTTTGGGCCGAGTTTAGTGTTTTGCTCATATCTTCTTAATTTTAAATTGGAATTGGGCTTAAGATATATCGTTGGAAATATTATTGAAATTCTATCCAAAAAAAAAAAAAAAAAAAAAATTTGGATCAAAATTATAGGGCCACAAAATCATTTTATCTCGTTTTTGTGACGTGGACACAAAAAGTGGAAAGTAAGTTATAATTTAGCAAAATAGGCTAGGAATGGGGTTGTTTTATGAAATGTATTGGGATTGAATATGGATTTAAGCACTTCAAGACTAAATACTCAACCCGACCAATAATGGCGGTGAAAGGTTGTTCATCATCGGGTTTGGTTCTACGGAGACATTTTTAGGTGTCTACACTAACGGGTTTTTAAAACATTGAATATTGCCCATCTGATGCTCTGTACCTTCAAAATAACGAAAGCTCCGGATTTTTTGAGTTTCGCCTTAGACGGTCACATTAGTACCGGAATGAGGATTATAGTAATTGGAGGGTAAAATATTAGATTAAATTCCTTGGTTTCGAGTGAATGTAATAAATGTGTATTAAATGTCCACCGTTGTTTACTTATGAACAGTTTTTATAGTGCAAGGGAGTGCGTGCTTCATAGGTTATTAAAAATAGATAAATTTGGTGCGTCGTTTTATGGCTCCTCAAAAATTGGGCCTAAAAGTCGTTTTATCTTGGTGGTTACTGGTGCCACATGTCATGTCCTAAATGGCTCTTTTAAGCATTGGCCTAGGGGACAAGTGTCACCAAATTACTTGTCCACGTGTCTAGCTTAGGGTAGTTTATCGAGGAGTTTTAAAGAGAGTATTGTTATGTATCTATTGGTATGGCACATCACAAGAGCATAATGGCTACATAATACAACAAAAAGGTGATGGGACCAAATATTATACACTTTAATTTTCGGGTTTTAATATTTGTACCACTATAATCCATTTAGTACCGTTACAACTAATAATTACTCCATTACACTCCAATGGCATGATTTTACAACCTAATGGTACACATATTAGCTTCAAAAGTATACCATTATAACAATACATTTTTAAAATATTTACATATTTTCATGTTATGTACCAAAAAATACATAACATTACTCCATTACTACTTCCTCAATTTTATCCTAAACATATATCCCTCACGTGAGGTGACGTGGCCGTCCACGTGGGCACCTGTGACATCTGTCTGACACGTGGTTAGGGGTCCTTTATTTTAACTCTTTATCTCCCTTGTTTTTTTTCTCAATTTGCCCCTTGCTTTACCTTCTATAAATAGAGGTTTTACCCCCTCATTTTTTTATGTTTCCAAAAAATTCTTAGAGAGAGAAAAGAGCGCTTCTTTAGAGAGAAAATTTGTTGATGTTCCCTGTGTTCAAGCCGCTTGTTTATAGCCGTCTCAAAGCTTCAATACATCAACTTTTTCTTACTTTTTTTTAAGGTAATCGTCTCTCTCCTCTTCTCACTCTTTACTTTATAATTCTGTTGATCTTTGCCATTTGCATTTGCTTTCATTTTCAAATGGTTTCACAAACACACACGATATGAACTAAGATAATAGTCAGCCGGCCTTCAAGTACGGTGAAGTCTAGAACTAGGAGTGTTGTTTCACCTTTTGTGCCCCCCTTTTTTTTAATTCTTATACCCCAACCGTCTATGTGTCTATGCAAGGCACTATGGCCTGAATTAGGTGAACCACCCAAGGGTCTTCCTTAGAGGAAGATGACACCAATGACGTGTTGGTTGACAAAGCAACTGGCTAACGTGCTAGTTGGGTTAGTACTCTCGGCTCTTCCATTTCGGAAAAGTCTAATGAAAGTAAGTTTGACTCCGAAGACAAAACGTCTTAGGTAGTGATAGAGGTAGAGAGCAACGAGTCAAGGAACTTAGGGTGTGAAGCGCTTGAGGCGGAAAATGAGGCTGAGGGTCAGGAGGTTGAAGAGGAAAGAGGCGAAGAGTCCTCCAATCCAGCAAAATAAGCCCCTAAAGTACACGTGCTTGGTGTTAGGGAAATTAAAGCCTATAGGGTAAAGCAAGCCTACATACATGCATCATAAGAGAAGGATGTCAAATCTTATTTGATGAGAATTTCTTTTTTGCTTACTTCCCATAATCTTTTTATTAATGTGATCATTCTCAGATCCTTCCTAGGACCTTTTCGTTTTTGGACAACAAGTCGTGATTTTTTGATTAGGTAACATTTTTTTTTGTTTGACCCTACTTTATGTCATTATTTCAACCTAAATTTACATTGTATTAATATATAATTTGTTATATGTTGTCTCTCCAACTAAACTTATGCATGCACGCCAATCATTACCCCATTACTAGTCTATAAAAGATTAAATCATTTTTATGAATATATATCGTTTAATGATTTGTTTAATGTATTGTTGTTAATCCTATATCACAAACTTAGACATGGAAAACAAACATTTAGACTTATCTATTAATGATTCATGCGATTAAAAAGAGACTTAGGTTTACCGAGACTTATATGAAAGACATACTATTTTGACAACTCTATAATATAATATCATACGACTTAGTAATTATAATTCAATTAATAACCCAACTAAGGTATGAAAGTTGATAATTAATTACTAATGGCTCTTATTAGATACTTAATAATAGTAAGGAAGTTGAAAGAAAGAAAGGACTTGCAAATAGATTAATGCACTTGCGAGGGAGACCTCAAAAATCACAACTCGAGGTATACTCATAATAATGGCTAGCCGATTTTACCTACTTTTGTTCACTATGAACACCAATCAAGCCTTTTAGTGGTCACTTTTAAGCACTATGATAGTATGTTTTTGTTGGTAATATTGATTGCTAATATACTTTATCTATAAATTTATTAATATATATAATCAAATAAATATGCTTCCATATTGTTTGATCGACTCGGCAAAGTCAGTTATTTCTTCAAACTTAATCTTCGCTTGGTGTATTGGCAGGTGCGCATTGCCGAGGGCGATGAGCCTAAGACAACATGTGTCATCTTATGAATTCTTGGTGATGCCTTTTTGCCTCACCTATTCCCCGATAACCTTTAATACTATGATGAACAAGATTTTCCAGCCCTTTCTCGATGATGTTAAAGTCATCTATCTCAACGACATCGTCGTGTATAAATACAGCTTGTAGGATCACGTGAAAAATTTGAAAAAGGTGTTCCGGTTTTTAAGGGAGAACGAGTTGTGCATGAAAAGGAGAAATGATTGTTCGACAAGAAGAGGTGTCTTTGTTGGGGAAACAAATCAAATCCGAAAAAATCATGAAGGAACATGACAAGGAGAGTTCCATAAAAGAGTGGGGTGAGCCTAATAATGTCTCAGATATGCATTCTTTCTTGGAGCGACAAATGTCAAGAGGACTTCGATGATTTGAACCGTGTAGTTATCGAAGAACCCGTCTTAGCCTTACCTGATTATTTAAACCTATTCATGTTGCACAAGTATGCCTTCGACAAGCTTCCAAAGAGGTGGCACGAGCAACTAGACATCACGAAGGCAGACTTAGACAAAGCCGCCAAGAAGATGAAGAAGTGGGCGGACAAATATAGACGCCTGTTGGAGTTCGAGGGAGACGAATTAGTCATGGTAAAGTTTTTGCCCAATGTAAAGACGACACACCTAATAAAATTATTATCTCCATAATACAATCCATATTATATCTAGTGGTAATTGCACGAGATACAATTCCATGTTGGGGATTATGTGTTTACAAGGGTTACAAAGAAGAAATGGAAATGAAAATGAAAATGAAAAAGCAGAAATAAACTTTGAGGTGTGAATGGAATCACTTTTCTAAAAGTATAATGTCGACCCTATACTACAACCGGGTATCACGGAAATTTACTCAGAAAATACAACGAAAGTTAATTTCAATCACAAGTAGGATAATTACAATACAATGTAACTAAGCTTTTGTGATTTTGGATGATGAACAATAACTTGCAAATATAGTTTCAAGAGGATATTAAAAACTAATCTCTTGAATTCTAACTTTTCATCATATATAAAGCGCAAAAACAGCCAAAGAAAATGAGGATAACGTTAGAACCACCCCGCGCCCTACCGGGGGAGAGAAACCAAGCAACCCAAATAAATCTGGGTGCTCTCGCGCTTTGTCGGGCAACAGTGGCCCTGTTGAGTGGCTAACATCGTTTAATATTTCTTCGCTCTCGCACTCTAGGGCGCGCCACTGGGCGGAGGACCACTTTTCTAAACCGAGATATTTTTGCTTTTATTCTTTGCTTTTTTTAATCAAAAACACCATCACCTAAGTTAACTAAGCTTAGCAAACGTGAAAATGCCGAGTGCTCTGAATTATTCAGCAGTCCTCCCCCATTTAGAGTATAATATAAGACACATTGTAAAATCATCATCATCACAAAAAACAATCTTATGAATAAATGAAAGTGTACAAAGACTTGAACTCCCACTTAATGTAACATACAATTTAAGAATCCGTATCCAATCGGTATTATAAAACGTTTGAACCAAAAGAAATACAAATTGAATACTTGAAGATATTACAAACACAAGATTAATTACTTTAATACATATTATTAACTTGACACTATAAGCCATGTGTCCATATTTATTCATAATAACATCAAAGTTATGCCCCTTATAGCTTCTTGAATCGGCTAAACCTCGTACTTATAAAGGTAGAATGCCAAACATCCTATGATAAAGCACAATATCAAGAATTCTATTAAGTTAAACAACCTCTTATAAATCACAAAAAATCTGAAACTTTACCTTGGATGATTATAAAGCTCCCAATAAGCAAATGAGAAAGTAAATCTTATTGAACTTAAGATCCAACGTCTTATTGGGCATTAAGTTAAGACTTCCTCATCTGTAATTATTTAGGGCTCCAATCCTAAACCGATTGTCATCCTTTCATTAATATATCTTGCCAATGCCTTTGTGAAACAATCGGTGAGATTAAGGTTTATTTGAACATAATAAATAGTGATCACACTACCCTTGACAAGTCCTTGGATGTAATTATTTTATACTCCAATTTGTATTGACTTACCATTATAATTTGACTATAAGCCCTTGTTAAGTTAGCATTGTTATCACAATGTATCATGGGAATGCGTAAGGCTGAGTGTAGGCGTCGCTCAAAGTGCGGCTACGTTAAAGCATGTGTGAATATACTTGGCACTCTTAGGAAGTGGGAATTGACGTATACGATTAGGGACAAGGAAAGTAGGGTGCCGCCAACAAGTTTTTAAGGAACTTGTAAACCGTTCACGGATCATTAAAGGCAACCACGATAAAGGGACAACGAAAGGCAACAACGATTGACCCGTGAAGGTTAAACCCCATTCATAATCCATGAGATTACTAACTCCATATGGTTCGGAACCACAAAAGGAGGATCGGGGATGATGGTACAAAGTGAGTCATGGAGTCACATTCGCTCGTATTGGCCTCTACTCGATTCTTATAGTGAAAAGTGATTCCTGCGATCTCAAAGGTATACAAACAAAAATTCAATTTGCTCCAATCTATTATTAAGCTAAATTGGTTTAATATTAATGCAACACATAATTCTAAAATATTGTGATCACTTGATTTAATAACAAGATTAAAAAGGAACCTAAACCGGTTGTCCAAATTATCTTATTAGGCGTGATTTTCAATTACATATTCCCTTTAAACATGCAATATAGTGATCGTAAAAATAATAGAATAAACATTAATATTGGAAGAAATTTAACAATAATAACGTTAGTCCAATCAAATATAAAATAACCTAATCATGATGCTAGCAATATTAAAATAAAATAAGAGTAATTAAATTAATTAATCACTCACATTCCACGCGTTCCTTTAAATTGCTACATCATTAATAAACTGTTAGTAACTTCAATAAAAATATAAAGCAAATGAAAATTAAATTAAATAAATATAGATTTGATTTGGTCCAAACCCTCAGTTCTTTATACCTTTCACACCTTGGTTTAAGGACGGAACCTCGGGTTTAGTATAGACTCCTTGGAGTGCTTAAGGGAAAAATGGTGTAATTAGGAATATAGGTTTAAGGCTTAGAATATGGGAGAGAGAGAAGAGAATGATTTTTGGTGTAAAAGAGAGAAAGAGAGAAGGATTTGATGATCAAGCTTGTTGATGATTGAAAAAGGGGTGATATGACCTCTATTTATAGAGAAAAAAGAGGGGTCGAAGAATTAAGATAAGATCCGAATTAAATCAGAATAAAACTCGATAGACTGCTGTAGACACCCATTTGTGTCTCCCCAAAACCAAACCCAGTAATGAGTACCTTTCATGTCGAATCATAATCGAATGAAACGAAAGTGTGAAAAGGTCTAGTGTTGCGGATAGTTTTTATTTCTTTTCTCTTCTCTCTGTTTTTGAAAACTTATTTTAAGAAAACAGCCAATCCAGTTTGGTTGGTCCATGATATGGGTCCAATAATAGTGTAGTTGGATGGGGCTTGCAAAGACCTTTCCAACGATATATTATAAGCCCAATTCCGATGAATATTGAGGAAGTTATGGCCAATTTACCAAACTGGGCCCGGTTTGAGCTTTATGTACGGCCCAATGATCTAGGTGAGGGCCTAATATGATTTATCATTCCTAATGCAATTAGGAATGGTTTTAGTCTTCTAGATTCTTCTAGAAGGTTCTTTTCATTCCTAATTCAATTAGCATTGATAAATTGACTTTGTTGACTTTTCAGAGTTTTATTCAAAATCAAATAGCATTTTCGAGGAAATTATATTATTTTATCCTCCAGTACGACAAACTTATCGGATTTTTGAAAACGCGTTGGAATCAAGCTTGGCGTCTGGAACCAGGCCTGGCGCCTGGCGCTAGCCATTGGCGCCTGGCGCTAGTGCTGGTGCCTGGGGCCAGCTAGCCAGGGTTGGCGCCAGCTCTGTTTTCTGAGCGCCAGACTCTATTTTGTTAATTTATCTTTTTTGCTGATTTTCTCTATAAATATCGTATTAAAAACTCCGTTTTCATTCACCAATTATCATCATCTACATTCATTCACCAATTCTCCTCATTCGCAAGTTTTCATCAACAATCATTAATTCTTTAGCATTCTCTAAATCATTCATCTCTTCATCTTTCTCTTTTTCTAAACTAGCTTTTTAATACAAAATTCCGCATTCATTAGATCTAGAAACACCTAGCCATATTCGAAGTTGCCTTCGCCCTAGATGTGAAAGGTTTTAATTTCTGAGGGTTTGGTCCCAAATCTCTATTTCAATTATTTAATTTAATTGTTTTGATTATTATTTTCCTTGAAGTTACTAACGTGTGTATTTTGTTATTAGAAAGAGGTACGAGGCATCAAAGTAAGTACTTTAATTGATTTATCGATATTATGATGTAGAAATCATGTTTTTATTGTTATTATGATATTCCTAGTATCATGTTTAGGGAAAAGGTTATAATATCAAATATGCTTATTATGATTCCTGCGATGCTTCCTATGTTCTTCCTAATATTTATTCATGTTAGTATCATGTTAGGGCTAAAGATTTGATTTTTATTGCTTAGCGACATGCTAGGGTTTGTTATTAATCTTGTTAGTATCATGCCTAGGATATTGCTATTTTTATTATGATTTAACATGAATATTATTATTGTTATTATTATTTTGATGATTATATTTTTATAATCATAATTATCATTATTATAATTTATTATGTTGCTTGATATATATTTATTATTTATCGCTTGATCACACCTTTATTGCATGTTTAAAGGGAATTTGGTACTTGTAATCACGCTTAATAAGATATTTAATAATCTTGTTTAGGGTTAATTGTGATTATAATTCAAGTGATCGCCAATAATAGATTTATTTGTGCATTAATATTCAACCAACATAGATAAACAGGTTTAGGGCTAATCCTATTGATTGCATGTTAATCAGAAAGCGCACATGAATACGATCAGAATAAAGTAGAGGCCTATTATTAGGGCAGGTTCAATCTCTTTTAGGTTGGATTTGTACCTTCATCCCCGAACCCTTGTTTGGTTCTAGACCTTATGGAGTTGACGATCTCTTGGATCGTTAAGGGGTGTAACCTTCACTCTGTGAACGGTTTACAAGTTCCTAAAACTTGTTGGAGACTCTTTTGCTCTATCTTCTTCCCTTTTGGACGCCACCGTACTTTAGTGTATGATCACAGTGGGGTTCAAGTTAGTGGGATTTTAAAAGCTTGAAATTATTCCCTACAACTGCAGTTTTTGCGGTTTTTGTTTTTATCATATCTTTTTATCCAGAAATAGGAATAAGATGAATAAGATATCGTTGGAAAGTTCTTGAAGTTTAATTTCTAATCCAATTACATCATATTAAAATATTTTGTAGAACAAAATATATAGCCGAAATAGTGAGACAGTGTCAGTTTTGGATAGAGTTTGACATTTTATTCATATCTTTTCCGTTATAGCTCGGAATTGATATTATAATATATCATTGGAAAGATAATTTCAAGGGCTATCCAACAATATAAAATTTGGATAAAAAATATGAGTCACGAAAATAATATCTGTCTATCTTTGAATGTCTTTCAATTCGGATAAAATTATGACTTTAAAAAAAAGGAGTTTTATTCAATTTCAAACTCTTTAATCTTATCTTTTCAAAAAGGATAATTAAGATCTTTTAGAAAGTTATAGAAGCCTCCAATTAATCCTAATTGGTTTAGGAATGGGATTAAATAATTTGGACCCTCCACATGATCATTGGGTCGTAGGTAAGGTGGGCTTAGGTTCGGTTTGGGCTCATTTTAATATTTTGGCCATAACGTATTCGTTATAACTCAGATTTGGGCTTATAATATATTGTTGGTAAGCTCTTTTAAAGCCCCATCCAACTATTCAATCATTGGACCCAAATTATGGACAAAAATAAACTGGATTAAACGTTTTTATAAAAAGGACACGAAATGAATGATTTTAAAGGACACGAAATGAATTATTTTGGGTTTAAAGGCACGAAAAGAGGAAAATAAGTTATGGTTTGGGGAAATGGGCTAGAAGTTGGGTTGGTTTTATGAAATGGAAATATGGATTTAAGCACTCCAAGATTAAATACTCAACCCGACCAATAGTGGCGGTGAAAGGTTGTTCATCATCGGGTTTGGTTTTGGGGAGACATTTTTAGGTGTCTACAGAAGCCCCCACTTTGACTGAGTTTGTAGAAACGTCAGTTTCGAAAACGATGGTCAAAGTAGTCGATATGGACGGAGAATGATTTAAGACGTTCTGCGATCCTAAATCACTCTGTATACGCCGATACCTGCAGAAAAATGTTAGTTCCACAGATAAAATGGTCCGCTTGTCCCCGGACGTGTGGGCTGTAGATGGTCCTCTTGTCCCCGGACGTGGGTTGTAGTTTGTTCGCTTGTCCCCGAACGTGGGCTGTAGATGAGACTTGCAAAAATAAATTTGCCAATGGACTCGTATATATTGTGATTGACTTGACCACTGACTTGACCAAGTTTGACTTGATGTGACATTACATGTGTATGACTTGTGAGTATGTGTGTGTATATGTGTGTGTGCAGACACAAGCAAACGAAGATGCAAAAGCAAAAATTTTCCGTCAATTTTTGTCATGAGTGGAGGGTACCGACTTTCTCCCGAAAAAGAAAGACGCGAAAAATGAAGTTTTGTTTTCGAACTTCCCTCGATAAAAATTTTGAAATTTTTTTTGAACTTCCCCAATAGAAAATAATGAAAAAAGGGAAGAAGTTTTGAACTTCCTCCTTAAGCAAGACGAAATGAATCGTATGGATTGAATTGCTTGTCTTGAAAATAATGTATGCATGATGAATGTTCTTAGGCCAGGAGGCTAAGGACAATTACACCATGTGACAAGATAAATGAATGAACTTAGGTCATGGAGCTAAGCATCATATATGGTGTAAAGAAGCGATCTTGAACGTCACTTAGGTCTGGAAGCTAAGCACGTATATAGATGAAATGATTGATGAGTATTGCATAATGAATGTTTCTTAGGTCAAGGAGCTAAGCATGATATGCGTTGTATTAAAAATATATATATAAATGTTGCTCAGCACATTATGCGATGCGTGAAACAATGTACATTGCTCAGGTCAGGAAGCTAAGCAAGTATACAATGTTTCTTCTAATGAATGTTGTCTTGAAAGATGAAGAAACATGCACAGTGTTGAAACAAGATTTCATGAAAAAGGGTTCCTAAGGGAAAGATGATATGGATGTGTGAGTGAAGTGTGTGAATGTGATACTAAGGCTGGCTGCAAGGGTTATGGTGATGGAAATATATGTGAGAAGAGTCAAAGATGATGACTCTTTAGGCTGGGTAGGCTAAATGATGTGGGTTCATGCCCCCAAGTCTAGCGCTAAATGGGTAGGGGTAAGCATTGGATATTCTTTGACTCGATCATGCAAGGATATGAATATGAATGTGGCCGCACCTCGATATGAGGTTGCCTACGTATCCGTTAGGAATCAGGCCAAACGTAGCTCTAACCGAACTTTGCACAAGTGTGTGTACACCTCAAAGAGGTCTTTCAAGGGTTGTAATGTGGTTAAGATGAAGGTTTAAGGAAGAAAGGGGTAAAAGGCTCAAGACCCGAGAGAAGCCCCCAAGATATGCAATTATGTATTAGACTTTGCAAGTTTTATTTTTCATATATTTTTTTTTGTTTTGAATTTATTTTTCTTTTTTTTTTTCTTTTTTCCATTCTTATGAATCAATGTAGGCAATCTCAGATCATGCGGTCCATCACTCACTTAGCATTCATGTTTCTCAGGCACGGTACCAAGCACTCGATAAGAGACGCAATTCGAGACGTGTTCGTATCAAAGACATTGGAACACTAGCCTTTAGACATTGTTTTATTGTTGCTTTGTGTAGACATCTACTTTTAGCCTCCTATCCCGACAGGAAGTGCAATGACGATAAATAAAACCATCTTTGTGTTGGATCAAAGTAAAGAATGCTTATGGATAACTGGTTAAGCCACAAAACACAAAAGACTAGCCCAGGTAAAAGAACAAGGCCAACACAAGGTCCAAATTAACTAAACCCGATTGTAATTAGGCTTAAGCCCGTGCTAAAAACCCAATAATGACGGATTTAGGAGCGTCTAGGTTAAAATAAAAGCTGCCGCGGAAAATATCGCGCGCATCTCACAAAGTCGCGCTCAGCAGTCGCGCACAACTTATTAAGTTGCACGCGGCAGGCCGCGCAACTTTCAGAGATGCGCTCGCGTAAGATTCTGAATATTAAAATATTGGAAAATCGAATCTTACCATAGAGCTACACGCAAGACAAATAGTTGCGCGCGTATACCGCGCGCAACCTACTCAGTTGCGCGCGACACATGCTGTGGTAGAATGCTCTAAACCCTAAACCTAATCATTCCATATAAATAAGACCCTAATCCGAAGCTTCAAGACACATAAAATTAACCGAAACTCTGACAGAATACTTGTGAACTTGTGCATCCAAACCCTCTTGTCTTAAACATTCACCCTTTTCAATATTTTGTTACTACGGTGGAGGTTCCCCAACAAGAAGGAGTCCATAAGTGTTCTAAACGGAGATCTAGCAAAGAGAAGTGGTAAATTCCCGAGCACTTAGTTAAATCACCATTATTTTTATTGTTTAAAAGAACTTTAATTAATTAATTAGTGTTGTTTGATCGCCTTAAGATAATAAATTAATTGATTTCTCATAGTATTCTTTCCTTAATCGAGATTAGAATTGAATAAAATAATTGTTGGTTGATCACCTAAGTCAAGGCGAATATTGTTTATTTTATTGTTCTTTTTACGAATTTGATTAAATAAGAATAACGACCTTACGATGTAATTCCAATGTGAATTAATGTGTATAAATAAAATCAATTAACATAGTTTTTAGGTATCACGTTGCATATATTGTTTGGCAATGAAATTGTGCAAAGGAAGAGCTAGTAGAGGCCGCACTAGGGCTAGGATCGCGATTCCCCTCTAAAGGGAACGTTATCTTAGTACCCTCGCTCCCGAACTCATTTCTGGTTTTCTAGACCAATTTGGGCATGGGTAAATTATGATTCATGCTAAATATCCCTTGAACTCTACTTGGGAGAAAGGCATGAACGAGGTTTATGGGATTTTCCTAAAACTCATTGGTGACTCCTACTTGTTTCTTACAAAAAAGCGTATATGATAGAATCATCTCTAATTCAAAGGTCTCCCAAACAGTCAGGAATTCAAATCCTAATACACCCTAACAAGTGTAAAGTCCTAGGCTTTAAAGGGCCATGGGCATCTAAGGAGAAGGATCCCCTACGATGGGAACACCCTCCTTACAGTGGCGACTCCACTGGGGACTTAGAGGTTACATGATTAGTTTGTAGTTATGGTCCAAGGTATCCAACACCAGGTTACCTATATGGGTTGTAACGAGAGCTAACTTGGATAATCTCTAGTTAGAGAGCGAGACTTGAACGCATAACATCTTCCTTTTGCACAAAACTAAAAGTCAAACAAGCAACATTGCATCATGCATAAGTATAGCACACTTAAACCATGGGGATTGGCTCATTGACTAGGGGTTGCCAACACCAGGCTTCTATCCCGAAATCAATAACAATCATCCCACCCATATCACCAACAAAATGTTGGGAGAGCGATGTCATGAGTCAACTCATTGAGTGATTGATTTTTGCGTCGTTTCTTAAGATATGGTACCTTGGACACCCAAGCCTTTTCGACCTTAAAATGGCAAATATGTGGATTATAACTTGTGGCATGCTTATGTGATTGCATGACTATATGCAACGTGTTAGGGATTTCTTTCTTCTTTTTAGCTTGGTCTAGGTTCCCAATTACGAAGTCGTCTCTTCGTAATTTAGAGTCATATTCAACGGGTAACATAAAAAAAACAAAAAAAAACAAAAAAAAAAAAGAACGATTTTAAAAATAAAGAAGGGAAAATAAAAATAAAAAACGCTCGAACAAAAAAAAGTAATACGAGCAGGTAGCGCGCGCAACTCACAGAGTTGCGCGCCCATACCCAGCGCAAGAAAATTAGTTGCGCGCGACATCCGCGTGCAACTCAATTACTTGCGCGCACCCACTGTACGAATCAGTTTTGATTTTGCAAAAAACAAGTTGATTCGTTAAAACGATATCTTTATTCAAGAACTGTTGGGGGCAATGTTATCCGTTCGAATATATCTTGCGTCATTTTCTTTTTTTTTTCTTTTTCTTTTCCTTATTCCCCTTCTAAGAAAGCATATTGGTTTACTTATCCTTTCGTACTTCTTTAGGGCCGGTTTCCAATCTTGGGAAAGAAGAATCTCGGACGCTCGACTTCTACGTTTACCACGTAAAGATCCAACCCTTTCAAACCATTCTCCTTCGACAACTAGTCCTAGTCCAATAAAAATGTCTACCATTCAAGAACTTCAAGATGAGATTCTTCGTTTCAGAGAAGAAAAGGCTCAAGAAGCCGAGGAAAAGAGAATTAAGAAAATTGAAAAGGCTAGTAAGAAAAATGTTGAAGCTTTAGGCTTACAAGAAAAGATGGAACAATTATCCATCAAAGAAAAGTCGTTAGAGAAACTAGTTCTTCGTTCTACAATGGGGAACAAGTACTTTGACGTAGAAAAGTTTTCTCCTCCCGCAGGACTTGCTTTACCGGAAAAGTTCGTAGCTACGGACTTACCAATATTCAAGGTGACCAATAATCCACAAAATTATTTAATGTGTTTTACTGGCACCATGGCACTAAAGGGGGTTGATCCTAAGCTTTACGCTTTGACTTTCCCCTTGTCTCTAGACCCAACCGCAAGAGAGTGGTACTATGGGCTAGACCCAAAATTCAAAGCAACATGGGAAGATGTAGTTTCGGCTTTCATCACCCAATATGAGAGTAACGTAGAGTTCAAGTCCACTCTACGTGAACTCAAAATGCTTAAGCAAGGCAACAATGAAGGTTTCCTTGCTTTCTATGGTAGATGGCGAGAAAAGGCGGCCCACCTTGCCCAAAGGCCGCCCGAACTCGAGCTAGTACAAAAGTTTATTGACAATTGTCATGAAAAGTACAAAAAGCATCTACGTTACCTTGGTTTAGACACTTTCCAAAAGGTCTATTCCGTGGCTACTAGGATTGAAGATGATCTTGCTAAAGAAAAAGCAAATAAGCCTCATCATCATCAACCTAAAAATAACTAAAAGAAGGGGAATGATGGCTCATCATCCTTTATTGATGTATTTGCGACCTCCACGCAATACCACAACACAAATCAATATAATGATCCTAGGAAAAGATGGAAAAAAGAAAGAAAATTTACTCCATTTCCTGTAAGCTATAAAGAATTGTTAGAAAAATTAAATGAAAAAGGCTTACTTGCACCAACAGGACCAACACCACCCACTCCACCAGAAAGAAGGTTTCCTAATTGGGATTGTAATGTTTATTGTGCTTATCATAGAGGCAATGGACACGACACTGAACGTTTCTTTGTCTTAAAACATAAAATACAGGATTTGGTAGACGATGGGAGAATTCCCATGCCTAAACCAAACAATAATGCGTCCCCCTTGGGGGTGTTTCACATTGATGAGGACTATATGGGAAGCGATACGTTCAATCCATTGAACTACATCACACCTATAGGAGAACCTCTACCCACAATACTCATAGGGGCAACTAATGAAGTATGTGGGCTATGGGACGACGACTTTCAAGACTTATATATCTCTAAGTATGCCGCCGTCCCACCTCCATCTTGTTTACAAAATGAAACAAATGGAGCGCTTGATTGGGATCATTTCTTGGGGAAGTCACAAGACTTATCAAATCTCTCCTTGGATGAACAATGACATCAAGCTCAACTCATGGAACATCTTGAAATGGAGTCACGCTCAAAGCCTCTAGAAGAGAGTTGGTTCATAAGTCCTACAACTAATCCAAACGAGATAGATCATTTAACTCGTTCTGGACGAATTTATCAGGCACCACCACCAAATGGATCTTCGACCACGCAAAATCAAGGTCAAGTACAAAGTACAATATCACCTCCTCTTGAGGTGGAAGATCCATTGGTCAAACATCACCAATCCAAGGCGAATGTTAGCATTTGGGAACTCCTAAGTACTTCTAAAGAACATAGGAATTCCCTTATGAACGCTCTAACGACTTTGTCTGTAAGCACGGACACAACCCCTCAAGATCTCGTTAGCTTGCTTACTAGCGAGAAATTTGACAATTTAATCATTTTCACTAATGATGATTTGCCTTCAAAAGACACTACCCACAACAATGCATTATACTTAACTGTGGGGTGCAAGGGATATAACATCCCTCTAACTTTGGTAGACAATGGGTCAGCTGTAAACGTATGCCCATTGCGAACTGCAAAATATTTAGGCCTTAATCCAGAAAAAGATTTTCAATCAACAACACAAAGCATTAGGGCCTATGACAACTCGAGAAGATCGGTTTGTGGAACTGTTAAGCTACCAATTACCATAGGCCCAATACAAAAGATGGTTGAATTCCATGTTATGGACATAAAACATACATTCAACCTTCTACTTAGACGTCCTTGGATACATGAGCTTGGTGCAATACCATCCTCACTTCATCAAAAGATTAGGTTGAACTATCAAGGGCTTTCTATGACTATACATGCTCCTCCACTAAAAATAGCAATAAACGATCAATCACTCCAAGAAATAAACCATGACAATGATGAAGAGGACATGTGGGGATTCGCAGCGGAGCCAATCTGCACAATAGAAATGGAAGAAGACTTGGAAGAACCTTTCAAGCTTGATCCATATTCCACCCAAATAGTAAACAACATCTTATTTAAGAGTAGTTACTTTCCTGGGATGCCTTTGGGAATAGGAATGAAGAAATCTTTCTTACTTCCTATACCAAAGAAAAGCTTCTCCTTTGGATTGGGATTTGATAACTTGTTATTTGGTATGATTTTAGGGTACTTTTGAACCTTTTTTTCGTGATTATTCGACATCAAAGTTCATTATTTATCCTATTTTTATACAAATTTTGCACCATCCATTCTTGACGGTTTGTTTGTGTTTTTGATGTAATGTAGCTATTTTTAGAACTATATATGGACGTGATCAAGCATGAGTGAACAAGGAGAAGGGAAAGATTGGTTGATAGAGCAATGGAGGAAGAAGGATGAGTGCCTTAAAGAGAAATGAAAAGCTTTTGGAAAGTTTTGGAAGGATTTTTGCACTAAGGTCAACTTCAACTGACCATAACTTTTGTTACACTCAACATTTTGAAGTGATTCAAATTGGACATTAAATTTTATTTCAAGAGCTTTCCAACGACTGGTCACATGCCTTATTCCAATGAGGAACGAAGAGGTTATGACCTTCCGAAAATAAGTTATTTCGCCAGAAAAGGTCTGCACGTCCGTGCCAATAAGTGGCACGTCCGTGCAAGTCACTGCACGTCCGTGCCAAACGAAGCACGTCCGTGCAAGGTCAGGCAGTATTTTAACAGTTCTGCACGTCCGTGCAACCTTTGGCATGTCCGTGCCGACCTGTAGACGAGCCCGACTCTTGTTTTCTCCGTCCTTTTTATTTGGGGGTCATATAAATACTCTTCTTAGCTCATTTTGTACGGGGGATCCAAGTTTGGAGTGCCTTCTCTTAATTTGTAATTTTAGAACACAAATATTCTCAAATCATTAGTTAGATTTTTAATTAATAGCTTGGAAATTTCAATCTCAATCATTGTAGAAGACAAGTTCCACCATTGTTATTCATGTTAAAGCTTCTAGTAACATTTTCTCACTCTTCTCTTCCATTTTAATTGCTTTAATTGTTAATTATCTTGATTAATTCTTGTATGCTTAAATTGTTATTTAGCTTAATATTTAGTTAATTCTTGTTCATGAGTTACTTGAAATCCTTAATTGCTTTAATCTCCATGGATTGTGAGTAGTCTAATTTTCTAGGGTTTGGGTAAAACCCTCAATGTTGTCACTAATTACTTGTTGCATGTGTTAATTTGGTCATTGATGGGTGTTAATTAGTTGAGCTTAAGTGGTTTAATTGCTTAGTTCTTGTATATGGCCATTGTTAGAACTATTATCTAAGCTTTCTCAACGAAGGATCGAGAGATGAACTTGAGTTAGCTCCCTTATGCTTAATTGACTTGAAATGCCATGAGAATAGGAATTTCCAGTCAAGGGAATGTTTTTGTCATCGTGATTATGCTTTAATACTTGTTTTATGCTTTGTAACCACGAGAGTAGGTTATATTCATGATTCGAGTAATCCCTCTAGCTTGAGAGAGTAGTTGGGTTCTTTAGATGACTTCCCCTATATTATCCCCTTAAATTACCATTGTTTGCTACTTGCTAATTGTGATTTGTGATGAAGTTGAGTAGTATATCCCAAGCCCTAGAATTCTCTAAATATTGTTAATCACCCCTTAGTAGTAGTTAATTTGAATTAGTACATGCTACATAAAACCAAACCAATTTCGACTTCATTTAGCTTGTTTAAACGGTAGTATCTCGGTGGTTGATTTAAAGCCTCTCTTGGGTTCGACCCTTTCTTATCCTTGCTATTAGATAGTGAGACCAAGATAGGACTTTATCTTTGGTAGGCTTGACGACGGCCTATCAAATTTTGGCGTCGTTGTCGGGGAGGCAAAGTCACATTGAATGTATTATTGTTGAATGAGACTAAATGTGTGTATTTGTATCATAATTTTTCTTATTTATTTTTGTATATTTGTGTTTTTAACTTGTGATAGTCATTGCTAACGTCTTTCTTAGCTTTGTTTGACTTTGCATGACACGAAAGAGTAAGCCATCACCGCTTATTCTCGTGGATTTAGAGTTGAACAAGACCTTGAGGAACGTCAAGAGACTTTTGCAAGGCACACCCAAGTTCTCTATTGTATATTTGGATTCTGATCCGGAAGAGGTTTTTGAAACCAACAACGAAGATATCATGGGTGATAACAATCCTCCTCCACCTTTACTACGAGACTATGACCACCCCAATGCCTTCACACTTTGGAGTGGCATACGTCTCCCCACCACAAATGCAAACAATTTCGAGCTTTCACCTCAACTCATCCGTATGATTCAAAGTGATCAATTTGGGGGTAGTCCTTATGAGTGTCCTTTTGCTCATTTAGAAAACTTTCTTGAATTATGCACAACTATCAAGCAAAATAACATTTTGGAAGAGTTTATTCGGATGCACATGTTTCAATTCTCCCTCCGTGATAAAGCCAAGCATTGGTTGAGGACGGTTGAAGAGGGATAGTTAACTACTTGGGATGAAGTGACTAGAGCTTTTCTTGGGAAGTATTGCCCTCTCGAGAAAACCGCCGAATTAAGACGGAAAATCACCAACTTCAACCAAGAGGTTGATGAAACTTTGTGTGAAGCATGGGAGCGGTTCAAAGATTACACTAGAGCATGCCCTCACCACGGTTTCACCTCATGGATCATAGTGCAAAGATTCTATGATGGTCTTACTCCTACCTCAAGGGCCAACCTTGATTCCGGGGCCAGTGGTAGCCTTAAAAAGCTATCGGTTGATGAGGCCTACAAAATGATTGAAGAGGTTGCCAAGCATTATGCTTATGGGGCTGACAAAAGACAAAGTCATCCTAAGAAGGGCGGAAAGCATGATCTTGAGGCAATAGATCTTATTGCTTCAAAGGTTGATATGTTAGCTCGAAAGCTAGAACAAGTGAACAATGTGCCCGGTAGCTCCTCCTTGCAAGTCATGTCTTGTGAGACTTGTGGAGGAAACGATCACATGGCATCCTATTGCAACTCTACAACAACGAAGTATGTGGTTTCTATTGGGAGAAATGATCCTTACTCTCAAACCTATAACCAAGGTTGGAAACAACATCCAAATTTTGGGTGGAAACAACCTAACCAAGCTCCCCCTCCTCAAAACAATTATAACCAAGCTCCTCCTCCTCCTCAAAACAATATCAATCAACCCCATTCACAACAACAAGCTCCCTATCGCCACCCCAACCAAAGAGACAATGTCCAACAAAGAACCCAATACAATCAAGCCCCTCCTCCTCAAAAATCCAACATTGAATCCGTTTTGGAAACCTTCATGACCCAACAAATCAAGATCAATGGGGAAGTTAGTAGCTCAATTCAACAACTCCAAGCACACAATAAGATGATTGAAAGTCAATTATCTCAAATTGCGCATCAAGTTGGATGCCCTTCTAACCCCGGTGGTCAATTTCCAAGCACAACGGTAATGAATCCAAAAGAGCATGTGAAATCAATCACCTTGATTTTGGAAGGAGGGTATGAAGCTCCAATTATGAGAGAAGAGGTCACCAAAAAGGGAGATGAGGGAGATGGTTGGGTAGATGAAAGTGAGTTTGAAAATGAAGTGAGTAAGGAAGCAAGAGGAAGCTCAAAATTGAGTGATGAGGGTGCCTCAAAGAGAGAAGAGAGAGAAGAGGGAGAAGTGCAAAGCCAAGCTCCATTGAAAGCATATGAGCCTCGTATTCCATTCCCTCATCGAATAATAGAGAAGAAGCTAAATGAGAAACTTTCCAAGTTCCTTGATGAAATGAAAGGACTTCAATCAAACATTCCACTTCTTCATGCTTTATCACAAATGCCTACATATGCAAAGTTTTTGAAAGATTTTCTTTCTAAAAAGTTTAGGCTTGAGGTGAGTGATTCTATCTCCCTTCCAACGGAGATAAGTGATATTCCTAAAAATGAGCTTCCCGAGAAGTTTGGTGACCCCGGTAGTTTTGCTATACCGGTGAAGGTTGGGGATCTTGAATAAAAAAATGCGTTGTGTGACCTTGGGGCTAGTGTTAGCCTTATGCCTCTCTCTATGGCTACAAGGTTGAATCTTGGGGAGATAAGTCCAACCAAAATGTGAATCTAACTAGCCGACCACTCGGTTAGAATCCCATTGGGAGTCTTAAAGGACATCTCGATTCAAGTGGAGAAGGCTCTTGTGCAATGAGATTTTGTAATCATGGAGATGGATGAGGATTCAAAAGTACCTCTCATATTGGGTAGGCCCTTTTTGAAAACCGCGGGTGTTAACATTGACATGAAACAAGGACGACTTAGCTTGCATGTTGGGAATGAAAATATTTTCTTCTCATTTCCGGAAATTTCAAGTGAGCCCATAATGAAACAAGTTCATCGGATCGATGTTTTGGCTAGTACTTTGAAAGAAGACATGGAGGAGCCACAAGAATTGACTCATGCTCCGGAGGTGAAAAAGAAAACGGGGGTTGTAGAAACCTAAAAATGTCTCCCCAAAACCAAACCCGATGATGAACAACCTTTCACCGCCACTATTGGTCGGGTTTGGTATCTAATCCCGAGAGTGCTTAAAAATCGTATTTGATTAAATTCGTATTTTTTAACGGTCCATGGATTAGTCTTGATGTTTGGTAAAAGCATAGTTTTAATTTCAGTCCAAACTTATTATTTAATTTTAGCCCAAACCTTTTTTATTTTATTGTTTTATTATTTATTGTTGGCCCAAACCTTTTATTTATTTTTATTTAATTATTTTCTTATTTTTAGCCCAGATAATAATAAGTCAGAAAAGGCTCGAAATTATCAAGCGGCACTTAAAATGCCGAATGAAATTGGGGTTAAAAATGTATTTAGACGGAAAAGTGGGCTGGGAATTCCCGCGCCACGGCAGGTAACCACCGTGTCACGGGAATCTGTCCCATCTGACGGTGGGATTTCCCGTGACGCGGGAAGTCTGCCGTGACACGGCAATTTCCGTGTCTTTTCCGCGTAAACCCTTAACGCGTTTTCTTTCCCGTTTTCTGAAAATTTCCCGCGTCACACCAAAAATGCACCGTGTCCCGAGAATGCTTCCCGTCTGACGGTGGAACTTCCCATGTCACGGTACAGTTTGTCGTGTCGCGGGATACTTTTTTAGGGTTTTTATCATTTTAGGGTTCCGTGTGCTCCCTCAGCACATTTTCCGTATAAATACCCCCTCATTTCGGATGTACGGGGCAGCAATTAATTCTCTAGTTTTATTTTTCTCTCTTCTATGCTTTAGCCTAAACACTAGCCTACCTTTCTCATTTCAAAATTCCTTCTTCAAGTGCTCAAAGGAGTCCATACTTTACTCGTGGTTCCGTCCTTAAGCCAAGGCGTGAAAGGTAGAACTGTTTGAGGGTTTGGCCCCAAATCAACTCTACTTCGTTTAATTTAATTTAATTGTTGTTTTATTATTATTTCCTTGAAGTTACTAACTCGTTTATTATTTTGTAGTTGAAAACAAACAGAATCAAAGTAAGAATTATGTTCCTTTTATTTCTATTATTTTTCTAACGATTTCATATTGTTGGAATTATTGCTAAATTGATTCCAATATTGATCTTATTCTATTATATTTATTGATCACCATATTTCATGTTTAAAGGGAATATGTAATTGAAAATCACGCCTAATAAGATAATTTGGACAACCGGTTTAGGATCCTTTTTAATCTTGTTGTTTAATCAAGTGATAACTAATATTTTAGAATTATGTGTTGCATTAATATTAAACCAATTTAGCCTAATAATAGTTTGGAGCGAATTAAATATTTTATTTGTATGCCTTTGAGATCGCAGGAATCACTTTTCACTATAAGAATCGAGTAGAGGCCAATACGGGCGAATGTGACTCCATGACTCACTTCGTACCATCATCCCCGATCCTCCTTTCGTGGTTCCGAACAATATGGAGTTAGTAATCTCATGAATTATGAATGGGGTGTAACCTTCACGGGTCAATCGTTGTTGCCTATCGTTGTCCCTTTATCGTGGTTGCCTTTTATGATCCGTGAACGGTTTACAAGTTCCTTAAAAAACTTGTTGGCGGCTTCCTACTTTCCTTGTCCTTAATCGTATATGTCAATTCCCACTTCCTATGAGTGCCAAGCATATTCACACATGCTTTAACGTAGGCGCACTTCAAATGACGCCTACAATTTGGCGACTCCACTGGGAAGGATTCTTGATTATTTATCGATTTGAGTGATCGGTATTTAATTAAGATGAGTGGATGAGACTTGAAAGATTCTTGAAAAAATATTCCTGTGATTAATTTGGCATTTTTGCATCTGCATAGACGTTTTAACGTCGCATTCAGGTCTGTCCCGTAGGAAAAATTGAATAACTTGGTTGCGCACGAAGGAAAACAGGGCACCAGTCAGATTTTCTGACTGCCGTGCCACGGCAAAATCTGCCGTGTCACGGTACAGTGTACCGTCTGACGGTACACAGTATCGTGGCACGGGAATTTTTGCCGTGTCACGGCAGTCCTAAAATCAGTCCGGTGGCTTATTTTCTCTTCTCACAGTCAACTTCCTTCGATTTTTCTGAAAAAACGTATGTGTTCTACATGTGTCTTAGCCCCGGGGGATTTAAACTCTATCAACCCAAAAACGCTCATGGCAATAAGGGTTCATCCGAGTTATTAAATCCACCCAAACCATGGAGTCGAGTTCGATTTCATCACGAACTCGCGGAGCCGCCCGTTGGCATACACCCTCAAGGGAGGCTGCCTTGCTAACGCGTCCAAACTCTTAACCATGGTACCCTTTTGACACCCAAAGCTTGACCAATAGTTGAATATAGATCTCGACTCTAGGTTGCGAACTTTTTTTTACATCATCGTGCCTAAATGCTATGTGGTTGTTTGGTGCTAACCTTCATGTGTTTACTCTTTTGTTTAACCCATGACCGAGGATTTTTATTCACATAGTAATTAGTACGGACCTAAAATCGAGTAAAATCTGGAAAAATTCCAAAAATGACCTGGAACTGTGCACCGTGTCACGGCATATTTTGTCGCGCCACGGTAAACAGTGCCGTGACACGGGGCTTTCTACTGTCTTACGGAAGACTACACCGTGTCACGACAGTCTGCACCGTGACACGGTGCCCAGGAAAAGTGTCCTGTCAATTTTTTCGGTTTCTATGCGAACGTATGGGGTTGTTGTGTCCAGTTTGGTGTCATGTCTAGCTGTACGGTCAAAACACGCATCCATAATCTCACTTAATCACTCACATATCGTGTTCACACAATTTTTTCTTTAGTCGTGCACTACTTTTTGACCGTATTTTAGGGTAGTCTTGTTTTTGTGTCGTTTTTTTTTTCGGAGTAAGTCGGATGGTATCCTCCCTTTAAAAATAAACAAGTAGAATTTCAAAATTATAGATTTTTCTTTAAAATGAAAAAAAAAATTCTTTTTCCTTTTTTTTAATCCGGATGGGTTAAGGTTAAGTTTGGTCATTAAAGGTGTGTTTGTTTCGGTGTCACAGCACTTGGTCAAGAAGCAGGGGTAGATTGTTACGGTTCGAGTCAATACCTCAACAACCTCTTATACCAAAGAGGCGTACAAGGAAACCACCTCAATCATCTCCACAAGATTCATCTCCAATCTACTTTCAACCAATGGCTACTAAGGAAGACATCGAGAACCTCAACAAGACAATTGAAAAGTTGTCTAACATGATGCAGACACTCACCACTAGAGTCAGCACGGTAGAACAAGACAGTCAAACAATGTCACTACCGCTGCAATGGACAAGATTAAGGAACAGATGAGCAAGATTTCTGAAGAATTCACTTATGTGGAACAGCCTGTCACCTCTTCGTCCATAAGAGGCAAGCTTCCTGAGAAGTTTTCCACTGCTGACATTCCCAAATTCAAGCCTACTGATAATCCGCTTTTCCATTTGAAGGTTTTTTCTGCAACTATGGCTCTTAAGGGAGTAGATGTGACACTCTTCCCTAAGGTGTTCCCTCTTTCCTTGGAGCCTGCCTGTCAACAGTGGTTCTATTCTTTGGAATCCAAACATGTCGCGACTTGGGAGGATGTTGCTGAAAGCTTTATGAATCGTTACAAGTGTAACATTCAGGCAAAGACTTCTGAACGTGAACTCTCCATTCTCAAACAGAAAGAGAATGAAGGCTTCACCACTTACTTAAGAAGGTGGAGGGAAAAAGCTACGCTCCTGGTGGATCCCCCCAAGGAGAAAGAAATGGTTCGCTTGTTCATTGCCAATCTGACTCATAAGTACAAGCAACACTTGAAGTTTCTGCCTCTGAGTACCCTTGAAGCTTTATACGATATTGGAATCAATATCGAGGACGAACTAATGAAGACTACTGGTAGCAACAATAATAACAGCACTTGGAAAAACAAGAAGAACGACACTCCTTCTTCTTCGTCTTCTAAGCCCAATAATGCTACCAACAATATCAATATCAATGATGTGTTAGCCCTTAATGCTCCTCCTCAAATATTCCAAAGGCAAAGGAGGGTTTACACGCCTTTGGGAATGACTTATGATGCTGCTTATGACCGTTTGCATGGTCAAGGACTGATTATACCAATCGGACCATTTCCAGAACCTCGACCAGAGAATAGGACCGCTAGCTATGACCCCAATGCTTATTGCAAGTTTCATCAAGGCAAGGGTCATAATACTGAGAAATGTTGGAGGTTGAAGGATACAATCCAAGACCTGATTGATGCTAATCAACTTCCTGTCCCTCCAGGGGGCAAGAAGCCTAACATTCAAACAGGTCCTCTTTCTGATGCTTTGGCTATCATGGGAGATGAAGTCTCCTTTGATCTGTCAATACTCATTCAACCTGTGAATGAACCTCTGCCGGAAGTTGTATTTGTCTCGAGTTTTGAAGAATTGAATGTAATTTGGGATAGTGACAATGAAGACGTCTATCTCAAGGATATAGCCTGTTCATCTCTTGGCACAAGTGAAGATGTTTGGGGGGACTTTGAGGTCAAGGTTCTTACCAGAAGTGGACGGTTGCAACAACCTAATCCACCTCCACCACAATCGCATCCGATAGTTGATCCCATTGACCCTGTGAACAGCGATATGGTCAAACAATTGCAAAAGACCAAGGTGGAGATGAATGTATGGAAGCTTTTGGCCACCTCCCACGAGCATCGAAAGGCTGTGATGAATGCTCTGGTGAAAATAGGAGTGGATGATGACATGACTCCTCAAGGATTGGTCAACTTTCTCACTACTGAATTGCCAAGTACTAGCAATCTGATTTCATTTTCTGACAAGGATCTGCCCCCGGAAGGAGACCAACATAATAAGGCCTTACACCTCACTGTAGTGTGTAGGCAGATGAATGTTCTCATGAGCCTGGTTGATAATGGCTCTGCAATCAATGTGTGCCCACTCCGTACTGCAAAGAATTTGGGCATAAAGAATGAAGAACTGGCTCCCTCTACTCAAGGGATTCGCGCTTATGATAATACTCGCCGTCAAGCCGTGGGTACTATCATACTGAACATAACTATTGGGGCCATTGAACGTCGTACTAAGTTTCAGGTGGTAGACATTAAGGCCTCTTTCAATCTGTTGTTCAGACACCCTTGGCTTCATGAGCTAAAGGCGGTTCCATCATCGCTGCACCAAAAAGTGAAAGCCATAGTTGGAGGGATTCCAATTACCATTGATGCCTCTCCTATGCGCATTCAAGTCATCGACACTCCTATCGTCCATGTCGAGCACGACGAAGAAGACGAAGATCTTTGGGGGTTTTCACTTGATGATGTTCTCGTGATTGAAGAGGAGGAAAAGTGCCATCTCGATTTCGATCCCTATTCAAACACCAATATCAATGCCATCCTGAAGAAGCAAGGTCATTTCCCTGGAACGACCCTTGGGCTCAAAAAGAAAATGGCTTAATCTTGGGGCCATCCTGGTGCACTCAAGAAGGACACTTTTGGCTTGGGATTCAAGCCAACAAAAGAAGATGTGAAACAAGCTCTATCGAAGATGAAGGCTCGCAATAACGCTCGAATCATGAAGAAGGAAATGGCCATGGATCCATATCCATTAAGACTCAATGGCCAATACATCAAGGAAGGGGAAGATTTTCCGTGCTATGAATTCCCCGAGCCATTCGTCCACGATGGGATTCGTGAACCAGGATTCGAAATGTTCCTCGATTGTGAGTTTGTTGATGAAGACGAAGAACTCTTCACAACTGAGAAGTTAGATAGCCCAAGTTCTGATGATCTAGGCATCAACCTGCTTTTTGGAAGGGAAAGGAATGAGTCTAAGTCCGTCTGCAATGATAATTCCGAGATTGTTCAAGCTGTTATAGCAAACAAGGATTTAGATCCCTCCGAATTGATCGTCCAAGCTGATAATATTTCAAAGGGATGGCGCAAGACATTGAGGATCACTACGCTAAGTGGAGAGAAGTTGGAAATAACCACTGGCGAAGGTCCTATGTTTGATGAGTCTGAGTCGTCTGGGTCCGAGTCCAAGTCTGAGTCTAAGTCTGTAGACGAGTCCTTAGAGTCTGAGACCGACCCTCTTTCTGCTATAGAGTTCAATCCTGAGTCTCTTGTTGAGTCCTCTCTTTCTAGTCTAAATAACTCCGGTGAGGTCGCAGCCGACCTTGCCCCTCTTGATGTATTAGCCAATGAATTCAATAAAATGAGTGCCTTTGCTTACGATGCGTGTCATTCCCCTATCCCTGATCAATATTTCTTTGCTAATGATAAAAATGACAAAGAAATAATAAAAGCAATGGAAGAACACGAAAATAAAACAACAGTTATCGAAGATACAGAAACAGTTAACATTTCCAATGATACGACTGTTAAAGAAGTAAAAATTGGATTAACACTAAGTCAAGATGAACACAAAGAGCTAATTAACTTGCTTAGTGAATTTGTTGATGTATTTGCTTGGTCATACCAAGATATGCCAGGAATTGACAGGGATATAGCTCAGCATACGATACCACTCATTCCAGGTATGAAGCTTGTCAAACAAAAGCTGCGTCGCATGAAACCAGATGTGGCTCTCAAAATCAAAGAAAAAATCAGAAAGCAGTTGGCCGCAGGTTTCATCAAAGTATCCAAGTATCCAGAATGGATAGCAAATGTGGTTCCAGTTCCAAAGAAGGATGGAAGGGTCAGAATGTGTGTTGATTACAGGGACCTCAATAAAGCAAGCCCGAAAGATGGGTTCCCTCTACCTCACATTGACATTTTGGTCGATAACACAGCAAACCATGCACTCCTATCATTCATGGACGGTTACGCCGGATATAATCAAGTATTGATGGCCGAAGAAGATATGGAGAAAACCACATTCATCACGCAATGGGGTACATATTTCTATACGGTAATGCCATTCGGGTTGAAAAACGCGGGTGCCTGTAGACACCCATTTGTGTCTCCCCAAAACCAAACCCAGTGATGAGTACCTTTCACGTCGAATCATAATCGAATGAGACGAAAGTGTGGAAAGGTCTAGTGTTGCGGAAAGTTTTTGTTTCTTTTCTCTTCTTTTTGTTTTTGAAAACTTTATTTTAAGAAAACAGCCAATCCAGTTTGGTTGGTCCATGATATGGGTCCAATAGTAGTGTAGTTGGATGGGGCTTCCAATGACCTTTCCAACGATATATTATAGGCCCAATTTCGATGAATATTGAGGAAGTTATGGCCAATTTACTAAACTGGGCCCGGTTTGAGCTTTATGTGCGGCCCAATGATCTAGGGGAGGGCCTAATATGATTTATCATTCCTAATGCAATTAGGAATGGTTTTAGTCTTCTAGAATCTTCTAGAAGGTTCTTTTCATTCCTAATTCAATTAGCATTGATAAGTTGACTTTGTTGACTTTTCAGAGTTTTAATTAAAATCAAATAGCATTTTCGAAGAAATTATATTATTTTATCCTCCAGTACGGGAAATTTATCAATTTTTCGAAAACGCGTTGAAATCAAGCTTGGCGTCCAACCCCAGGCCTTGGCGCCTGGAACCAGGCTTGGCGCCAGACGCTAGCCATTGGCGCCTGGCGCTAGCCATTGGTGCCTGGCGCCAGCTAGCCAGGGTTGGCGCCAACCTTGTTTTGCGTGCGTCAGACTCTGTTTTGTTATATCTTTTTTGGCTGATTTTCTCTATAAATATCGTATCAAAAATTCCGTTTTGATTCACCTACAATCATTCATCATCTACATCTATCATTCACAAGTTTTAATTAATATTCATCTTTCTTTCTTACTTTGTTTTCATACAATATTCCGCATTCACAAGATCTTGAAACACCTAGCCATATTCGAAGTTGCCTTCGCTCTAGACGTGAAAGGTTTAATTTCTGAGGGTTTGGTCCCAAATCTCTGTTTCAATTATTTAATTTAATTGCTTTGATTATTATTTTTTCCTTGAAGTTACTAACGTGTGTATTTTGTTATTAGAAAGAGGTACGAGGCATCAAAGCAAGTACTTTATTGATTTTTATTGATATTATGATGTAGAAATCATGTTTAATTGTTATTATGATATTCCTAGTATGATGTCTAGGGTAATTTTAATATTAAATATGATTGTTACGATGCTTCCTATATTCTTCCTAATATTTATGATTGTTAGTATCATGTTAGGGTTAAAGATTTGATTTTTATTGCTTAGTGACATGCTAGGGTTTGTTATTAATCTCGTTAGTATCATGCCTAGGATCTTGCTATTATTATGCTTTAATATTAACATGAACATGATTATGATTTTAATTGTTATAATTTATGATGATTATTTTATTGTTATGATTATAATTATTATTCATGATGATTTATTATTTATTATGTTGCTTGATGCTTATTTTTTATTGCTTGATCACACCTTTTATTGCATGTTTAAAGGGAATTAGTACTTGTAATCACGCTTAATAAGATAATTAATAATATTGTTAGATTTAATGTGATTATAATTCAAGTGATCGCCAATAATAGGTTTGTTTGTGCATTAATATTCAACCAACGTAGATAAACAGGTTTAGGGTAATCCTATTGATTGCATGTTAATCAGAAAGCGCACATGAATACGATCAGAATAAAGTAAAGGCCTATTATTAGGGCAGATCCAATCTCTTTTAGGTTGGATTTGTACCTTCATCCCCGAACCCTTATTTGGTTCTAGACCTTATGGAGTTGACGATCTCTTGGATCGTTAAGGGGTGTAACCTTCACCTCGTGAACGGTTTACAAGTTCCTTAAAAACTTGTTGGCGACTCTTTTGCTCTATCTTCTTCCCTTTTGGACGCCACCGTACTTTAGTGTATGATCACAGTGGGGTTCAAGCTAGTGGGATTAAGGCTTGAAATTATTCCCTACAGTGCCACCTACCAAAGAGCAGCTACAGCATTGTTACATGACATGATGCACAAAGAGGTGGAGGTCTATGTCGATGATATGATCGTTAAGTCTAAAGATCGCCCAGGACATATTATTGCACTTCGCAAGTTCTTAGAGAGACTCCGCAAGTACAACATGAGATTAAATCCAGCAAAATGTGCATACGGAGTCACGTCAGGCAAATTACTTGGATACGTGATCAGTTCTCGAGGGATTAAAATAGATCCTACAAAAGTAAAGGCGATCATGGCCATGCCACCGCCCAAGAATGAGAAGGAGATTCGAGGTTTCATTGGAAGGTTGCAATATATAAGTAGGTTCATATTGAAGCTCTCAACAATATGTGAACCTATATTCAAGAAGCTTAAGAGAAATGTCCCAATCACATGGGATGACGATTGCCAAACAGCTTTCGATAAAATCAAAGAGTACCTGGCAAACCCACCCGTGCTAGCGCCAGCAATACCTGACTTTCCTCTTCGACTCTACCTTACGGTCACAAGATAAACGATGGGGGCAATGCTAGCACAAGAGATCGAAAGCAAGGAGAATGCAATCTACTACTTGAGTAAGAAGCTTCAAGGATATGAGACACGATACACACCACTTGAAAAATTGTGTCTCGCACTTGTGTGGGCCACACAGAAACTAAGACATTACATGCTCACTCATACAGTGCATGTCGTGTCCAAGATGGATCCTCTCAAATACTTGTTCGAAAAGGAAACACTCAATGGCAGATTATCAAGGTGGATAATCAATCTTGCTCAGTTTGACTTGAGATTTGTACCACAAAAAGCCATCAAAGGTTCTGCGGTTTCTGATTTCTTAGCAGACTTTCCATTAGAAGAAGTTGAGAAAGAAGAAGATGAGTATGATTTCCCTGATGATATGAAGATTTACTCATGACCGAAGATGATAGCTGGACGCTCTATTTTGATGGAGCTTCAAACCAAAAAGGATGTGCAGTGGTGTAGGAGTCTTGCTTGTATCACCCAATGAAGAGCACATTCCAATTTCCATGAAGCTCGACTTTGATGTCCCCAACAATGCCGCAGAATATGAAGCATGTATTTTGGGATTAGAAACAGCTGTCGCCTTGGGAATTAAGAAGCTCAGAATCTACGGTAATTCTTCACTAATCATTAACCAAATCTCCAAGAGATGGAAAGTGAGAAGTGAAATTCTCGCTACGTATCAAGCTCATTTAGAAACTCTCACGAAGCAACTAGATGAAGTGGAATATACGTATTTGCCGAGAGAAGAAAACCAATTCGCCGACGCACTAGCTAAGTTAGCATCAATGGTGCGAATTCCAACTGATACAATCAAAATGCCACTGACCATAGAAAGAAGATATGAACCGGCTTATGTGCACACACTCGATGATGAACAAGAACCACAAGAAGAAGATGAAGAGCCATGGTATACAGATATCCTTAATTATGTGACAAGAGGAGAATACCCTCCTAATACTGATAAAAGGGCACGCCGTGCTTTGAGGCTCCTGGCCTCACAGTATGTGCTCATCAGGGGAGAACTCCACAAGAGGACTGCAATGGGGAGAAATCTCTTATGCATAGCCAAGAAAGAAGCACACAAAACCATGGAAAACCTCCATGCCGGTATATGTGGAACGCACATGAACGCAAAGATGTTAGTCCAAAAGATTCAACGACAAGGTCATTATTGGACTACTATGGAGAGAGATTGTCACGAATACGTCAAGAAATGTATGAAGTGTCAAGTCTACGCAAATTTACAGCATGTTCCACCTTCGCTCCTCTACACATATAATTCTCCATGGCCTTTCTCCACGTGGGGCATCGACATCATTGGAAAAATAACACCACCAAGACAAGGGGGGCATGAATTCATCCTCGTAGCAATCGACTATTTCACCAAATGGGTCGAAGCTGCCTCATATGCTAAGCTGACGGCGAAACATGTAGCTCAATTCATTAAGAAAATATCATATGCCGCTATAGGGTACCACATGAGATGATCAGCGATCACTACAAGAAAAAGCCAATTTAGCAACTGAAATTTGCAACTACCATAATATTTAGTCGCAAAAAATTATTTTGCGACTAAAAAAAACTGGTAGTCGCAAATTTTGCAACTAATTTTTCAACAGTTGCTATGCCGCCTCTAATTTGTGACTGATATATGTAACTAATCTAATACTCAGTTGCAAAAAATAATTTTGTGACTGAAAATACAGGTAGTTTCAAATTTTGCGACGAATTATTTAATAGTAGCTATTCTGTTGGTAATTTGCGACTGAGATTTGCTACTACCCTATATTCAGTCGCAAAAAATACTTTTTGCGATCGAAAGAGATTGGAATATTTAGTTGCAAATCTTTAGTACTCCTACTCCGTATCAGTTTGATGTTCATACTTTTCAAAGAATTAATTGTTTTTTTTTAAATTTAGGAGGGATATTTAGATTTACTCAAATTAATCAAAGGCATTGAAATGCGCGCTCATCTTCACTTCACTTTCACGGGAGTACCTTTGTTTAGTATTCTTAAATAAAGAAAAAATATACAGAGTATTGTTTACTGCTTCAAGAAGTAAAACCTCCGTTTACAGGCTTAATCAATTTATCGCTTATTGCTTCGCCGAGCCACCGCACCAACGATCACCGCTACACCGACCATCGCTCCACTGCTGCCCACAATGATGAACGTCTACAGCACCGCACCACTCTGCTGTGCCACCATTGGTAGGTTCGAATTTTTCTTGTCATGGAGTAATTGGATTCCGATAATTTGTAAATATAAGAGCATGGATCTTTTGAATAATACAGTAAATTTGTAGTTTTCATCAATTAAAGAAAATTAAGATTCCAATTTTAGGTGATTGAAAAAAATAATTTCAAAGTTCTAGTTTTAGGGATATAATTCGATCGGTTCGTTTAAACGCAAATAATTCAGTCGAAATGCAGGAAGTTCAATCAAATTACACTTAATTTTGTCAACTTTACATTTATTTTAGTATTAATAAAAATGATTTTAGTCAAATTAATCTTACCTAAGTTCAATTTAGAACCCTAATCAGATGAAGAACGAGAAATACTTTGCAAAATATTTTAGAAATATTGTTTTGTTTTTCTTTTCTTTAATTAAAGGGTTCGCATGAGATCTTGTGATTGAAATGATTTGATGATTAAATATTGATTATTGTGATCGAAAGACATGTATTAGTCGTTATTTATGCATGGGTTTTGTGTTTCGTCTTGCGAAAACCTGACTATGATTTTCATTGAGGAGCTCTATTCTGATGGAAATCTTCTCCTATTGCATTTCCTTCGCCAAAGAAAGCTCGGCCGTTGTCAACTCCACTAGGAGAGGAGGCAAGGGTGCTAGAGTTAGAGAAATATCGCCGGAGTTTGTACCTCTGTCCCTCTCTTTGAAATCTTTTAATTTTCGTGCCTGTTTTAGGTAATTCGTAATTTTTGTCATTTTCACTTTGGTTTCTTGGTTATGATTGATTGGGAAAACTTCTTCTTTATCGGGTTATTAGAATACTATAAGCTAAATGAGATTAAACTCTCTGATAGTCTGATTTTGCTATTTAAATTTGTAGAACTAAAACAACTAAATCTAACTAAAACAACAATATTAAACTCTATGAAGTCCACTTATCACTTTGTTTTATCATATCACTCGCTGTAATTAATCTTGTGTTTCTTACAGCTACTAAGCAATGGAGCCAACTACTTGAGGTAAATTATCCTTTGAGATAACATTACTAGCAAAGTAACTAATAAACCTCGATATTGTGAGAAACTAATTGACAGCGGACCACTTCCTAATCCAGGCATTGCATAGTTTTGCAACCTCCTCCCCCAATGTACATGTTGGTGGTGATGAACTAAGTTCTGTTCTCACTATTTGAGGTTCTGTTGCTGGCTTACTGCTCCCATAATCATTGTTATTGTTGTTGCTACTTGCTGCTACTTGCTGTTGTTGCTGCTCTGTTATTGTTGCTGCTGCTGCCAAATTGTTGTTGTCCTACTGTCGCTACACTGCTGCTGCTAATGCACTAGCCATTGAAGCATATTGATGAAGATTATCTACTGCCTCGTTTTGCAGTACAGTATAAATTTGTAATTTTTATACTTGTAAATTATAATATAGTGTATATTGTATTATAAACAACATATATACTTTCCAATATTGTAACATTTATGTATATATAGAATATCTATTATTAACTTTTAGTGATGTTATATTGATATCAATGATATGCGTGGGTACCTAATGTTTTTGACCCTGCTATTGTTCATCCCTAAATTAGTCACAAAATATTAATAGTTAGTTGCAAAATCTAGCAACTGAAAGTATGTTTTAGCGACTGATTGGTTAGATGTAATAAATTGGATTTAGTAGTCGTTAATCTATCGTGAAAAAATTGGTCTTCATAGTCGCAAAAATTTGGTCTTTGTAGTTGCTAATCAGTCGTAAAATATTGGTCTCTATAAACTTAAATATTTAGTCAAAGTAGTAGCTAATCCGTTGCTAATATTTTGCGACAGAAAAATTTTGTTGCAAATATCATCAAGTTAGTTACTAAATAGAAATCGCAAAGACGTCGCTAATCCGTCGCTAAAATTGCGACTTACTCAAAATTAGTTGCAAAAATGGATTTGCGACCAGGTGTTTAGCGACTGACCAAAGTAGTCGCAAGTCCGTCGCAGATCCATTTTAGCAACCGATTAGCAACTACTTTTGCCGTCGCTAAATTGGCTTTTTCTTGTAGTGGATAATGGAACGCATTTCCAAGCCGAATGCGCGGAATTATTACAGAAATATCATATCAAGCATCACAGATCATCACCTTACATACCACAAACAAATGGTGCAGTCGAATCGGCCAACAAAAATGTGAAAACTATCATTGAAAAGACGACAGAAAATTACAAGGATTGGCCAAGTAAGCTACATTTCGCCCTTTGGGGTTATCGAACCTTTGTTCGTACATCAACGGGGGCTACCCCTTTCTCTTTGGTCTACGGATTTGAAGCTGTACAACCAATAGAACTCGAAATCCCTTCTCTTCGGATCGCATTGGAAAGCCAATTAGATGAAGTCGACTGGATTAGAGCAAGATATGATGAACTAGTCTTACTTGATGAAAAACTCTTAGCAGCTTTGCATCATATCCAAACCTACCAACAGCGTATGGCGCGACATTTTAATAAAAAAGTCAAGACTAGGAACATCAAATAGGGTGACCTAGTGCTTAAGGCACTTCGTAAAAATGTGTTAGATCCAAGAGGAAAATTTGGACCGAATTGGTCAGGCCCGTACATTGTTAAAGCCATCTTGTCTGGCGGAGCCGCATAATTGGTAGACATGGACGGTAACGGTTTCCACAATTTAACCAACTTGGATCAACTCAAGAAATTCTATGCCTAGTCGCATGGGTTCTTGACCCAATAGAGCTACGTTTGGCCTGATTCCTTTTTAGGATACGTAGGCAACCCCTCAAGGGGGCCCGACCACTTTAAAAAATAAAAATCCTCCCTCCGTCGATCAAGTATACGCGTCAGTTCAGCATTGCGTCACGACAAAAAAAAAAAAAGATTTCTGCCGCGACACGGGACATTCCACCGTGTCACGGTACAGTCCACCGTGGCGCGGTGGACCCGACAAAAAAAAAGGAATTGTCGTGACGCGGGAATTTGTAACGTGTCACGGGATTTTTCACCGTGACACGGTGGAATTTCAGGTTTTTCAATTTTTTTAGTGACACATTCGCTGCGAATTCATTGTTTGTTCGAGGTTTTATTTTCGTTCTTCCATTACGTCCGACTCCTTGACTCGGATAAATAAATAAAAAAGGTCATTGTAATTTTTTATTTAAGGCTGAAATAAATATGCTATTATTGAAATAAATGTGACTACAATTATTGGCATCATACGCCTTATTTTAAATAAATAAATAAAAAAAAAAAAAAGCAAAGCAATATTGATCTAACCCCTCTTCACTTTAGGAACCTCCTTCTCTTTTTCAATTAGGTCGGCCTTCACCATTAAAGTGTCTTTTGTAACCCGAACCATCACACCCCTAGTCGAACTTTCACCCCTTTCACCTTTCTTAAAATTCTTCGGTTGTTTTTCTCTATAGACCATCTTCTCTTTTCCCTTCCCTTTCACATAACTCTTCCTTTTCGGCATTATAGGAGTCTTAAACTCAATCCCTTGTGTTCTTGGACCTAGGCGATCTTTAGGAGGTGCTTTCTTGTTTCCAAGACGACTCTTCACATCAGACTTGCGTGATCCGAATCGTTCCCTCCTACTTCTAGGGTTCAACCATGCCTTGTATGCACTAGATAAAGGAAGAGGAGCTTGGTCACTTGTAGAAACGGTCCACAAAGGTCTTCCAATCCAGTAAGTCTTGTACTTGTGAACGTTACTTTCATGCAACGATACTTCACGAGGACTATCGTTATAGAGTGGAACTACTTGTTCAAGTCCATATTGCCGCATTAGTCGAGAAGGAAAATAAAAAGTCAGTTTTGAGATACTAGGAACACGGCAATATGGAGTATCATTCATGCCAACCATCCTAGTAAGCCTCCACCACGGCACCACCCAACGAATGGAAAATTCCCTCTTTGCAAAGAAATTTTTCCAGTCTTCATACGACATGTTCACAGAGTAATTCTTTTTCCTGCAAACTAGGTCGTTAGGGCCATATTTTTCAACATCGTCGGGGGCTTCAAATAATTCTAAACGCTCCATCAACCAAATCTGCGCCAAAAAAACAAAAAAAAAAAAAAAAAAAAGTGCAGCTTCCCGTGACACGGCAGACACCCAGCGTGACACGGTGCCTGTTTTGTGTCACGGGGGTTACTCGGAGCGTATTTTTACCTGCAGCAGTACCAGAGAGCCCTTCCTGATGGCTTTCCGGTCAGCTTTTGCTTCGTCAAGGCCACGAAATGTTTCTCCAAGGCACGTAGGCATAGGAGATCTCCCAGATTCGACATGTTCAAGCACAGACGCTAGACAAGCATGTCCTACCCTACCGTTTGCAAATAAAAGGTTGCTAAACATGCAAAAAATATATGCCCTTCTACGATATACATGATAAGACTCAGAGATAGGGCGATTAAAATATAAATTTGCAAGTTTTTCTAAGTCTACCTCATTACCACATACAATTCTATTTAAATCTGGATCTGTTAGATTCAGATGGCGTTCAAAATCTTGGTAATAATATTCACGCAGGGTAGGCATGGCAATAAGATTTCTAGCAGGAAATCCAAAGATTGCACCGAATTCCTCCAGAAGGGGACAGATTTCATTGTAATCAAGTTTAAAACAATGTGTTTCTAAACTCCAATAATCTAATGTTGCCCTAAGAAAATCATGTTCAATAGCTACATGTCGCAGGGCTAGTAAACCCCTGACATGAAATAATTCTAACTCTCTTTTGTCAGCATTGGTCAAAGAATAAGACCAGTCGCGCAATGTATTATCAAAATTCTGAGACATGATTATTGAAGTATGAAATTCTAATTATTTTGTGTTTCGTAATTATGCATATCATGAATATAATGGTCCTATTTTATAGCAAAAGCGCTCGGAACTACTCAGAAATTATCTTTTTGTACGCGCAAACCACACCGCCATAGAATACGCGTACCGTGACACGGGAAATTCCACCGTGTCACGGGAACTTTTGCCGTGACACGACAGTTTTTGCCGTGACACGGTGTACAGTGTCGTGTCACGGCACCCCACGCGTTTTATTTTTTCATCTTTTCCCGTACCTATCCGGATTTTTTTAGTATTTTATCTTCACCGTTTATTTTTCAGTTTTCTGAGAGTTTTATTCCTAATAAAATTCTCAACTTTTTTATTTTTATTTTTATTTTTATTATTATTATCTTTATCATCTCATTTTATTTATTTATTCATCACTTTAATATTTTATTTTCTATTTCTCTTTTATTTATTTATTCTATTTATTTTTACTTGTCTTTTTTCTTTTTTCTTTTGGGGAAGGTCGATACCTTCCAATTACTCCACTTACGTCTTTTGTCGCGTCAATAATAAATACACGATCACACACAATGAGTCTCAAGCACACACTAACACACAATAATAAATACATAAACTGTGAATAATGTACAAAAGAGTCATAATAAATAAACAGTGTCAAGTGTCATCATAGTATGTACAAATAAAAACCCTCGGTCAAAAGTCTCTAGAAACAGAATCAGTATCATCTCCACCCTGTGAATATAGGAACGGTGAGCCAAAGAGTCCCTCCATCATCCAAGTACAGGGAGTAGTGTCCCTACTAGTCCCTGTGACCCCAGCAGTAGTCAAACTCAAGGCAGGACCCGTCCAACCGGCAAACGGTGTAGACTGACTCAAAGACACGGGAATCGTCGGTGAAGGCATCGTCCCATACATCGGAACCGAGAACAAGCCCGACACCGGCGGAGGAATCCCAGACAATGGAGCTGAAAATAAACCAGGATCCACGGGAGTCAAAACAGACCCAAGCTTAGGTTGTGAAGGCTGTGAAAACGACTGCCGCTGCCCCTGACTCTGGCCCGGAAAGCGCTGGGAAGACTGAGGCTGCTGCCGCTGAGCCTCCTGAAATGGCTGAGTAATCTGAGGCTCTCGCTGAGAATGAGAACGCCGGTGAATCTCAGGAGATCGTCTACCACGACCAAGCTCCTCCTCGTCCGAGCCTCTATCGAGCGCGAGCGGGACCTCCGTTGCTCCTGAAAGATACAAAATCAAAAGGTGTCAACAATGCAAAATAAAACAAATGGTAGAAGTGAAAAAAAATGAATGATACCTCAAGAACGTCGCTAGAACTGCTCCGACAACTCGCACCACGCCGAAGCTTGATGATGCAGTACTTCAGGGCGTCAACCAACTTCATAAATCCCATCATCTCCGGGCGGTTAGGCTGAGGATAAAACAAAGAAAAGTCAGTAACAAGCGGTGTTAAAAGAATGAATAATGCATCAAAAAACTTACCGTCTCAAAGACCTTGGGCAGAGACTCCTGCGCCTGTCTGTAACCCTCTGGCGCGTCAGCAATATGGTCCTCGGTAATACCAATCGGGCCCGGGTAACGAAAAAACTGAGGCGGAATCTTGATCCTCCCCACAGGGCGAATAGTCGTCTGAAAATATGATCGGATAATCAAGTTATTCGACTTTTTAAAACAGAGACTAGTAACAAAGATCCTCAAAAGAAATCATACCTTAGGATGACGGGGTGGAGGAGCCAGAGAGGGAAGCAAGTCCTGCGCATAATCACCCTCCATGTGCACAAGCTCCTGCCAAGGAAAAGTGTAGCGCTCTCCCCTGTTTATCAACTCCCTAATCAAGCGCGAGTCCAGCATCGACTCTGGTGGAGACGAGGGCACCATAAAGCGATCGCCGCTGTGCTGACGAATGATACGCTCCCCCAAATACCAGACAAAGCGTCCGGTACTAACCAGAATGGTGCGGTGCGCTGAAAGACGCAAGGCCTCAGGAAGATCAGTCATCCTGGCCCAAGGACGATACTGGACATCAATGGCAACCTAAGAACCATAAAAAGTGGCATGAAATACCGGAAACAACGTCAAAGGGAAAATAACAGGCAACAAAACTAGTTCTTACGCCAACAGAAGAGGTGCCTCGGCGTAGCAGCCCACGCAGCGCAGGGACAGACTCCACCCGTGACTCTCCTCGGTCACGCCAGCTGGCCCTGACAGGGAAATCATGAACCGCTCCACGACGCCATCGAGGAGCCAAGCCTGGGAAGTACTCATAGAACCGTAGCTGCAATGAAAAGTAATCTTTGAGCACATGAGTCGAACAAATTAAAACAAGAAGAGGAAAAGATCATCACCTTTACAACTCTCCACAGACCGTAGACAGTGATAGGTGACTCGTCGTTCAGCTGCCGACAGCCATGACGTAACGACAAGAGAAGGTCGGCATATCCGAGACTGGCCCAACTCTAGGATCCTATCTCACTGATCCTGACCAAAGAAGGGAGGTAGCAAAGGAGTACGTGTGAACTCCTATCAGGAGAAAGAGTCATAGAGATCAGAATCAGAATGAAGATCCGCACTCGATGCTCAGCCGATGTCTCCTCCATGTCGAAGCCATGAGCTAGAACTGAAGCCAGCTCCGATCACCCGCTCCTAGGACCACCTCAAGACACTGGTCGAGTCCTGATATGCTGAACGATCGGACCTAGCAAATCAACTGCCTCAGCCGCTCCCCAAGACAGATCAGACATCTAAGCTACGGCCCGGTCAGTGAAGTGCAGCCCGCTAATCATACTGAAGTCCAGAGGGGTCACTGTCATCTCCCCCCAAGCAAAATGAAAAGTGTTGGTAGTATCCCAAAAATACTCCAACAATGCGCGAACGACCATCGCACCGCAACCCCGGGGGCTACGAAACCCTACGACTGCTGTATAGAAATCTACTAAACCAGCCGATTCCCATAGGGCGTTCGTAGCAGGATCCCTCGTAATGATCTGGTGAAGTCGAGGAATCAAATCTCCGGCTCCAGAACCGTGGTGGCGAAGCGTGCCGTCGACTATGCCGGAGAGTGGGCGATGAGAAACGTGGTTTTCACGGCAGAAAACCAACGGGTCTGGAGTCCACAGAGGTGGAACCCACCTACCTCTACTCGTAGAAGCCCGAGGCTCGGGCTCTAAGGCATCGTCGTCCATACCCTCAGGAATAGTGGGAGTGTCCTCCCAAAAAGCCTGACGTCGGCCGTGGGTGGAAAGGTCGCGATCCCGTTGCCTAGGCATGCTACTATAAAAATAAAAGATCTAAATGCTTAGCATCATTTCCTAAGACATTTAATTCGAGCTGCATTTTAATAAATAAATCTAAATGCTTAGCATCATTTCTTAAGTTAAATAGTTGTTTATCGCATTATACGCTAAATTTTTACCTCAAGGCTAAAAATTGGCGAAATTATGGAAGTATTTATAGTATTTAGTTTCTCCATGACAAACTAATACTACAGTTCTCCTAGCCGCATGATACTATGTTCTCCATGACAATATAGTACATACACGAAATATGTTTCTACCACCAATATTTCACCATTTCAAGGGCAAAGAAGTAACATGAACAACAAGAACATCAATTCACAAAAAGTAGTACTAAAAAATGGTGATTTGCTCAATTCTCCATCAAATCATGCAATTTTTGTCTCAAATTTCTCACAAACACACATACATACATATACAAGTAAATTCATGGCAAGAATTTCAACATAAAACCTCAAAATCAAAAATCCCCAAATCGATTTTTAAGGGTTTTTCATGAAATTACTCATTTGAAGCAAATTCGAGACAAAAATTAAGAGGAACTTACATAGATCCTTGTAGAGGTTCGAATATGAGGAGTATAGCAAAAATTTGGAGTGAATTTGGTGAAAAATCGAGCAACAAAAGCTCGAAAAAACTCCGGCAACCCAGCTCACTCACCGCGACACGAGAAGCAGCGCTGCGACACGGTTGCTGCCTAACGTGTCACGGAGCCTCTGAGACGGCGACGGAACTCCAGCGACACCGGCGGCAGCTTCAGGAAATAGCAGCACGACAAGCAGTAGTGATTAGCAGTGAGTTGCAGCGAAAATAAAATAAAAAAAAAATAAAAAAAAGAAGAAGAAGATGAAAACACAGAAATGCCGTGACACGATAGGTGACTCCGGCTGACGGGAACAAGCTCCGAGCACCGGTGAGAAGCCGCCGAGACACGGCAATCCGAGCAAAAAGAATTTTTTTGGGTGAAAACCGGACAAGAAAGAGAAATGGTGGATGAGCAAAATGGGAGAAATAGTTGATATTTAAAGCCAAAAAATCCCGTGCAAACGGATCCCGTTCCCACGTAACGGTCATATATTGTGTGGTGCACATGCTTTGACTGGTCAAAGATTCCAATTGACCGGTTTTCAGCCAACAGGATTCCCGCGTCACGGGAGTTTGCTCCGCGACACGAGAAATGATCCCCTCTGACGGCAAAATTTTACCGTGGCACAGGACTCAGAATATTCTTTTGCACTTCTTTCTAAGCTAGCTGCAAATATTTCTGGTATTTTTTATCAAAGCTGCACGATTTTCCGCGCAAATTGGACAGTTATTTTTCGCTAGAATTACGCGGAAAATTCTAACTGATACTTAAAGGGGACTATAATTACCATTTTACCCCTAGCAAGCATTAAGGTCATTTTGTCGATATTTTAAGCACTATATAGTCGGACAATCGACTTGAAGGTGTGAATCATCTACGGCCCACGTTCGGGGATAATCGAACCATCATACACTTGCAAATTTCAGTGATACAGTAGTCGTCGGCTTTCCTCAAGCTTGGAAAGCGTTATCAGTGGATTTTTCTTCAAGTATAGAAAACCGCCAAGTCGGCTTTCCTCAAGCTTGGAAAGCGTTATCGGTGGATTTTTCTTTACGTATTGAAAACCGCCAAGTCGGCTTTCCTCAAGCTTGGAAAGCGTTGTCGGTGGATATTTCTTCAAGTATAGAAAACCGCCAAGTCGGCTTTCCTCAAGCATGGAAAGCGTTATCGGTGGATTTTTCTTCAACTATAGAAAACCGCCAAATTCCCTTGTCGGCTTTCCTCAAGCATGAAAAGCATTATCGGTGGATTTCTTCAAGCATAGAAAAACGCCAAAATCATATGTCGACTTTCCTCAAGCATGGAAAGTGTCATCCGGTAGGTTTCTTCTGGCTTAGAAAGCTACCAAACTCATCTGTCGGCTTTCCTCAAGCATGGAAAGCATTTCAACAAACGTCATCCGGTGGATTCCTTCAAGCATAGGAAAATACCAAACTCATTTGTCACCGATACACTGGTGTCAGATAAGTGTTCTATCCCTTACTCTTTTATCTGTGGAATTAACATTTTTCTGCAGGTATCGGCGTATACAGAGTGATTTAGGATCGCAGAACGTCTTAAATCATTCTCCGTCCCTATCGGTTACTTTGACTATCGTTTTCGAAACTGACGTTTCTACAAACTCAGTCAAAGTGGGGGCTTCTGTAGACACCTAAAAATGTCTCCCCAAAACCAAACCCGATGATGAACAACCTTTCACCGCCACTATTGGTCGGGTTCGGTACTTAATCCCGAGAGTGCTTAAAAAATCGTATTTGATTAAATTCGTATTTTTGAACGGTCCATGGATTAGTCTTGATGTTTGGTAAAAGCATAGTTTTAATTTCAACCCAAACTTATTATTTAATTTTAGCCCAAACCTTTTTTATTTTATTGTTTTATTATTTATTGTTGGCCCAAACCATTTATTTATTTTTATTTAATTATTTTCTTATTTGTAGCCCAAATAATAATAAGTCAGAAAAGGCTCGAAATTATCAAGCGGCACTTAAAATGCCGAATGAAATTAGGGTTAAAAATGTATTTAGACGGAAAAGTGGGTTGGGAATTCCCGCGCCACGGCAGGTACCCACCGTGTCACGGGAATCTGTCCCGTCTGACGGTGGGATTTCCCGTGACACGAGAAGTCTGCCGTGACACGGGAATTTCCGTGTCTTTTCCGCGTAAACCCTTAACGCGTTTTCTTTCCCTTTTTCTGAAAATTTCCCGCGTCACACCAAAAATGCACCGTGTCACGGGAATGCTTCCGTCTGACGGTGGAACTTCCCATGTCACGGTACAGTTTGCCGTGTCGCGGGATACTTTTTTAGGGTTTTTATCATTTTAGGGTTCTGTGTGCTCCCTCGGCACATTTTCCCTATAAATATCCCCTCATTTCTGATGTACGGGGCAGCAATTAATTATCTAGTTTTATTTTTCTCTCTTCTATGCTTTAGCCTAAATACTAGCCTACCTTTCTCATTTCAAAATTCCTTCTTCAAGTGCTCAAAGGAGTCCATACTTTACTTGTGGTTCTGTCCTTAAGCCAAGGCGTGAAAGGTAGAACTGTTTGAGGGTTTGGCCCCAAATCAACTCTACTTCGTTTAATTTAATTTAATTGTTGTTTTATTATTATTTCCTTGAAGTTACTAACTCGTTTATTATTTTGTAGTTGCAAACAAACAGAATCAAAGTAAGAATTATGTTCCTTTTATTTCTATTATTTTTCTAACGATTTCATATTGTTGGAATTATTGTTAAATTGATTTCAATATTGATGTTATTCTATTATATTTATTGATCACCATATTGCATGTTTAAAGGAAATATGTAATTGAAAATCACGCCTAATAAGATAATTTGGACAACCGGTTTAGGATCCTTTTTAATCTTGTTGTTTAATCAAGTGATCACTAATATTTTAGAATTATGTGTTGCATTAATATTAAACCAATTTATCCTAATAATAGTTTGGAGCGAATTAAATATTTTATTTGTATGCCTTTGAGATCGCAGGAATCACTTTTCACTATAAGAATCGAGTAGAGGCCAATACGGGCGAATGTGACTCCATAACTCACTTCGTACCATCATCCCCGATCCTCCTTTCGTGGTTCCGAACCATATGGAGTTAGTAATCTCATGGATTATGAATGGAGTGTAACCTTCACGGGTCAATCGTTGTTGCCTATCGTTGTCCCTTTTCGTGGTTGCCTTTTATGATCCGTGAACGGTTTACAAGTTCCTTAAAAAACTTGTTGGCGCCTCCCTACTTTCCTTGTCCCTAATCGTATATGTCAATTCCCACTTCCTATGAGTGCCAAGCATATTCACACATGCTTTAACGTAGGCGCACTTCAAACGACGCCTACAGGGGTCAAGAAGAAAAAAAGAAACAAGATAAAGTTGATGGAGAAATTATTTGGTTGCATTTCTAGTGATGATAGAAATGTGATTATTTTGCCTAAGGAAAATGGCAAGTGTGTGGGAACAATGAGATGGGTCAAAAAGGTGTGCCTTGACCCTCCCTAATTATGGATAGCACAATGTCGTCAAGCTAGTGACGTTAAAGAAGCGCTTCTGGGAGGCAACTCGAGTATTTTTTTTGTTTGGATTAAGTTGTTAAAAAAAACAACAACAACAAGCGAAATTAAAGTCTTCCAACAAAAACCGACAAGAACAAAGGTACCAAGGAGGTTCAAGCTTCAAAGAAGGTCCGATCCTTGAGTTAGTCTTTTTTCTCCCCCTTTTTATGTGCTTTTATTGCTAACATTGAGGACAATGTTAATGATATCTTGGGGGGGGGGGGGAGTCATTTTTATTCCTTCTTGGCATGTTGGTTTTTTTTTTGTTGTGTTTGTTTTGGTTGTTTCATTTCCCTTTTTAATCCAAAGCCCTTAAATCCAAACTTGCTTCCTTTAAATCAAAACTTCTGATCATGTGTGAATACTTCTCTTCTCTCCTTATTTAGATGTATATTTATGTTTTATTTTTATGCTTAGCTTAACTTAACATTGTAATATTCTTGATTTCTAGTAGTAAAAAAAATGAACAAAAAAAAACGAAAAAATGCCCAAGGGTGAGACTCAAATGACGATGCTTATATGATTTGCTTGCTTGACTCTTGAGTGATGAGTAAAAGTTCTTTCAAAATGGTGTATGCTAGAGTTGGGGTCATTTAGAGGCTTATTAATCTTGATTGCATTAGAGTATATGAAATGAAAACCGATGAACGCTCAATTACACGTCTAGCATAGGATATTGTCAAATTTGCCCAAAGTAGGATATGTTTGAATCGAATTGCGATCCCTTGTGCCCTTGATGTTCCTCCCCTCCTCCCCAAAATAATGAAACTCTATTAGGGAATTGTATCTATTTGTATCTTGTGTAATAAGTGGCATAATAAGCCACATGCCTCGAATAAAAGAAAGAGCCGCTCACAGTTAAAAGAGGCGAGGGCAATGAATGTAAAAAAAAATAAAAGAAAAAAAATATAGAAAAAGAAAGGGAGATCAAAAACTCCTCCAAAATTTTCAAAATTTTCACTTTTTCTTATTTAGAGGTCAACTTGTGGACGCCTCCCACACTTTGTCTATTTTGATGTTTCTTGTGTAAATTCCCGAGTTAGAGTGTAGTTAAAGGGGATTAGGAGTGCATTTTGGGAGTTGGACTTGTATTTTGAGATTTTATAACCGAAAAAGGGCTTGTTGCAACTTTAGAATATCTAGATGTGCTCTAATGAACTAGTAAAAGGTCTAAAGAAGTATCCTAGTGCAACCTTGCTTAGTTTTCCTCTTTACCACCAACTCATGTGTACATTTGTATGATTGGTAATTCTTGAAATTTGCTCACTAGTCTTGCTTGTGTCTCATATCCCGATGAGTTGACTTGGGCGGAAAAAAAAACATTGAAATTGTATGCATGATTTTTTTATGATGTGTTGTGGTTTGTGTGAGTTGTGGGTTAAGCTCAATGGAAACCCTCACGAGATAAAAACTCGTCCTCTTAGGCGACTTAGGGGTTTAAATTGCTTTTCACTTGTGCTAAAAGTGCTTATGGTTGTTACCATGCGGATTTGTGTTTTTGTGTTTCCTCTTTATTACCACTCCTTGGTTTTATCATTAGCAAGTTATCTTCTTTCTTGATTTGACATGTTTATTTTGCTCGAGGACTAGAAAAAGCTTAGATTGGGGTGATTTGATAACTTGTTATTTGGTATGATTTTAGGGTACTTTTGAACTTTGTTTTCGTGATTATTCGACATTAAAGTTCATTATTTATCCTATTTTTATACAAATTTTGCACTATCCATGCTTCACGGGTTGTTTGTGTTTTTGATGTAATGTAGCTATTTTTAGCACTATATATGGACGTGATCAAGCATGAGTGAACAAGTAGAAGGGAAAGCTTGGTTGATAGAGCAATGGAGGAAGAAGGATGAGTGCCTTAAAGAGAAATGAAAAGCTTTTGGAAAGTTTTGGAAGGATGTTTGCACTATGGTAAACTTCAACTGACCATAACTTTTGTTCCACTCAACATTTTGAAGTGATTCAAATTGGAGATTAAATTTCATCTCAAGATCTTTCCAAAGACTGGTCACATGCCTTATTCCGATGAGTAACGAAGAAAATATGACCTTCCGAAAATAAGTTATTTCGCCAAAAAAGGTCTGCACGTCCGTGCCAATAAGTGGCACGTCCATGCAAGGGCTTGTATTTTAATAGGTCTGCATGTCCGTGCAACCTTTGGCACGTCCGTGCCGACCTGTAGACGAGTCCGACTCTTGTTTTCTCCATCCTTTTTATTTGGGGGTCATATAAATACTCTTCTTAGCTCATTTTGTACGGGGATCCAAGTTTGGAGTGCCTTCTATTAGTTTGTAATTGTAGAACACAAATATTCTCAAATCATTAGTTAGATTTTAATTAATATCTTGGAAATTTCAATCTCAATCATTGTAGAAGACAAGTTCCACCATTGTTATTCAAGTTGAAGCTTCTAGTAACATTTTCTCACTCTTCTCTTCCATTTTAATTGCTTTGATTGTTAATTATCTTGCTTAATTCTTGTATGCTTAGATTGTTATTTAGCTTAATCTTTATTTAATTCTTGTTCATGAGTTACTTGAAATCCTTAATTGCTTTAATCTTCATGGATTGTGAGTTGTCTAATTTTCTAGGGTTTGGGTAAAGCCCTCAATGTAGTCACTAATTACTTGTTGCATGTGTTAATTTGGTCATTGATGGGTGTTAATTAGTTGAGCTTAAGTGGTTTAATTGCTTAGTTCTTGTATATGGCCATTGCTAGAACTATTATCTAAGCTTTCTCAACGAAGGATCGAGAGATGAACTTGAGTTAGCTCCCTTATGCTTAATTGACTTGAAATGCCATGAGAATAGGAATTTCCAGTCAAGGGAATGTTTTTGTCATCGTGATTATGCTTTAATACTTGTTTTATGCTTTGTAACCACGAGAGTAGGTTGTATTCATGATTCGATTAATCCCTCTAGCTTGAGAGAGTAGTTGGGTGCTTTAGATGACTTCCCCTATATTATCCCCTTAAATTACCATTGTTTGCTACTTGCTAATTGTGATTTGTGACGAAGTTGAGTGGTATATCCCAAGCCCTAGAATTCTCTAAATATTTTTAATCACCCCTTAGTATTAGTTGATTTGAATTAGTACATGCTACATAAAACCAAACCAATTTCGACTTCATTTAGCTTGTTTAAACGGTAGTATCTCGGTGGTTGATTCAAAGCCTCTCTTGGGTTCGACCCTTTATTACCCTTGCTATTATCTAGTGAGACCAAGATAGGACTTTATCTTTGGTAGGCTTGACGACGGCCTATCAGGATACAAACCAACTAAAGAAGAATTGAAGTCTCACGATGTGAAAAGAAAGGCACGTAGAGATGACAACAACAAGGGGATAGTCACTTAATTCCAATCCCATCAACAAACCCTTAATGGACAATTCATTAGGGAGGGAGAAGACTACCCATGCTATAACTTTCCAGAACCATTGGTTTTGGAAGGAATCAAGCAGCCTAGATTTGAAATATTTCACGATTGCTACTTCTTGGATGACGATTTAGTACCCAACTCCAGGGTGCTATGATAGGCAAGCATTCAACTTGCTATATGGACTAGAGCAAAATCATGTCGCTACAATGATCAATCAAAATGCCATCCAGGATGAATCTTTTGACCCAACTTCATTGATCACCGCTTCTAATGAATCCTTGGAGCATGGATGGAAGAAATCTTTCAAATGGACCAATCACAAAGGCGATAGGCTGGAAATCGTCACAGGCGAAGGGAAGATGTTTGAAGAATCGGACGACGAATCTATTATAGACTCTAGGGAAGCTGAAAATTTAGGCCTTGTGGCCATTACTGAGTCTTTATTTTCTAGTTCTAAGGATGAAGATCCCAAAAAGGATTCTTCTCTTAATGTACTTTCTTTTGATTCTAATAATATGAGCTCTATTTTCGAGTATATGCCTTGTTTTGAATCTTTTGAATGCTATAATAATCAATCTAATGAAGATGATAACATTAATAAGTTGGTTGAACTAATGAATGAACGAGAACAAAAGAACCCTATCATTGAAGAAACTGAAACAATCAATATAGGAACTAATGAAAACAAAAGAGAGGTCAAAATTGGCTTAACTCTAAATCCGGAAGAGCGATCGACCCTCATATCGACGCTCAAAGAATTCGAAGACGTGTTTGCTTGGTCATACAAGGACATGCCTGGAATAGATAGGGAAATCGCGGAACATACCATTCCCTTGAACCCTACCTCTAAACAAGTAAAACAAAAACTTCGACGAATGAAACCTGACGTCGCACTAAAAATAAAAGAAGAAGTAGAAAAACAATTGGACGCAGGTTTCATTCGCGTATGTAATTACCCAGAATGGGTAGCGAACATCGTCCCAGTCCCTAAAAAGGATGGACGAGTTCGCATGTGTGTCGACTTTAGGGACCTTAATAAGGCTAGCCCTAAAGACGATTATCCTCTACCACATATTGATATATTGGTAGATAACACGGCTGAACATGCGATGTTATCCTTTATGGATGGATACGCAGGTTACAACCAAATTTTAATGGCAAAAGAAGACGAAGAAAAGACATGCTTTATTACCCCTTGGGGGATGTATTGCTATACAGTCATGCCATTTGTTTTGAAAAATGCAGGAGCTACGTACCAAAGAACGGCTACGACTCTCTTGCATGATATGATGCATAAAGAAATAGAAGTGTATGTGGATGATATGATCGTAAAGTCCAAAGATAGAATGGGACATATAAAAGCTTTACGCAAATTTTTCACTCGCATAAAAGATTATAACATGCGATTAAATCCACAAAAATGCGCCTTCGGGGTAACTTCTGGTAAGTTACTCGGATACGTAGTAAGCACTCACGGTATTGAGATTGATCCCTCTAAAATAAAGGCAATTGTTGACATGCCACCCCCTCAAACAGAAAAAGAAATTAGGGGGTTCCTTGGCAAATTGCAATACATTAGTCGATTTATTAACAAATTGACTATGACTTGTGAGCCAATATTCAAAACATTGAAAAAAGAAGAAAAACATGAATGGGACGATCAATGCCAAAAGGCCTTTTGAGAAAATCAAAGATTATCTCAAAAGTCCACCAATTTTAGCACCACCGGTACCCAAACTACCTCTTAGGCTATACATAACAGTTACAGACACGGCCACAGGAGCCGTGTTAGCACAAGAGGTAGAAAAAGTCGAGCGTGCAATGTATTACATAAGTAAAAAATTCATCCAATATGAAACAAAATATAGCACTCTAGAAAAGACGAGTCTAGCATTAGTGTGGGCAACTAAAAAATTACGACATTATATGCTACCACACACCACTCATGTGATTTCTCAACAAAATCCGATAAAGTATTTGTTTGAACAACCATCTATAAAAGGAAGAGTATCCAAATGGTTGGTGATGTTGGCCGAATTTGAGTTAAAATATATTCCAGAAAAATCAATGAAAGGAAAAGTAATTTTCGACTTTCTGGCTCAACATCCAATTCAAACAAGGCATGCAGAAACTACTCATCTTCCGGATGAAGAGATTCTCATGACACAAGATGACAAATGGGTAATGTACTTCGACGGTGCATCCAACCAAAAAGGATGTGGCGTAGGAGTGTTACTCATAAGTCCAGAGGGAGCACATACTCCAATCTCTGTAAAGTTAGACTTTGAGGTTACTAATAATGCCGCGGAATGTGAAGCGTGCATTATTGGATTAGAAGCAGCAACTAGCATAGGTGTGCAAAAATTAGAGGTATATGGAGATTCCAGTTTGATTATAAATCACATAATGAAAAAATGGAAAATAAAGAACTCCACAATGATATTATACCAAGCACACCTAGAGCAACTCATCGAGTATTTTGAACATATTGACTTCAAATATCTCCCTAGGGATGATAATCAATTTGCCAATGCGCTAACAAAATTAGCCTCAATGATCAACATTCCAGATCACTTAAATATGATGCCATTATGCGTTGATAGAAGAGAAGAACCATCATATTGCAACGCAATAGAGGAAATAAATGACATCAAAGGAAACAATCCTTGGTATGATCATATCCTCCAATATATTACTCATGGCACATATCCCGAAAATACTTCATCAAAAGACCAACGAGCCTTACAGACACTTGCGGCTCAATACGGTCTATTAAATGGTCAATTATGCAAAAAAGGACCTAATGGTCAAAGTTTGTTGTGTATAGACCAACCCGAAACCACACGCCTTATGGAGAATACTCACAAAGGTGTTTGTGGACCTCACATGAATAGTAAAATGCTCGCAAAAATAATTTCACGACAAGGGTATTATTGGTCCACTATAGAACATGATTGCATACAATATGTCAAGAAATGTCCAGAGTGCCAAATGTTTGCTAATTTACAAAACCTTCCACCATCTGAACTATATAATCTCACTTCCCCTTGGCCCTTTTCAACTTGGGGAATTGACATAATTGGAAATGTCTCTCCAACAGGAGCAGGAGGGCACGAGTACGTATTAGTAGGCATCGACTACTTCACTAAGTGGATTGAGGGTGCCTCTTACGTTAATATCACTTCTAAACATGTCGCAAAGTTTCTCGAACGAAACATATTTTGTAGATATGGAGTTCCACACGAACTAATCAGTGATCAGGGATCACAATTCAAAGCTGAAGTTGAGACCCTCTTAACTCGTTATAAAATAAAACATCATCACCGTAGGGAATAATTTCAAGCCTTTAAATCCCACTAGCTTGAACCCCACTGTGATCATACACTAAAGTACGGTGGCGTCCAAAATGGAAGAAGATAGAGCAAAAGATTCGCCAACAAGTTTTTAAGGAACTTGTAAACCGTTCACGAGGTGAAGGTTACACCCCTTAACGATCCAAGAGATCGTCAACTCCATAAGGTCATGAACCAAATAAGGGTTCGGGGATGATGGTACAAATCCAACCTAAAAGAGATTGAACCTGCCCTAATAATAGGACTCTACTTTATTCTGATCGTATTCATGTGCGCTTTCTGATTAACATGCAATCAATAGGATTATCCCTAAACCTGTTTAATCTATGTTGGTTGAATTTAATGCAAAAACAAATCTATTATTGGCGATCACTTGAATTATAATCATATTAACCCTAAACAAGATTATTAATTATCTTATTAAGCATGATTACAAGTACAAATTCCCTTTAAACATGCATAAAAGGTGATCAAGCAATAAATAATAAGCAAGCAACATAATAATAATCATGATAATAATAATAATCATGTTAATCATCATAATAAATAATCAATCATAATAATCATGAATAACAATATCAATCATAATTAATAATAATAATAATAATCATGTTAAAGCATAGCAAGATCCTAGGCATGATACTAACAAGATTAATAACAAACCCTAGCATGTCACTAAGTAATAAAAATCAAACCTTTAGCCCTAACATGATACTAACATGAATAAATATTAGGAAGAGAATAAAAGGTATCATAGCAATCATATTTAATATTAAAAATAACCCTAGACATGATACTAGGAATCATAATAACAATATAAACATGATTTCTACATCATAATATCAATTAATCAATTAAAGTACTTACTTTGATGCCTCGTACCTCTTTCTAATAACAAAATACACACGTTAGTAACTTCAAGGAAAATAATAAACAAAACAATTAAATTAAATAATTGAAAGAGAGATTTGGGACCAAACCCTCAGAAATTAAAACCTTTCACGTCTAGGGTGAAGGCAACTTCGAATATGGCTAGGTGTTTCTAGATCTTGTGAATGCGGAATTTTGTATGAAAAAGTAAGAAAGAAAAAATGCTAAAGAATTAATGTTTGTTGAGAATTGATGAATGAGAGATGTAGATGATGAATGAATTGTGAATGAAAGCTTGTAAATGAAGAGAATTCGTGAATTCGTGAATTGGTGAAAGAAAGAATAAGAAAGAATAAGAGAGAATTGAAAACTGATTGTAGGTGAATGAAAACGGAATTTTTGATACGATATTTATAGAAAAAATCAGCCAAAAAAGATAATTTAACAAAACAGAGTCTGACGCACGCAAAACGAGGTTGGCGCCAACCCTAGCTAGCTGGCGCCAGGCACCGGTGGCTAGCGCCTGGCGCCAAGCCTGGTTCCAGGCGACAAGGCCTGGGGTTGGACGCCAAACTGGATTTCAACGCGTTTTCAAAAGTCTGATAAAAGTTCCTGTACTGGAAGATAAAATAATATAATTTCTTCGAAAATGCTATTTGATCTTGATTAAAACTCTGAAAAGTCAACAAAGTCAACTTATCAATGTTAATTGAATTAGGAATGAAAAGAACCTTCTAGAATATTCTAGAAGACCAAAACCATTCCTAATTGCATTAGGAATGATAAATCATATTAGGCCCTCCCCTAGATCATTGGGCCGTACATAAAGCTCAAACCGGGCCCAGTTTAGTAAATTGGCCATAACATCCTCAATATTCATCGGAATTGGGCTTATAATATATCGTTGGAAAGGTCTTTGCAAGCCCCATCCAACTACACTACTATTGGACCCATATCATGGACCAACCAAACTGGATTGGCTGTTTTATTAAAATAAAGTTTTCTAAAACAGGGAAAAAAGAAAAGAAATTAAACTTTCCGTTACACTAGACCTTTCCACACTTCGTTTCATTCGATTATGATTTGACGTGAAAGGTACTCATCACCGGGTTTGGTTTTGGGGAGACACAAATGGGTGTCTACAGAAGCCCCCACTTTGACTGAGTTTGGAGAAACGCAAGTTTCGAAAACAAAAAACAAAGTAACGATAGGGACGGAGAGTGATTCAGAACGTTCTACGATCCTAAATCAATCTTATAACGCCGATACCTGCAAAACTAGCGTTAGTTAAACAGATAAAAGAGTTAAGAAACGCGTATCTTGCACCGTTGAGCACACGTCTCTGAAAGTAACCGATTTGTTTTGATGACCTCCTGCAAGCTAGAGAATGTCATCCCGCTTGAAAACCGCTACGCCCGTAACTGATTCCAAATTAGAAGATTGCTTCACCTGAAACTATCCTCCTCCGCAATGATAATATTCCACATCCTAGGGAACATTATCGAAGATTATTTCTCTCGAAACAATCCTCATCCGCATTGATAATATTCCGCGTCCAAGGGAATACTATCGAAGATTGCTTCTCTTGAAACAATCTTCAGCTGTTTGTGACAACTCTCCATAATCCAGGGAACGCCACCTTGTTGTTTCGATGTTCACTCGTCTCTGAACAAAGAGCTTCTTTTTGATATGATCTTCTGAATGATGTGTCCACGCGTCTCTGAACAAAAGAGCTTGAAAATAGGAAATGTCCACGCGTCTCTGAGCAAAAGAGCTTGAATGAAATGTCCACGCGTCTCTGAACAAAAGAGCTTGATTGATATGCCCACGCGTCTCTGAGCGAAGAGTTTGATTGATATGCCCACGCGTCTCTGGAGTAATAGAGCTTGAAAGAAATGTCCACGCGTCTCTGAACAAAAGAGCTTGAAAATAGGAGATCTTTTATGATATGTCCACGCGTCTCTTAACAAAAGAGTTTTTGAATGATATGCCCACGCGTCTCTGGAGCAATAGAGCTTGAAAGAAATGTCCACGCGTCTCTGAACAAAAGAGCTTGAAAAGGATTGTCCACGCGTCTCTGAACAAAAGAGCTCGATTGATATGCCCACGCGTCTCTAGAGCAAAGAGCTTTGGTGGAAATGTTCACGCGTCTCTGAACAATAGAGCTTCAGTGCTTGAATGTTTGTTGCGATAATGTTCTGAAGAAAAATTTCCGAAGACCAACGTTTGTCGATCTCTAAGGCTTGTCTGAATTTTATTTCTGCTAAAACCAGTATGTCGGTGTCTCCGTGATTAGGCGCTTTAAGCTAAGTGAGATGATCTTTCATCAGGTCGACCACTTATTGTGATTGTAATCAAACTGACTACTTAATCATGTCAAATTGCTTATAGGGGCTAACTGGCGCGCCAAGGAACCCAAAATTGCTGTATGAAGTCGAAATCACCTTTTTGAGAGGCTTCGAGCTCTGTCGTTGCTGAGATATCTCTAGCGCCAAGAATTGGAGTAGGGTCTTCCCTATTCTGCTGCACCTGTATTTTTTTTTTTACTATAGAACTTTGCCAATTTCTTTAATTATCTTAGGGTTGACCTAAGGCTTAATGTTGCTTGACTCATCGACTTGACACGACTCAAGGTATAAACTTGACTCGCTGATTGACTGACTCGAGATTGACTCGACTCAAAGTGAAATGACACATGTGTTAGACTCATGACCCGTGTGTGCATAGTGTTGATTATGCGACTTGAAAATGCAAAAAAGCAAAAATTTTCCGTCATTTTTGTGGAGGGTACCGACTTTCTCCCGAAAAGGAAAGACGCGAAAAAGAATCGAAAGTTTGAAGATGCATGTTGAATGAGCTTAGTCAAATGTTGTTTGATACTATCTCTCAAGGTGCAAGGATTAATCCATCCTAGGCTATCTCAACTGTTGACTCCATGATGAAAGTATTTGGGTAACTTAGGCACGGAGGCTAAGCACTTCGTACTTCGTGATGCAATGACAATTATGAGTGATTTTGACAAAGCATGCTTCAGCGTTAAGATTTCATGACAAAGGGTTCCTAAGGGAAATATATTTGGTCATGTATGCGTGATGTGTGTGATAGTGACACTAAAGTTAGGCCGCAAGAGCTAAGTGTGTGGAAAAAATATATTATTGAAAAGAGTCAAATGGTGGTGACTCTTAGGCTAGGTAAGCTAATGATGTAGGGATCAAGCCCCCAAGTCTAGCTCTAAGTGAATAGGGATGAGAATTGGAGATCCCTTGATATGATCATGGTGTAAGTGTGAATATGAATGCATTTTTATTACGGCCGCACCTCGATGTGAGGTTGCCTACGTATCTGTTAGGAATCAGGCCAAACGTAACTCTAGTCGAACCTCGCACAAGTGTGTATACCTCAAAAAGGTCTTTTTAAGGGTTGTAACGTGGTTAGGCTAAAGGTTATAGAAAAAAGGGATAAAGGCTCAAGACCCTAGATAAGCCCCCAAAGTGTGCAACCTTGCTTTTGAATATTTGTATTTTTATGCTTGAGGATTTTAACTCTTTTTTAGCTCTTTCTTTTGTTTTAGCATCTATTTTATTTTTATAAGTGTGGACAATCCCGATCATGCGGTCTATCACTTACTTGGCATTCATGTTTCTCGGGCATGATACCGAGCACTCAATAAGAGACGCAATCTGAGACGTGCTCATATCAAAGATATTTTCATATCAAAGACATTGGAACACTTTCCCTTTTGTACTCTTTTATTTATTTATTTTTATTTTTATTTTGATCTTTTGAAATCACTCAAGATTTTTTTAGAATTGCATAAGTTGCACACCATCCCATCCCAAGGTTAGGTAGATGTAGGTTGAAAAAAGAAAGGTTTATCGTTAGACGAGGCTCAAAGTGGTTTATGAAGAAAGGATTGTATAATTGAAGGGCGAAAAGAGATATGATGTGGCTACAAGGGGTGCCTCAAATCATTAGTATACCTTGTGCTTAATTCGACATGGTTTTTTTTTTTTTAATGCAATATAATGAAATGATCATAGGTAAGGAAATAAATGCTCATTTTATTAAAAAGGGAAAAAGGGAAAATCTAGAAAATAAAAGGTGCCTATGCTAGACTTATTGGGGAAGGGGTAAAATGAAAAAGAAATAGAAAAGGAGGTCATAAAATCTTGTCGTTGAAGCTCATCTCTTGTCTTGTGTTGCTTCCCTTATCATCACTCGCTCTTCTTGTTAACTGGAGGTATAAGAAGCTTGTTGTTATCAATCAAATGCTGGATGGCCTCCTTTAGCTTCCAACAGCTCTCAGTAGTATGACCCCTACCTTGGTGGTACTTGCAGTGTTCGTCTGGATTCCAACCAGGCAATATTTTCTTAAGTGGGGAATCTTTAATAGGTCCTATGGGAGTAATGATTCCCTTGGCATGGAGTCGATTGAAAGCATCATCGTAGCTAATTCCAATAGGGGTAAATTCCCTTTTCGGTTGCTTTCGATTACCCATGGCTAGGATCTCACTAAGGTCGAAAGTACCAACACTATTACTAGAGTAGGTGTTTTCGGAAGAAGAAGGATAGTCGCTTTTCTTCCCTTTACAGCCACTGTTACCATTGTTACTAATCTTGTCCTTCTTGTCGCGCGGAGGAACATGAAGGAGATTTGAATTAATGAAGTCTTGAACACGATCCTTGAGGGCGAGACACTTTTCAGTAGTGTGACCGCGACCTTTATGGTATCGACAATAGGAATTTGGATCCCAATTAGGAGAACGTTTTTCAGATGGAGGGTCTTGACTGAGACCAATGGAGTGAATGAGACCTTGATCGTGAAGACAGTCAAAAGCTTCATTGTAAGCCATTCCTATTGGTGTGTATTCTACAATGGTCCGTTTTTCCTGTGGCTTAGGAGCATTGAGTTCTTCATTAAACTCTTGGCGAGAATTTTGTTCGATGGCCATCACCCGATTTTCTAATCCTTCTACCACATTCAAGACCATGGCAATGACATCTTGCAGTTTTCGAATTTCCTCTTTTAGACTTGACGAGTCTTCCTTGGTATTATCTAAGAAAAGACTTTCATCCTCCTCAATTATGGCCACTTCATCGAGAGAGGTCATATAAGCTGTCTCGATCATAGGCTCTCCTACAGGTGTGATAAGAAGTGATGGATCAAAGGATGCTTGGTCATCTTCGATGGCTAGGATCTCGGAAGTTTCATTGTTATCGATCAGATCTTGAATAGCTTCTTTGAGTTTCCAACACTCTTCAGTGTCGTAACCCTTTCCTTGATGATATTTGCAGTGCTTATTAGGGTCCCACTTAGGTGGCCTAGCTTCTGGAACCGGATCTTTGATGGGCCCTATGGGCATGACTAGTCCTTTGTGATGTAGCTTCTCGAAAGCCGTTTCATAACTTATACCAAGTGGAGTGAACACCCTTTTTGATCTTTGGATTCGTGGCTTAGAGGTGTTTGTAGCATGTACTTCATTAGAGGAAGAAGAAGGATGGTCGCTCTTCTTTCCTCTCGCACTATTATCTTTCAGAAGGTCATCTTCAATGTCAATGCCTATATTATAGACAGCTTTGAAAGTATTCAAGTTGTGTTGGTACTTTAAGTGCTTTGAATACTTCCCTTGGAGATTCTTGATAAACATCCTCACAGATTCTTTTTCGGTAGGAGCCTTGACCATATTAGTAGAAGTTTCCCTCCATTTATTGAAGAAAGAAGTGAACCCTTCGTTTTCCTTTTGTTTTAACATCTCAAGTTGTCTGTGGTCTGTCTCGTCTTGGATGTTGCACTTATGTCTATCTATGAAAGCGTTTGTTATCGACTCCTAAGAAGAGGTTTTTTCTTTCTCGAGAGAAAAGAATCATTGTTGACAAACGGTTTCGAGAGATAGTGGGAACAGAGAGGGGAAAACCTTCTTATCGATACCCTTAATGCTCATTATAGTTTCAAAAGCTCTTAGATGGAAGTAAGGGTTATCTGTTTCCTTGAATTTAGGGATGTCAGTGGCGTTGAACTTATGCGGAAGAAGTTCTTTGTCCAGCGAGACCCCTTGCGAACTCATGCCCTGAAATTTATAGTCACTAGATAGCTTGCTTAGACTCTCTTGCATGAGGTTCATTTGTTGTTGTTGCACGGGATCATCGACCCTAAGTGCGAGAAGTTTCAGTGTCTCAGTCACAGTAGCCAGTTGATTCTTAAGATCATTGACTTCTTCTTGAGTTGCCATTATCTTCTTAGCCTTCCTCTTTTGACGAATCGGTTTATCAAAAAGCGAGACTTGAATAAAGCGGTTGTCCTTGATTAATCGCCCTTCTCTCCTCGACCAAGTATTGTGGGAAAGGAATTTGGGGATACTTATTGTTAATTATTTGACTCAAACTTTATTCAACATGCGATTGATGGAGGAAGTGAAGAAAGATGGAAGAATGCGAAAGAAGATTTAGATGGAGAAATATGAAGAATTAGGAATAGAATGTACCCCCAACTTAAACGACGGAAAAGACCGACTCATGCATGAACCTAAGACATGGCCATGGTGATGTGTACTCAAAGTGTGTGCTAAGACTAGTGAGTGTAGGTGACATGTTAAGACTCGTGTCATGATGATGAGTCTATTATATATATATTTTTATTCCCCGTCTCACGGTCATATTTATGCTTATTTGAGCTCTACGGAGCTATTTTTATTACTAATATATGTTTTCTAGTGTTTTTGTAGAGTTGGTATATTTTTGTAGGAATTTGCAAATTTATGACAATTTCCGAGATTATTAGCCACTACAAAGATATTAGAGTTGAATCGTGTTTTATGACCGTATATTTAAAGCCCAATACCGAGTTAAAGAAACTTAGTTCGGTGATTAAGGGCTCGATTAAGTGAAAAGGTCCATATTTGCAACAATAAATACGGATCAACAAGTGAAGGAACTTGGACTTAGAAACTCTAAGGCCCAAGTGCAAGAGTTGCTTAATCAGGCGGCTATGAGGCTTTCTAATTGCTATTGAGCCTGCGAACTCCTTGGGCTACTTCGTTGGTTTGCTCCAAATTCCCACATCATTGATTTTGAGTGGGAATTAGAAGAAGTTAACTTGGATTAAAAATCCTATTTCTTTTCTTATTTAAGGAGGTAGGAATAGTACGTGGAGGGGTGTGTGCTGGAGTTTAGTTTTAGTTTGTTTAGCTTTTCCTCAATTAGTTTTTAGATTAGTTTAGTTTTAGTTTTAGTTTCTTTTCTTTTTTTCTCTCTCTAATTTTTCTTTCTCTCTCCTCTTAATTAAATTCTTAGTATGACTCTTTTATCTTAGACTTTCTCTCTCTACTTAGTATTTTTCTCTCTCTTAAATTCTCTCTAACTCTTGTTCTTAATTCCTTTATTAATTCCAGATTTAGTTTGGTACAATTTCTTCCCTTTTTAATTTCAGCTATTTTAATTGTTTTCTTGATTATGTTCTTATTTATTTATTTGATTGGTTTAGTTATGTTGATTAGTGAGTAGTTTAATTCTAGGGTTTATGGGGATCCATAATTAATATGAAGGGATAGTTTGTTATTATTGATTGTTGATATTGCATGATGATTTCCTATTGAATTGTTTTAATTCTTTGCAATTAGATTATGAATTGAGCAGATGTAATTTGATTGTGAATGTTTAGCAATATTGAATTGATGAATCAAGCAGATGTTGATTTAATATTAAAGGCTATTTTTAATAGGAACTTAGGTCTAATAAATTGCGAGAGCCTGTTAGATCTATGTTGGTTAATAAATTGCGAGAGCCTGTTAATCATGTTATCTGTGCATTGTTAATTTTTAATTACTTCGTTCTATCCCGGAATATTAATTATTGGTGAACCTGTGACCCTAGGCCTTCTTATTATTGTTTCTTTTCTCCTTAAACTCATTCTTCGTAGTATAGATTTCACACTAAAAACATTGGTTACTTGGATAATTTAGAATATAATAATTAATTAGAACTAAAAAGACTTGTTTCCCTGTGGAGTTCGACCCTACTTCCCTATCTACCTTAGTTAGTGATTTAGGTAATTATTTTTTATTAGGGGATACGACTTTACCCTGTCAAAATTTGGCGCCGTTGCCGGGGAAACGATTTTATTTTTATTTCTAATTATTATTAGAGTCTAGATTATTTTTAATTAATTTTTTTTTTTATATTTTTATTATTATTTTTTAATTTTTAATTTTTTTTTTTTTTTATGAGTTGAAAATATCCATGCTTATGTCACTACAAGAATTATATAATTTTTATGCAGCACCTAACTACTGTAGTTGTCAACGTCTTTGTCATGAAAATCCTGAATGCCCTTATAGTGAGTTTTTTGTGCGTGCTCCGGATGATTTTAGAGTCTTTCCATATACATATGATCATATTCGGAAACGATTAGTTGCTAATGAAAGTTATTGGAAGGCTCTTGATGAAAAAGTCTATGGACACTATAATAATATGAATGTTATTGAGGATGAAGAACCATCAGTTATAGAATTTGTGGTTGAAAAATCATTGGTTGACGAATCGGTGATTGAAAAATCATTAGTTGTAAAAACGGTGGTTGATAATTCCTTTGTTGATGATGAGGTTATTTGTGAGGGTAAAATTTTAAAGTCATTATTGGATGATAAAGACAATGACTACCTCCATGTTCGTTCTATTAATTCTAAATTTTTAGCGGAGGAAGTAGAAGTTTGTGGTGTATTTTCATCTCCCTCTTTTGATTTTTCTTTCTACCTTGAGTTCTCTTTATGTACTCCTAACTTTTTCTTTGTAGGGATAAATGTGCTTGCTATTAAGCCCTATATAGTGCTTAATGAAATGTTTGCAGGAGCGTTTGATAAGTTACTCAAGGCATTGAATTCTTCCGATTGAGAGAAGGAGTATGGTCGAGCGGGACCTTGATAAACTAGCGCTTTGCGGGAGGCAACCCGTATTTTGTTGATTTTTATTTAGTTTTTTTTATTTATTTATTTGTTTGTGTGTTTTCTTTTTGTTTTGTTTTAGAGAGGTAGAGGAGAGTATATCTTATATTTGTGGGAGTGTGATTTTGTGCACAGATACTAGAAAAGTTGAGAAAAGATCGAAGGGCTAAAGGAATCCCGGGACAATTAGTAGCAGCAAGCTGCCCCGTCAAATCAGTAGCACGGGCCCGATCGGGCGCGCGTACGCGTCAGCAAACTACGTCAACTTTGACAGGCCATAACTTTTGCGTTTCTTATCCGATTTTTGCGTGTGACCTGTCGTTGGAAAGCTCTTCAAGTCTAGTTTCCAATTCAATTAGAATCACTGTATTATCATTTATACATCAAAAGTTATGATCAGAATAGTGCACCTGACTCAAATTTGAACTTTTTCCCACTAACACTTTGTTTCTTTCTTGCCCAATTTTGTTCCAAAGAGTTGCATTGCAATCCTCGAGGCTTTGGTGACATTGATGTGGTGATGATTAAGAGTAGTCACCTTGACTACTAGCTTCCCTTTAAGACAATGAGGACATTGTCTGATTTAGCTTGGGGGGAGGTTCTCGTGTTCGTATGGTACATCTTTCACTCTCTCTCTTCTCTTTTTATTTTTATTTTTCTTAGTATAGATTTTATTACTTTCTTAGGTTAGTTTTGTTCCGATGAATTGTAAATCATGCTTCCCTGTGCCCCTTACTTGAGAAAAATTGTTTTGATTCCTGGTATTTGATGATAAGCATTGTGGATTAGTTGATCATGATTTGATGTTTGATTGTCTTGAAACCTTAACATGCGTCAATTTTGCCCAACTACTTGTGAATATAGTGCTTGACTAGTTGATTTGGTTAGGAAATGTGTGATAGTTCCATAATTCCTGGTATGTCAATAAATTTGAGTATTGATTTGCAACTATGAGTAGTGTTTCATGACTTATTATTATGCACATGAGGAGGACGAAGACGTTCATTCTTTTAGGTAGCCTTCAGAGTATTAGATACATTTGTTCCCTTCTTGTTATCCATGTTGTTGCTTGTGCCCTTTTATTGTTTATTTAGCCACATTACAAGCCTATTTTGCCTCATTGGTTACTAGTCCCAAGCTTGGCTTGGGGGAGCTATTAGTGAGTGAGGTGAGGGAGCTTGTAGTGTGCTTATTATTTGCACAACTTGGGTGGGATTTGAGAAGTTGTTTTGTTTTTTATCATATTTATTTTTGATGAGTTTGAAAGTTAAATTTTCTTGGAAAAAATAAAGCATGATGTTATGAAAAAGGAGAGAAGTTCAACAAAAAAAAAAAAAAAAAAAAAAAAAAAAAAAAAAAAAGTGAACTTCAATCAAAAGAAAAAAAAAAAAGAAAGTGTTCAGTGTTCAAATGTTCTAGTTGGAGGTTAGTCAAAAGGAAAGGAAAAAAATAATAGAGCTTCAATGAAAAATTCAAGTTTGGAAAATAAAGTTTGTTTATTCACTCCACTTCTTCATTATTATATCTTATGAGTGAAATTGTAAGAGTTGGGATTATTTATATTGTTTGGAGTTGTATTTGGTGAATTTTTGTTGGAGTTGAGTATGTTGGAGATGATTAGTCATTATTTATTTTTTACTTTGGTTTTACTAGGATTTGCTCCCTTAAGCATAGTTTTTCTCTCACTTGTTCCCAAATGATTCCTACCCTTTACCCTAGCCTTACATTACAAGCTTTAAAGACCTTCCGACCTTGTGCATAGAAGTTATGTAAATGTGAAAGTGTTGTTTATCAATGCAAGTTATGACTTGGCATATTTCGAGTCGACTAGTAGGATGAGCGTTCAATGTTTTTATACACACGAGAGTGTGAGTTGGGAGGGCATTGTTCACATTAAAGGGGTTGGTTGGAGAGCGATCGAGTACATCTTTTACTCGCCACATAAATGAGAGTTGAGTGTTTGAGCACTAGTCTTGAATTTTATATGCTCTTGTAGTTTGCTCTATTTGACAATTGTTAGGGAAGATTGGTAGTTGGATAGATTTGATTGGTTGACTTTGATACATGTTTGTCAGATTTACCTTGAATCATATTTATTGATTAAAATTTTTTTTTTTTGGGTGAAGTTTGATTTATTTATTCATTGCTTTGCTTAGGGACAAGCAAAGGTTTGGCTTAGGGGAGTTTGATGAGTCTATTATATATATATTTTTATTCCCCGTCTCACGGTCATATTTATGCTTATTTGAGCTCTACGGAGCTATTTTTATTACTAATATATGTTTTCTAGTGTTTTTGTAGAGTTGGTATATATTTGTAGGAATTTGCAAATTTATGACAATTTCCGAGATTATTAGCCACTACAAAGATATTAGAGTTGAATCGTGTTTTATGACCGTATATTTAAAGCCCAAGACCGAGTTAAAGAAACTTAGTTCGGTGATTAAGGGCTCGATTAAGTGGAAAAGGTCCATATTTGCAACAATAAATACGGATCAACAAGTGAAGGAACTTGGACTTAGAAACTCTAAGGCCCAAGTGCAAGAGTTGCTTAATCAGGCGGCTATGAGGCTTTCTAATTGCTATTGGGCCTGCGAACTCCTTGGGCTACTTCGTTGGTTTGCTCCAAATTCCCACATCATTGATTTTGAGTGGGAATTAGAAGAAGTTAACTTGGATTAAAAATCCTATTTCTTTTCTTATTTAAGGAGGTAGGAATAGTACGTGGAGGGGTGTGTGATGGAGTTTAGTTTTAGTTTGTTTAGCTTTTCCTCAATTAGTTTTTAGATTAGTTTAGTTTTAGTTTTAGTTTCTTTTCTTTTTTCTCTCTCTAATTTTTCTTTCTCTCTCCTCTTAATTAAATTCTTAGTATGACTCTTTTCTCTTAGACTTTCTCTCTCTACTTAGTATTTTTCTCTCTCTTAAATTCTCTCTAACTCTTGTTCTTAATTCCTTTATTAATTCCAGATTTAGTTTGATACAATTTCTTCCCTTTTTAATTTCAGCTATTTTAATTGTTTTCTTGATTATGTTCTTATTTATTTATTTGATTGGTTTAGTTATGTTGATTAGTGAGTAGTTTAATTCTAGGGTTTATGGGGATCCATAATTAATATGAAGGGATAGTTTGTTATTATTGATTGTTGATATTGCATGATGATTTCCTATTGAATTATTTTAATTCTTTGCAATTAGATTATGAATCGAGCAGATGTAATTTGATTGTGAATGTTTAGCAATATTGAATTGATGAATCGAGCAGATGTTGATTTAATATTAAAGGCTATTTTTAATAGGAACTTAGGTCTAATAAATTGCGAGAGCCTGTTAGATCTATGTTGGTTAATAAATTGCGAGAGCCTGTTAATCATGTTATCTGTGCATTGTTAATTTTTAATTACTTCGTTCTATCCCGGAATATTAATTATTGGTGAACCTGTGACCCTAGGCATTCTTATTATTGTTTCTTTTCTCCTTAAACTCATTCTTCGTAGTATAGATTTCACACTAAAAACATTGGTTACTTGGATAATTTAGAATATAATAATTAATTAGAACTAAAAAGACTTGTTTCCCTGTGGATTTCGACCCTACTTCCCTATCTACCTTAGTTAGTGATTTAGGTAATGATTTTTGATTAGGGGATACGACTTTACCCTGTCACATGACCATGTGGCTAGACTATGTAACTAGACTCAAGCAAAGACTAAGTTAAGACTTCACGTATATGCATTAAACTGGACATACTGTGGTATTTTAGTCATAACTTTTTATCTGCGACTCTGATTGGGGTGAAACCAACGCCAAATTAAAGAACATACTCGGGGCTACAGATCCATAGGTTCTACGACTCGCAGTTCTTTCTATAACTCCAGCTATGACCAAAACAAGTTAACGTTTGTGCAGTATACGGGAATAAAAATCCGGGTTGACTTAAAGGAACTATGACTCGATTTTATGTTTATTTATTAGCTCAAATTAATTAATTAATTAATTAATTAATTAATTAATTAAACAAAGTCCTTTAGTCATTAATCAGTTTATTTATTCTTATTACAAGTCAAACAAACGGTTAGGAAAAATCACATAGAGTATGCACAACAAATAATGCACAATTAGTCAAGTAGGCACAATATGATGCAATGAGTTTGCAACCTAACCATGGCTCTAGTTCTCTAAATTTCGGGATATGGTTTAGTCAAAGAGGGTCCATGGTTAATTGTCCGGATGCACCACGCGGAAGCCTAACCGTGAAGGGTTGGCGCGAGTGGATGGGACACCGCGAGCTTTAGAAAAAACCCGCTTCCATGGTTTGGTGAATTCAACATCTCGGATGTACCCTTTGTTGCACGGAGCGTTCAATCGAGTAGATGGAGCATGAATTCCCAGAGGGTTATGTCCATATGTAGAACACATATTGGTTTCAGAAAAGTGAGAAAAAATTCAATCAGGAAGTAGGATCGAGCAAACAATATGAAAAACCGGTCGAAATTAGAACGCATATTTCTGGCTCGGTATTGGGGGAAATTGGCGCCAGCAAACAGATACTGGCGCCAGATTTTAACTGTAGCGCCTGGCGCCAATGCTGGCATCTGGCGCTACGGCTAAAAGTCTGGCGCCAAGCTCTGGCCCCTGACGCTACTTCCCACATGCCTCAGCAGCTTTCTGTGCTCGATAAAATCTTCTAGTTTCGCGCGGTGTTATTTCAGTCCTAGTTGTGAAAGACATTCCTCAAATTTCCTACGTGTAAAATCCTATGTTTTTGACTCATTACGGATGGTCTTTCCAATGAGATCCTTTTTATGCATATGACGATAATGTTAATCAAAATTACGCACATGAAATACTTAGAACTTTTCGAGTCTCATCCACTCATTCTAAATCATTGCCGAAACAAAATCAGGAATTAAAATAGAAATCCTCCCCAGCGGAGTCGCCAAAAACTGTAGGGAATAATTTCAAGCCTTTAAATCCCACTAGCTTGAACCCCACTGTGATCATACACTAAAGTACGGTGGCGTCCAAAAGGGAAGAAGATAGAGCAAAAGAGTCGCCAACAAGTTTTTAAGGAACTTGTAAACCGTTCACGAGGTGAAGGTTACACCCCTTAACGATCCAAGAGATCGTCAACCCCATAAGGTCATGAACCAAATAAGGGTTCGGGGATGATGGTACAAATCCAACCTAAAAGAGATTGAACCTGCCCTAATAATAGGCCTCTACTTTATTCTGATCGTATTCATGTGCGCTTTCTGATTAACATGCAATCAATAGGATTATCCCTAAACCTGTTTAATCTATGTTGGTTGAATTTAATGCACAAACAAATCTATTATTGGCAATCACTTGAATTATAATCATATTAACCCTAAACAAGATTATTAATTATCTTATTAAGCATGATTACAAGTACAAATTCCCTTTAAACATGCATAAAAGGTGATCAAGCAATAAATAATAAGCAAGCAACATAAAAATAATCATGATAATAATAATAATCATGTTAATCATCATAATAAATAATCAATCATAATAATCATGAATAACAATATCAATCATAATTAATAATAATAATAATAATAATCATGTTAAAGCATAGCAAGATCCTAGGCATGATACTAACAAGATTAATAACAAACCCTAGCATGTCACTAAGTAATAAAAATCAAACCTTTAGCCCTAACATGATACTAACATGAATAAATATTAGGAAGAGAATAAAAGGCATCATAGCAATCATATTTAATATTAAAAATAACCCTAGACATGATACTAGGAATCATAATAACAATATAAACATGATTTCTACATCATAATATCAATTAATCAATTAAAGTACTTACTTTGATGCCTCGTACCTCTTTCTAATAACAAAATACACACGTTAGTAACTTCAAGGAAAATAATAAACAAAACAATTAAATTAAATAATTGAAAGAGAGATTTGGGACCAAACCCTCAGAAATTAAAACCTTTCACGTCTAGGGTGAAGGCAACTTCGAATATGGCTAGGTGTTTCTAGATCTTGTGAATGCGGAATTTTGTATGAAAAAGTAAGAAAGAAAGAATGCTAAAGAATTAATGTTTGTTGAGAATTGATGAATGAGAGATGTAGATGATGAATGAATTGTGAATGAAAGCTTGTGAATGAAGAGAATTTGTGAATTCGTGAATTGGTGAAAGAAAGAATAAGAAAGAATAAGAGAGAATTGAAAACTGATTGTAGGTGAATGAAAACGGAATTTTTGATACGATATTTATAGAGAAAATCAACCAAAAAAGATAATCTAACAAAACAGAGTCTGACGCACGCAAAACGAGGTTGGCGCCAACCCTGGCTAGCTGGCGCCAGACACCGGTGGCTAGCGCCTGGCGCCAAGGCCTGGGGTTGGACGCCAAACTGGATTTCAACGCGTTTTCAAAAATCTGATAAAAATTCCTGTACTGGAAGATAAAATAATTTAATTTCTTCGAAAATGCTATTTGATCTTGATTAAAACTCTGAAAAGTCAACAAAGTCAACTTATCAATGCTAATTGAATTAGGAATGAAAAGAACCTTCTAGAAGATTCTAGAAGACCAAAACCATTCCTAATTGCATTAGGAATGATAAATCATATTAGGCCCTCCCCTAGATCATTGGGCCGTACATAAAGCTCAAACCGGGCCCAGTTTAGTAAATTGGCCATAACTTCCTCAATATTCATCGGAATTGGGCTTATAATATATCATTGGAAAGGTCTTTGCAAGCCCCATCCAACTACACTACTATTGGACCCATATCATGGACCAACCAAACTGGATTGGCTGTTTTCTTAAAATAAAGTTTTCTAAAACAGGGAAAAAAGAAAAGAAATTAAACTTTCCGCTACACTAGACCTTTCCACACTTCGTTTCATTCGATTATGATTCGACGTGAAAGGTACTCATCACCGGGTTTGGTTTTGGGGAGACACAAATGGGTGTCTACAATCACTCATCCCCATACAAACCTCAAATGGATGGAGCTGTAGAATCGGCAAATAAAAATATAACAGTCATCATTAAGAAAATGGCTGAAAATTATAAAGACTGGCCGAATAAACTACACTTTGCACTATGGGGTTACAGAACGTCTATACGAACATTAATAGGGGTAACTCCATACTCCTTAGTTTTCGGAATGGACGCAGTTCAACCAGTCGAACTTGAAAATGCCATCCCTATGCATCGTACTCGAAAGTAAGTTACCGGAAGCTGGATGGGTAAGAGCGAGGTATGAAGAGCTCTTATTGCTCGATGAACGACGATTAAGAGCTTTGCATCATGTACAAGTCTACCAAAGGCGCATTGCGCGTCATTTTAATAAAAGGGTAAAACCTAGAAACATAAAAGAAGGTGACTTTGTACTAAAGGAGGTTAGGGGTCCACCTACTGATCCAAGAGGAAAATTTAAACCTAATTGGATCGGTCCCTACCGCATGATTGAATTCCTATCAGGAGGAGCCGTCAGATTAATGGACATTGGAGGAGATGAAATTCGCCAATTAATAAACATTGATCGACTTAAAAAATATTACATATGAAATCCGGATTACTCGTTCATTCATACAACCAACTTTAAATTAGCATTCAGCTAAAAGATTCTAAGTGTTATGCATTTTATCGAACAACACGATAAAATACATAACACTTGGGGGGGGGGGGTAATTCAAGAATAATAAACCATTCTAAGTGTTCAGATTTTCTTCGAACTTCATGAAAAAAATCCTCACACTTGGGGGGGTAAATAGCACAAAAATAAAAAATAAAAAAAATTCGAAACACTCGTAGTACAGGTGTCGCGCGCAACTGGAATAGTTGCGCGTGGATACCACGCGCAACCGATTAAGTTGCGTGCGACATGCCCGCGCAACCTCAGATGTTGCGCGCACCAACTGACTGTCAAACTGCGAACCCGAACTTTTTTATTTGAACGAAATTGTAACTTCTACTTACAATGAAAGAAGGGCGTTTCATAAACATAAACATATACTCGGAAAATAAAAAATTAAACTTTGATTTTACTCTCTATTAAACAAAGTTTGATTAATTTTTTCATTTAACTTTTACCTAAGGAGTTAAAGAAAAAAATAAAAAAATATATATATAAAGAAAAAAGAACTACGCAATGACCTGATTTCGTGATACGAATACGTAGGCAATCTATAAGATTTGGTCATATCAAAATATCGAAATATAAAGCTCATTTTATTTCATTCAAAAAATAAATAGAAAGGACATTGTTGAACTAAATTGTAAAGCAAAATAAAAAAAAAAAGAGGCATAGTAGTGATTACACTTTATTAAAAAAACATAATAAAATTGTGTAACATTCTAAGGCTTCACTATATCCTCGATTGTCACGGATAATGGAGGAGTAGTTTCCATCGCAGTATTTTCAGAAACCTTAGAACTCTCCCCTACATTCTTCTTCTTGACCCATACATTGTTCTTCAATTTGGGAATAGGAGCCTTTTCAACCCTTTTTCCTTTTTCCGAAGCTTTTGTTAGAGTCCTTTTGTGGGTTTGTTGCGAAGGTTCCTTGATTATCACGCCTTTTTGTGCGGGTTTGGAAGGATCTTTCCTTTTGGATTCATTCGAACGCGCCTTAGGAGATGAGAAGTCCAATTTTCTTCTCACTCCTTTGTTTTGACCACTAGGAGGAGTAGTGGTGGTCGAATGCACTAGAGGCTTAGGTGGATAGCGAATTGTGGCAATTTGATATTGAGAACGGGCTTTGTTTAACTCGCCCTTGTCCGCCGCATTCATCCAAGCCTTATAAAAAGAAGATAATACAATGCTCGCAGTAGGATTTTGTACTACCCATCTTGGAAGACTTGACCAATACTCTATCCAACGGAAAATTCGCTCGGGGCTAAAAGACACATCCTTGGGCGCGTCACAATCTTGCGGGGGTATAATCTGTTTCATCCCATATTGTCTCATTACCCTGCAAGGAAAGATGTAAGTAGCGCTAGATAGGCCTAAAAGCCTAATGTAAGGGCAATTGTGACTACTCCCAACCATACTATTTATGTTCCACCAAGGAATCACGAAGCGTATGTTAGGAACCCCGTGACAAAAGAACGACGTCCACTCCTCTTCATTCTTATGCTTGTAAAGGATTCGACGTCCAGGGAATGTCCGCACTCTGTTGGCCTCAATGTTTTGTGGCTGGTCGACTATTAGCAAACGCTCCATGAGCCAAATCTGAAACAAAAAGTAAAAAAAAATCAGTTTGCGATTTACACGAGCAGGTGGCGCGCGCATCTTGAGAAGTTGCGCGCGCCATCCGCGCGCAGCATAGGAGATTGCGCTAGCACTGCCAGCGCAACTCCTTAACATGCGCTCAAAATACGAAAAAAAAACTTACGTGTAATAGGAGTGGACTCCCCGTGAAGCCATTTTCGTTAGGATCTCCTTTAAGGCGATTCAAGCATAGAATGGTTTCCGCCAAAGCCAAAGGAGCGGGTGAATGACATCCCTCTATTTGCTCAACTACAGACACCATGGAATAGTCTCCATATTCTTTGTCTGTCCTAAGTAAACAGTTGACAACAAGACAATAACATAAAGCACGGATTTTAAAGCGTTGTTTAGTCATGTTGTCACGAGGGGCAACGAAATGTTCAATAAATTGAATTAAATTCACGCCTTCATCAGTTCCAATATTAGTTATGTCATTGTAAGACAAGCCGAAAAATCTTTGGAATACAGGTTTGGGATCTGACAATGGAGGTGAATAAGTCACGGGGAGAGTATTTGTAGGGAAGCCTAGCAAGGCCTCAAACTCACCAGGAAGGGGAATAATTGCGTCCCCTTTAAATAAGAAAAGATGGTGGTTGGAATCCCAATGGTTAACCGCGGCATGAAGGAAGTCAAAATTAATCACTAATTGCATATAGTTCAATAGAGGATCTAGGTGATAAATTTTGAAAGCTAGTTTGTCCTCGTTTGAAAGGGAGGTAACCCATTGCTTCAATCGTTGTTCAAAGGTTTTTACCATTGTTCAATATATAAAAAAAAAAAAAAAAAAAAAAAAAAAAAAAAAAAAGAGAGAGAGAGAAGAAGAAAATAAGAATTTAGAGAGATTATTTCTTTTAGTTCTTTTAAAATTACTACGCGAATGAATGCGAGATGATCAGAAACCTATACGAAGCCATGCTTAAATAGACCCAAGAGGGGCAAATTTTCGGCAATTTTCGCCCAAAGGAAAGTTCAGAAACAGGTGGCACGCGCAACTCATGAAGTTGCGCGCGACATCTGCGCGCAACTAAATCACATGGTCGCGCACGCAACTCCTTCAGATGCGCGCGTCTCCTCTGTCGCAACATTTGGTTTAGGATTATTTCCGTATTTTGACTTACATAATAACGGAATCTTAACGAAATCTTAAGACTAATAATATGCTTGCCTTTTGCTAACTCTTGTGTTCTTTATTTTCTTTTTTTTTTTTTTTTTTTTTTTTGTTTTTTCTTGTTTTCTTTTCTTTTTTCCTTTTTCTCTCTTTCTTTCCATTTCCTTTCTTTCTTTTGTTATTTTTTCGAGGGGGGTAAGTCGGGAACCCTTTCCCTCCCTCGGAAAATTTTTTGTTTTTTTAAGTACACATGGAAACAAAAAATAATAATAATATGACATATACAAAAAAAAAATGTGTCATATGTACAACAAAAACAAGAAATCTATGTACAATGTTTCCTAAAAAATAATAATAAAATGTGTACAAAAGGGCTCAGGGTGCTCTGCGACTGCTAGACGGCTGCTGTACATCCTGTAAAATCTCAAACCGAAGATTAATACATGCAATGTAATAACTTCGTCAAAAAAAATATATAAATAAAACTTACCGCAATCATCCGATGATCACGGCATGACAAAGTCACGAGGGCTCTCCGATAAGCAGCTCGGAAAGCACGTAAGGTCCTCACCATGCCGTTCACGGTCTCCCGCGGAACCTGTTCCAAAAAAAATACAAGGACAGTTAATAGATAAATGTATATGAAACAAAAATAGAAGTATTTTAAGTACATATACAAAAGGACATACCGACTCAACCGTCTCAGGAACAAATGGTATCCCCTCATCATCCTCCGCTGCTGGAAGGATCTCACGAATTACCGATCTAACGACATCGGTATACGTGATCTCCGCTGAAGGAGGCACCCAACCACCTAGCTCGACCCGCTAAAAAATATAAAAAAATAAAACGATAAAAAAAAAGAGGGTCGAAGTTCCGAAAAAATATATATATAAACAAAAAAGGAGAATCGAGATACTAACCGGAACAAAAGCTGGGAAAGGAGTCAGCCTGGATGCAATAAAAGCCGGATAGGAAGCATCCGGCAACACCAGTTGATCCGCTGGATAACCAAGGATCGCCTGAGCTTGATCCTCGGTCGACAGCAAATCCGGACGTAGCTTCCGGACCGGAGGATCCATAGGGACCACAGGCTCCTCCTCTGACGAATGCTGCCAGAGAACGCGCTCGCCTAAAAACCAAGCGTCCGTCCTCTGCAGCACTAGAAGTCCCGAGTAGAGAGCCCGGAACTGGCAACGAACCATGCCAGACCGGATATCGTCAGGAATTCCAACAATCAAACTCCAAGGATGGAGATCAATCTAATACAATCACATGAAAATCATCAAAACAAAATTAAAAAAAAAAAAAGAAAAGAGATATACATGTGTTGTCAAAATACTCACCGACGCACGAGTCGCCGAAAGAATCCTCTCGCGAAAGTCGCCGGCTGAAGTAGCTCGCTTCTTCTTAACCATGTCCAGTCGATGGCCGATAGGAAAGCAAGCAGCCTCGAGCACCCTGGGGGCTAAGAAAGGCATGTACGAGTATCCCCAAGCCTAAACAAAAAGAAAAATGGCTTAGAAAAAAAATGTATATATGAGTTAAAAGGAAACTTTAAAGGTACATACCTCAAGGATACAACCATGCCATGTAAGGGAAATCCGAGGCACCTCAATAGCTGCCGCAGGATCCACTACCCGGGTCGCCTTGCCCATAGCTCTAAGCATACGACACCTCTGCCCAGTTCAGGCTTCTTACTTGCCCCAAGTCTGAGAGGCAAGTAAGTAACCCGATAGGGAAACGCTCTCCCCGATCACTCAAGAGAGTGACGGAAAAATGTGAGCAATTTATATCCGAGCCAGCTGCTCAGGTGTGCACTGCCGATCAACCTCATCAGCCGACAACTCGTCGGCAAGAATTGAGTACGGACAAGTCTGAGGATACACATGAAGGACCGCCGCTAGACGATCCCCCACGAGGTCCCTCAGTCTCGAGTCCAACCCCGCTACGGTCTCTATAACTACAGACTCGCCTACAAAAGGGAAACCCGTAATAATAGAGAAATTGTATGGGGTGACCGTCATCTCTCCCCACGGAAAGTGAAAAGTGTTGGTGGAATCCCACCAAAACTCCAGCAATCCGCGAAGGAAAGCTGACGAAGCAGACTGACTCGACAAGTCCCGAAGAGCCGCCAGCGCGTGGCCAATCCCGGAAATCTCCACAATGTCCCTTACCACGTTGGGTAAGCTCCTAAAACGGGTCAGCAAGTCACCAGAACCGTACAGTCTCATGCTAGACTCACCCTAAAAAAATAGAAGAAGAACCAAGATAATAAAAGACGGTTCCTAAAAGAAAAGAGGGAAAGAAAGAGAGGCGTAAGAAACTCACGATGCCACGCCACCCTCGAACCGAGACGTGATGGTTTGGGTCCCACTTAAGGACCCTAGGGTCCCAGTTGAGAGGAGCCTCCCAGACCACATCTTCCTGGCGACGCCGATCAGCAGCGGCACGTCGCTCTCGAAACTCCTCACGAGGCCGGGTCACCCTCTTTCGAGGGTGAACTACCTCGTCAGGACCTACTAAAATCTCCTCAACATCGACGAATGGAGGCGAGTCCATGCTATTATAAACGAGGTTTCTCTATTAGTTTACTTTCTAAACTAAGCTAATAAACGTGTTCTAGATCCATTTCGGCAGCATAACGGCTACCATGCTTAGGGGCTACGATCCTGCAATTAAACTCAGTAAATGGGGGATTTCAAACACCCACAAAAGCCATCCTATACCAGTTTCAACTAAGTATTCAAGAGATTGCATTTCAAAATCTAAAGGAATCAATTATTTTCAGGCGAATAATAGTAACAACAAAACGCAATTATCGTCTACCAAACAATCTTGAAGTTCGAATATGGCAAAAACAAACTAAGTATATACTTCGCGCCATTTTTCAATTTCAAAACTTACAAAATATGAATTATGAAAGTAATGTTAGTTCTAATACTATAATCTAATTCATAATCAACAAGTATAACCAAAATGAGTAAGAAAAAAAACAAATTCGAGCAGAATTCAAGCAAAAAAAGGCAAGAACGAACTTAAGCTAAGAAATGCTCATACAAGGTTCAATACTTAACCATTTTTTCATGAAATTTGTTGCAAAACACTCCTTAAGCATAGCATGACAACATGGAACAAACAATTTCATGAATAATGGACGAAATCGAAAAACCCCAAATTCGAAAATTGGGGTTTAACGATTCGAAAATCGTTCGAATTCAGCCAAAAAAAAAGAGCAAAAAATGGCAAAAGACTTACATTGGATTATGGAAAAAATGAATTAAGAACGAAATTTGCTTCCTTTAGCTTTGAAAATCACGAAAATCCGAGCTCTATAAAGAGAGAAAGGGGCGAAAATGGAGGAAGGAAAGAGAGAGAAAGCGAAATGAAAAATCGCTTCTGCGATTTTCTTTTTGCTGAATTGAATGTCGCGCGCAACTTCAGAAGTTGCGCGTGACATACAAGCGCAACTCAGAAAGATGCGCGCGCCTACCAGCGCGACCTACTGAGTTGCGCGCGGATACTGGTCACTAAAATGACCAGTATCCGGATTTTGATCCATTTGATCATTTTTCAATTGTTTTCGCTCGTTATTAGACGCAATAGCACGCGAATTATCAAAATCCTTTTTAAATTGCTTAGCATTTGTAGTTTATTTTCTTCTTTGATAGATTTTTTGCATCATCTTTGCATGCACACCGTGCTTTGTGCCTTCCCTAAGCATACGTTTTGAACGTTTTTTGTAAGCGTGCCTTAAGGCGTTCCGTGGTGGTGCTTTACGTAAAAGCACCCATAGACAGGTTTGTCATTTTACTTTACTAACGATATAAGTGTTCGGGTTTTCTTCTTTTTCACGTACGAAGCAAAAGGAAGGCGTTTTCATGCAGCGTAAAAATGCGAATGGCATAGCGTACAACGTAAAATTGTACGGCATATGTGTTGCGTAAAATTTCACCACAGCCCAAGCTTTGCGAGATCTACCTCTCGGAACTAAAAGGTAGACTATTTACTGTAGGCGTTAGCTCACGAGTCGACAGGCGCGCCGAACCTTCAGGAACAGGCACTTCGTGAAGGGAAGCAAATACGGTAGTTAGTGAGCTTACTAACTTATCGGACAGTTAGGGTGTTCGTCCACCCCCTGTATAAAGAGCGACAGAACGATTTCGCACCCATGTAGTCACGTGCCCTCAGTCCTGAGACACGTGTACTCATCTTGTGGACAAAACTGCTGAGAAAGTTGCTGACTTTCTTCTCTCTCACTGCATTTGGATATATGCCTCCAGTCCTGAGACATGTATTTTTATCTTGTGGACATCCGGCTCGAATACCGGAGCCCTTTTTGATTCGCATATCGATAACCCCTTTTCATTCTTTTTACTTTGTTAAAGCCAGGCTAAAGTTTCAATGACATATTGAGGGACTTTAGACCACCGATGACATGTTTGGGAGAAAATCATCCCCTTTTATTCTTTTAAAACCGATCTCTTCTCATGACTTGACATCACCAAGAACACCTTTACTTGTAAAAGCGTTCTACAATTGCAAAGGATTAATCTAGATTCTTTAGCGCATTAAGACTAGGGGAAACTTTTTCTAGCCTTAATAGCTATTTGTTTCAAACACTTAGCAAACCAAGGACTGTTTCGACATCCTTAAACCTTACTGAAAGATTCTCTAACCTTGGAGAACTTCGCAGAATGAGTCTCGGATTTTTCCTTGACTACTTTGATCATCGTCTATTCTAGACTCAATCAAAGTGGGGGCTAACTGTAGACATCTACTTTTAGGCTCCTGTCTCGACAGGAAGTGCAATGACGATAAATAAAACCATCTTCGTGTTGGATCAAAGTAAAGAATGCTTATGGATAACTGGTTAAGCCACAAAACACAAAAGACTAGCCCAGATAAAAGAACAAGGCCAACACAAGGTCCAAATTAACTAAACCCGATCATAATTAGGCTTAAGCCCGTGCTTAAAACCCAATAATGACGGATTTAGGAGCTTATAGGTTAAAATAAAAGCTGCCGCGGAAAATATCGCGCGCATCTCACAAAGTCGCGCTCAGCAGTCGCGTGCAGCTTATTAAGTTGTGCGCGGCAGGCCGCGCAACTTTCAGAGATGCGCTCGCGTAAGATTCAGAATATTAAAATATTGGAAAAACGAATCTTACCATAGAGCTACACGCAAGACAAATAGTTGTGTGCGTATACCGCGCGCGACCTATTCACTTGCGCGCGACAGCCGCGCGCAACCTACTCCGTTGCGCGCGACACCTGCTGCGGCAGAATGCTCTAAACCCTAAACCTAATCATTCCCTATAAATAAGACCCTAATCCGAAGCTTAAAGACACAGAAAATTAACCAAAACTCTAACAGAATACTTGTGAACTTGTGCATCCAAACCCTCTTGTCTTAAACACTCACCCTTTTCGATATTTTGTTACTACGGTGGAGGTTCCCCAACAAGAAGGAGTTCATAACTATTATTGTAATACCCCAAATTTTGGAGTATTAATTTTGGAGTATTTTTTTTAGTCAACGATTTCTTTTCAAAAATAAATAAACTTTAAAACTAATTATTATTTTCAAATTGTAAAATTATTATTATTATTATTTTCGGATTTGATAAAAAAAAAAAATAAAAAAAAATAAAAAAAAAAACTGATTTTGGATAACATACAGAGATTGGTTTGAAAGCTGATAAAAAGGAATTTTGAAAATCTGTTTACTGAGTTTATTACCAAGATAAGTTTGACCCTTATTTTGTGAAATTTCTAGAATGCTAAACAACTCAATTATATAAACCCCTCCCCTTAACCTCAAATTTCAATACTGTACTTTCAATCTTTTCTTAGGTAAACTATCTCTTCTAAAAATAAAAAAATAAAAATTAATAATAAATATTTTGACGAGTTCGGAAGTCACCTCGTCACTCCATTGTTTCGGTTTCAGTATGTATTTGGTCTATTGGATTTTTGTGCTTATTGATTTCTAAATTATTTATTTTTTTTTTTTTAAAAAAAAGGATTTTGTATGGCTTCAGTGGAATTTGGGTTTTGGTTTTTAGTGGAATCTTGGTGATAATGGTGATGATGATGATGGGTGATGATGATGATGGGTGATGGTGATGATGATAATGGTGGAGATGATGATGATATAATACTATCCATCTAACTCTATAATTAGTTGTTTATATTTTGTTTTTGGATTATGGATTGTGATAAATTAATCACACCCTCAATTTTTTTATATATAGTCGTATAATTATCTAACTTAGAATCGTTTATTTGTAGACGGAGGCTACTAGGTGACCGTTCCAGAGGTTAATTACCTTGAATTTTACGCACGATCAAGGTAATTTTCAATGTCCATCATCTTTAGAATCCCGTTAGGAAATTGTTTTTGAAATATTATGTGTCAACTACGTGCTTACGCAATTATATATTATAAGTGTGCTATTGTATGTTCTTATGGAATCAAATTATTTACTAGTTTTCTACTTTGTGTACTATTATATGTACTTTCGAAAAATTTGATTATTTGATATTGTATGAGTTTTGAGTAAATAAATAAGATCTTGGGAATTGGTTGATTGATTATATGTGATTAATAGTTTATGTCTCATGTAGGATGACTATGTTCGGATTATACTGAAATTAAAGTATTGATACTTGGGATTAAATTGATTTGTGCAATACTTGTGTACAGTGTAATTGGATGATATAATCTAATAAAATGTACAGTGAAATTTAATTTAAGAAGGGAAATGAAACCCAAAAGGGTGAAGAACAGGTTGCCCACTAGTAGTGATGGTTGCTACTAGTTGGTTTAATTTATTGTATATTGCTGTTAGTCTTCCTCCTAATCACTGGGTATTAGTGAGGGGTGTGCACACTAAGGACATTCTGTTTTATTTTATGGCCAATTGGGGTTACGCGCGACCCTCTGTAAAGTAGGTGGTGACAGGGACTAGTCCCGGCTTACTAGCGTTCTCTTTCCCTTTCTTAAATAAAGTAATAATATGTTATGTGACTATTTGAACTTGGTTGAGTATTAAATTATTTATGAGACTATATTATGTATAAACTGTTTTGAACTAAAATTTATTTATTTTACGGGATGGAGTTGGAATTACTCAGTTTATCTGATTTTTGGGAGTTTTCTCTCTTTTCTTGTTTCTGATTTATTTTGCAGGTTGGTAAAAAGGGTACTCGGTTACGTGTGATGAGACGTTAGAATAATCACGTAGCTAAGACAATTTAGTTTATCCCCGAATTTAATTATTTCCTCTCAATTATTGGTTTCAAATAATTGCAGTTTTGATGTAATGACTATTTTATTTTGCCACAACTTAGACCACTTAGTTATTTTAAATATTATGTTATTTTTGCTTTGCATTTATTTTCTACGGAAAATAAGTGTAGCAGTAACATTTCCAGAGTTCGATGGTTGGGTTTTTGAAAGTTAAAGGTTACTCTTATTGTTTTTAAAGACTCGAATTTTGGGGGTGTTACAATTATAAACGGAGATCTAGCAAAGAGAAGTGGTAAATTCCCAAGCACTTAGTAAAAGAACTTTAATTAATTAATTAGTGTTGTTTGATCGCCTTAAAATAATAAATTAATTAATTTCACATAGTATTCTTTCGTTAATCAAGATTAGAATTGAATAAAATAATTGTTGGTTGATCACCTAAGTCAAGGCGAATATTGTTTATTTTATTGTTCTTTTCACGAATTTGATTAAATAAGAATAACGACCTTACGATGTAATTCCTATGTGAATTAATGTGTGTAAATAAAGTCAATTAACATAGTTTTTAGGTATCACGTTGCATATATTGTTTGGCAATGAAATTGTGCAAAGGAAGAGCTAGTAGAGGCCGCACTAGGGCTAGGATCACGATTCCCCTCTAAAGGGAACGTTATCTTAGTACCCTCGCTCCCAAACTCATTTCTGGTTTTCTAGACCAATTTGGGCATGGGTAAACTTATTATTCATGCTAAATATCCCTTGAACTCTACTTGGGAGAAAGGCATGAACGAGGTTTATGGGATTTTCCTAAAACTCATTGGTGACTCCTACTTGTTTCTTACAAAAAAGCGTATATGATAGAATCATCTCTAATTCAAAGGTCTCCCAAACAGTCAGGAATTCAAATCCTAATACACCCTAACAAGTGTAAAGTCCTAGGCTTTAAAGGGCCATGGGCATCTAAGGAGAAGGATCCCCTACGATGGCAACACCCTCCTTACACTTTGCTGCCTTTTTTTTTTATTATTTGAACTTGCTTTCTGACTGTTACACAAATTGCACACCTTCCCATCCCAGGGTTAAGTGAATGTGGGTTGAATTAATAAGGTCAATCGTTAGACGAGGCTCAAAGTGGTTGACGAAGAAATGGATATGTGATTAAATGGTTAATAGGGAATGACAGGGTTCCAAAGGTGCCTCAAGTCATTGGTGTACTTTGTGTTAAGTTCGACAATTTTTTTAATTTTTTCTAATTATGTGATCGAATGTAAGAAAGAGATGCTCATTTATGAAGAAGGTAAGAAATGTGACACATAGACACATGGATAAGGAGAACCTATGCTAGACTTTTAGGGGAAAGAGTTTGAAACAAAAGAAGAAGAAAACATGAAATCTTGGTGAGAAGCTTGCATTGTGCTTTATCTTCATGGCTGTTTCTGAGTAACTTCTTGTCGCCTGGTGAGGAAAAAAGTTTCTTGTTGTTGATGCTTTGATTGGAAGGAAAGAAGGAAGGAGTGATGTTCCCCTTATTCTTCCAACTATTGCCTAGTAATTTTAGATTCAAGTACTGTGTAAGGATGAACTCACCTAATGCATTCACTCAATACTTGGATTGGAAAGGAAGAGTGTATGAAACAATTTTGAAATATGATGGGAAATACTCCACCCATTCCTATTACAACGGAAAACGACGCATGCATGGTCCTAGTATACGATCATAAACAATATAGTGCATTACTCGAATACAAAGTGTGTACAATGACTCAACATGTGATATTAGGTGAGTTTATTAAGAATCGTGGTATGATCGCATGGCTAGACATGAGGACGTTGTGAAAAACAAAGGACCCAATGACCAAATAGCACGGAAGACTAAAAGACAAACTAACTTGATTAATTTTGTCCAATTTTAATGTTTAGGCTATTTACTAGGTGAAAACGGTCCATTGGCAATCATTAGTCATAAATAAGATCAGCCACAATCAAAGACAAAGAACACATGTTAAGGTTAATTAGCACAAAAATCGATCACAAGAAACTAAGAAGAGGACTAGAATTCTAAAAGAGTTAGGACTCATGGGTATAAAAAAAATAAATAAATAAAAATAAAAATCTATAATCCTATGTTATATGAGTTGACACGGATTAAAAAATTTGGCTAACACTATCTTGACACGAAAAGATATAAAAAAAAATTAAAAGAAAGAAAGTTGAAGCTAAAAAGACAACTAAACTGGACAGGCTGTAATATATCGGTTATAACTTTTTATTTGTGACTTTTATTGGGACGAAACCAACGCCAAATGAAAGATAAAACCCGGGGCTACAGATCCATAGGTGGCACGACACGTAACTCTTTCTAGAACTCGGGCTATGACCAAAACAAGTTGACTCTTGTTCAGTATACGGGAATAAAAATGAGGGTGACTCAAAAATTAAAAAAAAAAATTTATGGCTCGACTCTAATAATAAAAAAAAAGGGTTTGATAAGAGAATAAATAAATAAATAAAAAGTTAAAAAATGCACATATAAGCACATTGTCACGAATGATGCAATGAAGTTCGCAACCTACAGTCAAGTTCTATGTTCGACTATGGTCAAGCTTAAAAGGGTGTCAAAGGGTACCATGGTTAAGAGTTTGGACGCATTAGCAAGGCAGCCTCCCTTGAGGGTGTATGCCAACGGGCGGCTCCGCGAGTTCGTGATGAAATCGAACTCGACTCCATGGTTTGGGTGGATTTAAAAACTCGGATGAACCCTTATTGCCATGAGCGTTTTTGGGTTGATAGAGCTTAAATCCCCCGGGCTAGCCACATACCTAGAACACGTACTATTGTGGCAAAAAAAGTTAACCTAAAAGGCATATGCATATGTGACAATGCCAATTAAATCGCGGGAATACAATTCAAGAATCTTTCAAGTCTCATCCATTCATTTTAATTAAATACCGATCACTCAAATCGATAAATAACCAAGAATCATCCCTAATGGAGTCGCCAAATTGTAGGCGTCGCTCGAAGTGCGGCTACGTTAAATCATGTGCGAATATGCTTGGCACTCTTAGGAAGTGGGAATTGACGTATACGATTAGGGACAAGGAAAGTAGGGAGCCGCCAACAAGTTTTTAAGGAACTTGTAAACCGTTCACGGATCATTAAAGGCAACCACGATAAAGGGACAACGAAAGGCAACAACGATTGACCCGTGAAGGTTACACCCCATTCATAATCCATGAGATTACTAACTCCATATGGTTCGGAACCACGAAAGGAGGACCGGGGATGATGGTACGAAGTGAGTCATGGAGTCACATTCGCCCGTATTGGCCTCTACTCGATTCTTATAGTGAAAAGTGATTCCTGCGATCTCAAAGGTATACAAACAAAAATTCAATTTGCTCCAATCTATTATAAAGCTAAATTGGTTTAATATTAATGCAACACATAATTCTAAAATATTGTGATCACTTGATTTAATAACAAGATTAAAAAGGAACCTAAACCGGTTTTCCAAATTATCTTATTAGGCGTGATTTTCAATTACATATTCCCTTTAAACATGCAATATAGTGATCGTAAAAATAATAGAATAAACATTAATATTGGAAGCAATTTAACAATAATAACGTTAGTCAAATCAAATATAAAATAACCTAATCATGATGCTAGCAATATTAAAATAAAATAAGAGTAATTAAATTAATTAATCACTCACATTTCGCGCGTTCCTTTAAATTTCTACATCATGAATAAACTGTTAGTAACTTCAATAAAAATATAAAGCAAATGAAAATTAAATGAAATAAATATAGATTTGATTTGGTCCAAACCCTCAGTTATTTATACCTTTCACGCCTTGGTTTAAGGACGGAACCTCGGGTTTAGTATAGACTCCTTGGAGTGTTTAAGGGAAAAATGGCGTAATTAGGAATATAGGCTTAAGGCTTAGAATATGGGAGAGAGAGAAGAGAATGATTTTTGGTGTAAAAGAGAGAAAGAGAGAAGGATTTGATGATCAAGCTCGTTGATGATTGAAAAAGGGGTGATATGACCTCTATTTATAGAGAAAAAAGAGGGGTCGAAGAATTAAGATAAGATCCGAATTAAATCGGAATAAAACTCGATAGACTGCAGTTTTTGCGGTTTTTGTTTTTATCATATCTTTTGATCCAGAAATTGGAATAAGATGAATAAGATATCGTTGGAAATATCTTGAAGTCTATTTTCTAACCCAATTAGAATAAGATTAAAATATTTTTTAGAACAAAAGATATAGCCGAAATAGTAAGACGGTGTCAATTTTGGATAGAGTTTGACATTTTATTCATATCTTTTCCGTTATAGCTCGGAATTGATATTATAATATATCATTGGAAAGATAATTTCAAGGGCTATCCAACAATATAAAATTTGGATAAAAAAAATATGAGTCACGAAAATAATATCTGTCTATCTTTGAACGTCTTTCAATTCGGATAAAATTATGACTTTAAAAAAAGGAGTTTTATTCAATTTCAAACTCTTTAATCTTATCTTTTCAAAAAATATAATTAGGATCTTTTAGAAACTTCTAGAAGCCTCCAATTAATCCTAATTGGTTTAGGAATGAGATTAAATAATTTGGACCCTCCACATGATCATTGGGTCGTAGGTAAGGTGGGCTTAGGTTCGGTTTGGGCTCATTTTAATATTTTGGCCATAACGTATTCGTTATAACTCGGATTTGGGCTTATAATATATCGTTGGAAAGCTCTTTTAAATCCCATCCAACTCTTCAATCATTGGACCCAGATTATGGACAAAAATAAACTGGATTAAACGTTTTTATAAAAAGGACACGAAATGAATGATTTTAAAGGACACGAAATGAATTATTTTGGGTTTAAAGGCACGAAAAGAGGAAAATAAGTTATGGTTTAGGGAAATGGGCTAGAAGTTGGGTCGGTTTTATGAAATGGAAATATGGATTTAAGCACTCCAAGATTAAATACTCAACCCGACCAATAGTGGCGGTGAAAGGTTGTTCATCATCGGGTTTGGTTTTGGGGAGACATTTTTAGGTGTCTACACTGGCTGTTTCACGGAAGGGGAAAAGGACGAATTTTATCAGGTGATGGTTTCGAGGGTAGGGGTTTCGTGATTTGGGTTGTCGGCCATGGTAGGGCGTGGGTAGGGGTGGCTGACCTTGGGTGGGGTTTTTCGTGGGTGGGGCGTGCGGTTTGTACGTGGGTGGGAGTCGCCAACCATGGGTGGGGTTTTTCATGGATGGGGGATGGCTGGTCTGTGGGTGGGGGTGGCTGGTCGTGGGTGAGGGTACCTGTTTGGGCTGTTTCAGAGAGGAGGTGGCTGCGTGTAGAAGGTAGCTGGTCTGGGTGGCCAGAATCAATGGAGGGGAAGGGGAAAAGGAAAGAGGAAAAGGAAAGAAAATAATGTTTTTTTTGATTTTTTTTTTTTTAAATAAAAATAAATATTGGATGAATTATAAATTGATACATGGCATGTTCACCCACTATACCAGTTACTAACAGCCCAAGGACCATCAAAAGAAGAACCCCAAAGGTGGGATTATTAAATGATAATCGATAAGTGGGATTATTATTCGCAAACCGGGCAAAGGTGGGATTATTAAAATCAATTTTTCTTTAAATGTAAGGTTTTCTCCAATCTTTTACTTTTTTTGAAATTTGACATACAAATCAATCATTTAGAAATGAAAAGAGATAAGGACTTATGTATTTCACCTTAAAAAAATTATTTTGTAAAAATAATTCAATCTAGCAAAAATAATTTCAATTCAGTAAAAATAATTTTTATTAAGTAAAATAATTAGTAAAAATCAGTAACTTTAAAGACAATATATAACAGTGAATTATAGAAAAATTAATTTTAAATCTACAAAAAATTATTTCAGTTTAGCGAAAATAATTTCAATTCACTAATAACAATTTCATTTCAGAAAAATAAGATAAAGTGAAGATGATCTACATTAATATCATTTTTCTAAATTCTCTTAAATAAAAATCATTTTTCTAAATAAATTATTTTCCAAAAAAACACAAGCCGAGTCTAGTGTGAAAATCTATCTATTTATCTATCTATATATATACTAAAATAACAACCGCTGATGTCACCATTGCCTAGGTGTCACTTTTTATTTAATTTTTTCCCTCTAAAATGCAAGGATGATGTCATTTTTTTTTCTTTTTTAAGCTACCTTATTTAACATAGCTTTGAAAATATATTCCATTTGAATTTTTAAATTTTAAATTTTGGGTTATTTACACATATTATGCTATATAGTTATTTATGAGTTGTTAACAATAGTTAATAATATAATTTAGGAAAAATTGCTACCATTAATCTGAACTTTGCCTCGTCCGCCAAAAATAATCCGTACTTTCGATTATTATTTATCACTCCCAACTTTAGGGGGTATTAATTTCTATTGCACCCAACAGGTCATCCAACCTGATGTAGCAGGTTACCTAGACACGTGTTAGCCTATAATTGGCTAGAAAAAAAAAAACAAAAACAAAAACAAAAACCCACAAACCACCCATGCCCAGCCCGGAAAACACCACAACCCCCACCCCCACCCCGCCGGAAAATCGGCCCCATCCCCGAAAACCCCTCCCCTGATGCCGGAAACCGCCGCCCAGCCACCCCTTCACTTCCCCCACCCCCGAAAACCCCTCCCCAGCAGCCTAACCACTTCCGAAACCCCTCCCCACCCCTTTCCCAACAGCGCCCAATCCTTACCCCTTCGACAATCAGCCACAAAGAGCGAAATCGGCCACAAAGAGCGAAATCGGCCGGTTTAGGGTATTCAGCCCCAACATCGGCCAATTTCGGCCATTTATGGCCAATTTATGTGGTCAATTTCGGGGAGGGGGGTTGCGTTGTGGCCACTTTTGGTGCCCAATTTTGGTGGGGAAACGATCGTTTAGGCCTTTGATGGGTTTTCCGGAAGTAATGGCTACGAAGGGAGTGCGTCAGTGGTGGTAGTGTGGTGAGCAGGGTGTGCGTCGATGGTGGTGGTGTGGTGGTGGAGGTGCGACAACTACTGGGTTAGTTTTAGGATTTTTTTAACATTTTTTTTTATTTTCTCTATTTTTTTTTCAACCAATTACATATTAACATGTGTGCAAAAAAAAAAAAAAATTCGGAAATGTTTGCCTGATTAACCGGTTGCAAGTCATTTGGGTGCAATAGAAATTAATACCCCCTAAAGTTGGGAGTGATAGATAATAATCCAAAGTACGGATTATTTTTGGCGGACGAGACAAAGTTCAGATTAATGGGAGCAATTTTTCCTTTAATTTAATTGAAATTTCTTAATTAAATATGAAAATTATGCACTTTTGGTATTGTATATTCACATTTAATTAGAAATTAATTAGGAAAATGAAGAAGTTATTTTCTTTCAATACGTGCTAAAAGTCTATAATTCAATTTTTATTTTAAAGCTTTGTATCGCAAAGAGTTAATCTAGTAAAAAGTAAACAAAAGTCGTATGGAAGAAAAATAAACGAGCACCTCGAAAACACCCTGTCTTAGCAATACACCAAACAAACAGGTAGCAGCAGCAGTAGTTTCTTCTTCAAAAAGCGTCAACCAACAACACCACTCCAAAACTCAAATTCAATCCAATTCAATTCATTTCAATTCCCTCTGAAATCAAATCAAATCCCCAGAAATACCCAGAATTCTCTTTCATTCTTTCTCGTCCAATTCAAACTGCAAATAAAAGCTGTAAAAATGGGGTTGCCAATGCACCCAGTTGCAGGAGGAGCAGTATCAATGGATACTTTAAGCTCTAAAGCAGCTTTAATGCGGGAATCACTTCAAAAGAGTCAAACAATCACTGATAATATTGTTTCAATTTTGGGTTCTTTCGATCACCGTCTTTCCGCCCTCGAAACCGCCATGCGTCCTACCCAGGTTCACCTCTTTTTCTAAGTACTTTGAATTTTGTGAAAAGGGGTTTTGATTTTTATGGTTGATCTTGTAATTTGATTGAGTTTTTCAGATTCGGACACATTCAATTCGAAGAGCTACTGAAAATATTGACCGGACTTTGAAGTCTGCTGAAGTGATCTTGGCTCAATTTGACCTTAGTCGTGAGGTTAGTTTTGTGATCATTTTGTTTAATTTTGCCTCCTTTTTTTAATTGATTTTTTTTATTGCATTTTTTGGTGTGAATTTAGTACAGTTTGATCTGATATATATAGGTTATTGGATGACTATAGTGAATTAGTGATATAAATATTTGGTTGTGATATGAATTTAGATATATTGACATTTATGAAGGTAATGGTTGATGTTGCCTTGACAATTGAGGCCGAATTCTGGACTCTCATTGTTTGCTACCAATTATTTTGAAAATTAGTTCATATGATCTTCATTAACTTTCAAAGTTGCATAGGAGTATATTTCACGATGCTAGTTTGTTTTGGAATCGTCTCAATGTGTAGTTTTCGAATATCAAGTTTTTATAATTTATAATTACCGATAATTAAAGATATTATTAGTTGAAGTTTAGATTTGACATATGTGCTCTTCGGGCAATTAAATGAAAAACAGAGGGAGTATTACATTAGGGCAATAGTTTCTTTTAATTAGTACAAAAAGGGCCTAATGAACACATAATTTTTGGTTTGATTACTGTAGCACTAGAATACTTTTTTTTTCGAAAGAATGTAGCACTAGAATACTAGAACTGGGGTATATTGTGCTCACTACCCACATTTAAAAATTGCTTGGATTCACTCATGGTTGCTTTTATGTGTCAGTTTGCTTAGGACCATAACCACGTGATCAATCTGTTGTTAGTGAAGGGTCACATTCTAATTGGACAATGAAAACCATCTTATTATTTTTTGTAATATAAATAACTAAGTACCAGAAATTTAAGTTTTTGCCACTTCTTAGACGTATTCCATTAAGTGATAGGGTTGTTTGCAAAATTTGATATATTTAACGTATTCAAAACGAGAATTACCTTTTTTATATGTTATTTCTTCATTATCTTGGTATTAATTTGATTTTTTGGTAGAATTTTGGATTTAAATTGATTGTTTCAAGGGTTATTTACATGGTGTAGAGGCTCGTCATAAATTCGTGATCACGCAGTGATGACATACATCATAGTGCTAATTTGCTGCTTTTCCTGTACTATTTGAAGCTGCAATAAGCTTTATCCATCCCTCCAGCCTACTCTTATCAACACACAAAATAAAAAAATCAAAAAAAAAAAAAAAAAAAAAAGAAAAAAAAAAAGAGCATAGAAAGAGCTGTTAGGTGTTGGCTATGTGCATGTGTTACATCTCTAGGTTAATATACCTGACATGCTTTTAATTCCCTTCCATGTTTGTGTCTTTTCTCCTCTTTAATGACAATAGAGTAGCTTTATGAGCCATGGGTTTGACTTGTAGGCTGAAGCCAAAGTACTAAAGGGGCCACATGAAGACTTGGAAAGTTATTTGGAAGCAATTGATCAACTAAGAGGCATCATTCGATTTTTTGGTAATTGCAAAGGCTTTAGGAATAATGAGGGGGTGGCCAACCATGTAAACAGTTTACTGGGTAAGGCAGTTCTTAAGCTGGAGGAGGAGTTCAAACAACTGCTATCATTGTACAGGTGCGTGAATTTACAATTAAGTTAAAAAAAAAAATAAGTTTGCTCCTTCATTGTGTTTGTTTTGGTGTAAAGCCTTTATTTTTAAAATTAAAAAATCTAATTACTGTGCCTTCATCTTGAACTCTGATAGCATAAAACATTTACACTTCAGTGATTTGAATTAAATCTACGTCTCCTTTCATAATTGTGTAGGAGAACATGTGTCAATGCTTGAAATGTTTAGTTTATTTGCCCTGATTTTCCTGCGCTGAACAGATAGAACCTATTAAGGGAAAAAAGGGAAAAGTTACAGTGATCTAGAGGTACAATGTACTGTTAAGATATGTATGATGAAGAAGAGGCCGGAAATTTCTAAACAAGATCAAGAGCATATTGAAACCATCTAGCTAATTTTGACTAGAAACTATGTCGTATTCTCAAGGTCTGGTTGTATCAGAAAAAAGAAGATTGTAAATTATATGAATATAAAATTTACAAATCAAGTAAAAGGTTTTATTTACGTTTGGAAAATTTCAACCTTCTGACAAATGGTGAAGGGGGTATTCGAATCTGGAGGACAATTGCATCTTAGAGTTTGGGTTTTTATGGACATTTGCATTGCATTGAGCAACAGCTAAAATACTAAGGCGTATGGTACTTTTGTAATATACCCGGCATGTCTGTGGTAAGGTTAAGGAAGCAGGAATGACTGGAGTAAAACGTATTAGCCAAGCTCAAAAGCCGTAAAATCATTGCAGTTCTTCCCCCCCAACCCTTTCCCACTTCATCTTTTTGTAAGCTGAATTCTCAATTTTGACTGCCTTCTAGACCTGAAAGTGTTGACTTGTATTCTTCTTTACATATAATCAACAAATCTTGTTTTCGTATGTTCTATATACAAATTTGATGTGTTTGATATTTACTTTCATTTGTAATAAGCTGTGTCCATTACAGTGTTGATATCTCCTCATACTTTATTGATCTTTTTCTGTGTGATGCGAGGATATCAGTAAGCCTGTTGAACCAGATCGCCTTTTTGAATGCCTCCCTAATTCGATGCGACCTTCCTCTGGCTCTCATGGAGATCAGGCTGATCCCAGTACCAAAAATCATGGTGATTCTAAAACTTCAGAGAATGCTGTCTACACACCACCTGCTCTTATTCCTCCGCGAATACTTCCTTTGCTGCATAACTTAGCTCAACAAATGGTTCAGGCAGGGCATCATCAGCAAGTACTCAAAATTTACAGGTGGTGTTTCTATTTATGCTAATGCACAATAAATTTCCATATGTCATGTCTTAAATGAGTGATTGGTCCTCTGGTTATTAAGTTTGGCTAGAATAATTTTAAATCTTGTCTTTCAGTAGCCTAGATTGCATGCTTTATATATGTAATGCTAGTTATCCATCCTTGCAATGCTGAAATTTAATTTACTTGTTCTTTTGGAGGGCCTGGGGAAGAGGAGGGGAGGGATTGGGATGTCATGTAATAACAGCAGGTAGTATCTTAAATCCTGTTCAAGACTTTAAGGGTTATTTATAAGATTCAACACTAGATTTTTGTATATTATGCTGGAGCATTTTTAGGATGTTATGAATGTCTCTCGTAAGATTATCCTTTTTGTTTTTGTATAACTAATTCATTTATCCAGACGCACAAGGGCCTATAGGATAGTGCTAAACTGCTGTAATATGGCTTTGTTTCTATATTCATCTAATGTTTTTCATCTAGTCTTATCTGTCTTCTCAATGCCATTCCCACTTTTAAAGCCTAATGGGCTCTTCATAAGCATGGTTAATATAGATTATGCAGGAAAGTTCAGATTTTGCTTCAAAGATATAGCAGGTTTTAGAGGCTGCAAATGGAAATTTTCGGATTGAGTTTTATTTAGGTCATATCCTGGTGATATCTTTCCTTCATTTTCAGTTCTCTTTATGTCATACTTGGATCTATTGTTAGTTCATGACAAAAATTCAATTCAAAATTTTCATATTCAAGATTTAGGTTGGTTAGGTTTTGGATACAATTTTGGGTAATTTGGATTGGGTAATTTGGATAACATTGAGGGTCTATTTTTCTAGGTTGTTCAGCAGCCTATTAGATGTGCTAAGCTGCCAACTGCTTTCCCCTGGCTCTTTTTCCCAAATGTTGATCATCAGCTCATAGATGAGGCTTTGACACTTGGCAATAGCTTAAAGTTTGAAAGAAAAAGAGGTTATGATAGGATTTGTAATCTAGGTGAGAACAAACTTTTGGGTTGCTTTCCCATACTCCAAGTCATCTCTACCATATGCCTTTCAAATTCCCACTATTGTCAAGACAAAATTGTCTATGTAGTTTCCAAACAATGAAAATTTTGCTAGATTTTGGCTTACAATCTAGTATATGTGTGAATACCGATGAATCCCACAATCAATTAGGTATAATTGAAAATTTGATAAACATAGTTTTCAAAGTTTTTGGTCATTCAAGCTCATTAAGTATCTGTTTAGCTTACATGAGTAAATACATAGAACCGTAGAATTTTTTGGTAAATAAAGTTGGAATGTTTTAAATAGACTAAACTCAAGAGCAAGGATATACACAAAATTATGGAATTGTACCTAGCCCGAACTGATGAATGTATACAGGAAAAATCACACATGTAGTTCCTATGGGCAATAGGTTTTAGCACTTCCCATATAAAGTTCTAGGCAATTGCAATATCTTGAAAGATATCCACCCCAACAATTGTCAAGAGACTCAAGACTATTCTAATTGACGATATGATTATGAGAAAGATATCTATACCTAGTTTATGAAAACTAAAACCATTAATGCCACTTGTATCGTCTACCTTTAATCTTTCTTTTCTCTCTCTCTCTCTCTTTCATTCTCTTTTTAAATTATTTTTTAAACATAGTTATATCCTTCACTCTTTTATATGTATCTAATAATGTTTTTCTTTTCACATTCATGATTTTTTTTTTTTTTTAATTTTTTTTTTTTTATCTTTATTCGAGTATAGTTTAATGTTCACTCTTTCAATTCCTCTCTCTACCTTTTCATTTTTCTCTATAATATATACGTAGTATATGATTCAACAGCCCGTGCATTGCACAGGTCAAATGGCAATATCATGAATAAAATAATAGCAGAGGAAACACTCTATTGCTTCCAACTCCTACAGACAAATTTATGTTGCAGGATCCTATGGGTTCCTCATTGTAAGATACAACACCTAAGTTGGCTAAATATATTTCATAGTGAAATAAGGATAGTTATTGAGTTGGGACAAGTTCTGGGGTCCCTTATTTCTGTACCTGCTTAATTATGTCCATTGCATACCTGTCACCCATCCACTACTTGTGATATGCATGAACTCACAACATCCTTACATAAGTAAAAACTACCCTGAGTCCTGCAGACTTAGACAGCGCAAGTAACACCTTGCGTTCCATGTATGATGTGAAGGTTTTTGACTTTGTTCTGAACTTTATAAAGTATAGTCTGATAACAGTTGATCACAAATTTCTTTTCAGGGATACCCGTGCCTCAGTCTTAGAGCAAAGCCTGCGTAAATTAGGTGTGGAAAAGCTTAGCAAAGAAGATGTTCAGAAAATGCAGTGGGAGGTTTTGGAGGCTAAGATTGGGAATTGGATCCATTTCATGCGCATTGCTGTAAGAATTAATTTCTGGATTTGATGTTTTCAGCATGTGAGATGTATAACTGTGTAATCATCTCCTTATTTGCCAACAGGTTAAACTTCTTTTCGCTGGTGAAAGAAAAGTTTGTGATCAGATGTTTGAAGGCATTGATTCTCTGAGGGATCAATGTTTTTCTGATGTTACTGCAAGTAGTGTTGAACTGTTACTTAGTTTCGGAGATGCTATAGCCAAGAGCAAGAGGTCCCCAGAAAAACTGTTTGTGCTGCTTGACATGTATGAAATAATGCGAGAATTGCATTCAGAGGTATTTAATACTTGGGACAATTTCTGTAGCTGATGTATTAGTGTTAATGTTAATACTTGGAGATAAGTATATCAGACAGAGTTCCAACCCCATACCAAAATGTTTAGTTTTGCACTTGCACATGCACTCAGGTCTTGTTTTGTTGTTTTAAGGTCAATACAATGCGACTAAATTGTAACACTTGGGTGAAAAAAAACTTGCACTCCTATCATGAAGACTATGTCATTTTGTTGAAGTTTTTTGCATTAACATATAAAGCACTGCCCATTGGACTTCTTTCATATCGTTGCGCAACATGTAGATTGATTAGGCTTTACAGATTTGCTTTCCAAATTCTGAAGGCTTATTCTTTCACTTGTGTTGCAGATTGAATTACTTTTCAGCGGTAAAACTTGCGCAGAAATGAGAGAATCTGCTTTTGGTCTGACAAAGCGCCTTGCACAGACTGCACAAGAAACTTTTGGTGATTTTGAAGAAGCTGTTGAGAAGGATGCAACAAAAACTGCAGTTTCTGATGGAACTGTCCATCCCCTGACTAGCTACGTGATCAATTATGTGAAATTTTTGTTCGAGTAAGATCATCTTTTATATTTTTGCAATTTTCTATTGTTTTCTGATGCAATCTTTCTCTGAAGCCAATGTTATCTGGATGCTTTAGGTTGAATCTTTGATAAGACTCTCTCTCTCTCTCTCTCTTTCTCTCTCTCTCAAGTGCATACATAAACATATATAACACACGCACACACACACGCACACGCGCACACACACACACACTGACATTTGACATACGCACACACTTAAATGAGAGTTGTGAAAGAAAAAATATGATATAAATTGCTGTAAAGTGGGATTTAAGAACAAGTAGATAGAAGAGTTGTAGATGGGATTTGTGTAAGAAATATTCAGAAAGAGATTGTTACAAGCAGCATAAGGTGGAAAAAACAATATTGTGTTTGTGGGAGAGACTGACTTAAGGAATGGGCCAAAATGGAGTCCTTAACCAACTTAAAGGTATGAAGGGAGAATATGCTTTTTGGGCTTCAGTAAGACTCACTTCAAGAATTGAAGATTTTGCTTCGAAAGATGAAGGAAGAGAAAGAGTAGGAATTGGGTTTAACGAATTGAGGTGTAATTCGTGGGTGTCAGTGATTTTTTCGTTTGGGGGAATTAAATAATTAATTTAACAAATTTCGTCACTTACCTGGCTTAATTATTAAAGTCCCTTGCACAATTTCGCCAAAAAGAATGGAGCTTGTTGCCCTTAATTGAGAGTGATTCAAAAGAGGGGGAAGAATAGAGGAGAGAAAGTGTAAATGGAGGGGAAAAGGCGGAAAAATGGAAGGGAGTGGTGTTGAGTGAGCACGTGGTGTAGTCAACGTTGGATAACCAGGTCAAACCTCATTTTTCGATATAAGGTATGATGTCGCAAATTTTTTTGTGCAAGGTATGTTCTTACAGGAAAAATATTATTAGGAGGTTTTTGACAACAAAAAAAAAAAAAAAAAAAAAAAAGATTTATAAGGAGGTTTTTGACAAACTTCCTAGTTTTTATTCCAAGATAACCTATTGTCAACACACACTGGGAAATTTATTTCTAGCTTCTTGAGCATTGTCTCTGTAAAAACTCTGAAGGAATCTAGCACCAAGCTCAGTCCATACCTAATTACTAAATGCAAGAGAAGAAAATCAAAATTCAAAGAACAAAAAACATAAGGATGCTGTTTGTTAAATATGCTGAGATCTTGAAATATTGTAAAATCTGTTCACTACTCTTAGTTCCCCATCTATTAAATTTTTGCATATTACCTTGTTGTTGTAAGTCATTTAAGAAGACGTGCAACTACAACCAGTACTTATGTGATGTGTATGGCACTTTGGTTATCAATTTTGCTCAAAAGCTAAGAGGTGGTTATGTTATTAGTCAAACCTTTGTTAATAATTGCAAAGAGTGCCTAAAAATCTGGTTTGACTTTTCTTGTTGTATATAACCATTCAGTCAAGATTTTCATTTTATGCCTTCCACCTTCAAGTCAGACACCTGATTTTGTATCTGTTCATAGGGAAACACACTGTTTTTGTTATATGTATCTTGGTTTCCTACTCCTGGTTTGTAGTTAGACTGTCGATATATCAAATATACTACAGTCTATCTAAGACTCTAAAGATTGCTGTGATGGAATGGAGTAATCTAAAAGTTGCCATATCTGCAGCTCTTTGATGTTTTGAGTGTTCAATATTCCTTGAAATCTGATCAAATTTTAGATAATATAAGTAGCTAGATGGAAACTAATTATATTTAGGCCATTACAAAAACTTGTGCTATTCTGTTGCCTGTTAAGATGAGATGCACCTGCTGTAAATCTGGTCTAAGCTTTGTATATTTGATTTCGTGTAGCTACCAGTCAACCTTAAAGCAACTATTCCAGGAGTTTGAGAAGGCAGAAGATGCAAATTCTCAGCTTGCCAGTGTGACTATGCGGATAATGCAGGCTCTTCAAACCAATCTTGATGGGAAGTCCAAACAATACAGAGATCCTGCTTTGACCCACTTGTTTCTAATGAATAATATTCACTACATTGTAAGATCTGTACGCAGGTATGTCATCTCAGAAGATCTATCTAGTTAAGCCTTTAAAATTTGTATTAGCTGAGCATGGTGGAAACTCTATTGATCGAATCGTCTTGCATTTCAGATCTGAGGCAAAAGATCTATTGGGTGATGATTGGGTGCAAAGACATAGAAGAGTTGTTCAGCAGCATGCGAATCAATATAAGAGAATTGCATGGGCTAAGGTAGGTTCTCACTGAGACATCTTATAGTCAAGGCTTTTGGAATGTGATTGTTGTGTCTTTCAATCATTGTTTTTTCGTCAGTTAAGAAATCAGTTATCTGTTGGCTTGTTAGCTGGATAATGGTTTGTCATTTTTATGATGAATTTAAAAAGAGAAACCATGTGTAAAAATAAAAGGGAATATTCAATTAACTAAATCATTGTAGGAGATTTGATGATACAACAACAAAGCCTTAGTCCCAAAATGATTTGGGGTCGGCTAACATGAATTGTCATAAGGAATAGTATGATATAAAGAAAAGGACATAACACACTAATCATTTGAAAGATTTTTTTTTTTTTTTTTTTTTTTGAAAGATCATTTGAAAGAGTTTGAAAAAAAAGGTGAGTAAACGAAAGAGCAATTAAGAAAAATTAAGGATGTTTTAAAAGAGAACCAAGAATAAAATTCAAGAAAGTTTTCAAAGAGTGGTTAAAATATTGAAATAAAAAAGTATAAAGGTTTGAGAAAACTTTAGCAAAGGAAAACAATCTTCTTCTTCTCCTCCTCCTCTTCTTCTTCTACTTGAACGCCTTAATCCCACAAGTGGGGTTGGCAACATGAACCAACACGAGGACTTCCCGGGGGTCACCCATCCTAAGTACTACTCTCAAGTCTAATCTTTGTGGCTCATGTCAAGCGATGTGACAAAGTTTTACACTATTACTGGCCTACCGTAACCCTCCTTTATCCGGCTTGGGACTCGTAGTGGGAAACCCACTGGCGGAGTTAGCAAAGGAAAGTAATACATTTCATAAAACATTAGTGGGCTAAAAAATAAAATTAAATATTCAATGTTCCCTATTATGACTTAGGGGTTAAAAATTCAATGTCTTAGGGGTTAAAAATTTTGTTCCCAAGTATGACTTAGGATGCTTTATAATTTGTTTAAGGCAAACAAACAGCTAACCCTTTATAAAAGTAACCCATCCTTAAAAAAAATTACTCCTCAATTAGTAGCAACGTTTTGGTTGTTACGCTTGCCAATGCACATTTTGTATCATTAATATCTTTAATTATACTTTAGTAAAATTATATGAAGTTAATATTTTGAATATAAAAGTCAGGGCGAATCTAACAAAATTCTACATGACTATGTTTATTTTAATGTTAGAATCACTAAAGGTGGTCATAGGAGTTTGTGAAAATAGTATAGAATTTCCAAGGTTGCAAATTAAAAAGAACTGAGAAAGTATAAAAAAAGCCCAACCTTTATCTATTCAAAAAAGAAAAGACCCAGCTGGCTCAGCCCTTAAAAAACTCACTTAATATTTAATTTTGGAAATGTTATTAGAAATTACCTTGAGAGTTTGACTTTTTTTTTTTTTTTTTTTTTTTTTCTGGCCTTGTCTATTTTCATGCAAAATTTGCAATAACAGATTGTGAGAGTTTCATTACCTGTGGCAGTTGATCCTGTAAAGCTCCTGATGTTGGAACTTGGTTGATTTAGGTTTTGATATGTTCGAGGATTTCCATATACGCCTAGTTGTCCTTGGCTGAAGATAAATCGTATTAGCTAGCATGAGTCTTGCTTGTAGATGTGATATTGCATCATGAAATTGCAATCAACTATTGAAATATTAGCAAAGATGGATGAGTGGTACTCAACATTTGGTTAGCTTTGAAATACAGGGAATTTAACGAGAGCATGAGTGATCCCTAATTCATGTTAGAACCATGCTTATGATGAGAACTATTCTTATGGTGAGAACCACATAAAGTTCATGTCATAGAGGTACATCAAATAATTCTAACGAAGAAACAAAAACTCATTTTTTTTTCTACTTCCTCCGTTTCTTTTTAGTTGCTACACTTTCCTATTTTGGAAATTTCTAATTAGTTGCAACACTTTCCATATTTGACATTCTTTTCTCTCTATTTCTCTCCTACCCACATGGGTCCAACTTAAATTTTCTCTCTATCTCTCTCTTCTTAAAAAACTGTCTAGGAGACCGTGAAAATAAAAGTGTAGCAACTAAAAAAACGGAGGAAGTAATAAACTATTTTCTTTTGTACACTCATGCTAATTTGAAGTCTTTCTCCCCATTTCTAGAAGGTTAATCAGTTGAAACAATCTCTTGCAAAAGAGCATCCATGCAAAGCTTATCCAGTGTTTGATTTTGAGTAACATTGAATTAATTAGAGTTGCCCTTTCAACTAACCATTACCAACATACTTCCTCATTTTATAGTTGACATTTTTTGACTTTTAAACTGTTTACAAACTCTACATTAATTAAGTTTTGCGATTTATAATTATGATTAAACATAGCCATGAGGATCTTGTTAGGTTCCTCTCAATGTATATTTTCAAAATATCAACTTTTTACAATATTTACTTATTGATTAGAGGAACTAATTGTTGAACTTATGTTTTGGCAATCATAATAAAAGAAATATGTCATCTAAAAAAAAACAGAGGAAGTATGTGGTGCTTTAAGCTTTTTCAAAGTTCAATTTTGTTTAATGAGTTGTCGTTAAAGCTTTGATACATTTTCTTCTATGGCCTAAACAACAACTGTTTTAATTAAATTTTGTGGTTTGATTTCCTGCACTGCGCCAAAAGATCAAACCCTTACCTTTGTTAAATATGGCGTCTTTGACAATTTGAAGAGGAAAACTCAGCAAAAAATCTTGCAAACTATGAAAATATGAACGGTATAATTACATGGAAGTACGGAAAAAACTTATGGTTGACCAAATACAATGACCTGTAGTGATGACAAGGTGCTGTTTTTTTTTTTTTTTTTTGGGGGGGGGGGGGGGGGTGGCAGCAGTGTTGTGTGTGGTGCAATGACTGCGGTAATTGTTGCATGCTAGGAAATGTTTAGAAGTTTAGAACTATACATTAATTAATATGTTTTTTCAAATAATTTTATCAAGGTGATAATGATTTACTTCTTAGATGATAGAATCTTGCATTTTCCCTTAGTGCATTTGTGTTATGGATTATTTACTTTATTGTCCAATGTCAATAATTTTTTATGCAATTAGTAAGATATTGTGTGAGGAGTAATTTTATTTTTTTAATAAAATGTCTCCTTTTTTCATGCATAAAGGTAGAGAAGCATTACCGTGGAGGCGTGGACATTGTCATTTGACTTTCCTTGCAAATTAAAATCAAACTAACTAGGCAAAATATCCTGTAGTGTTTTGTTTTGTTTTGTTTTTTTTTTTGTTTTTTTTTTTTTTTTTTTTTGATAAAAAAATATCCTGTAGTGTTAGTATAGTATTTTGACTGCACTGACAGTTCCACCAGTCATCTGACTGAAGAAATCTGTTGCCTTTTGTGGTTGGCAATTTCATAATTTTGATGTTCCCTTATAGCCATGCACTGTATCTGAATATATTTTCTGCTTGTAGATTCTGCAATCTCTATCCACACAGGGTTTGACTTCATCTGGGGGAGGGACTGGAATTCCATCTGATGGAGGAAATAGTAGTGGAGTATCAAGAGCATTAATCAAGGACAGGTTAGCTTATAATCTTACTGCTTGCAAAATATGCCTTTTTGCATCTGACAAGTTCTGACTAAGTGGAGTTGTGATTGCAGGCTAAAAACATTCAATGTGCAATTTGAGGAGCTTCATCAAAGACAATCTCAGTGGACAGTGCCTGACACAGAGTTGCGTGAATCTCTGAGACTTGCAGTTGCTGAAGTCTTGCTCCCTGCATATCGATCCTTCGTCAAACGCTTTGGGTATGTGCTCTTGTGTCTTGTTCATTCCATGTCTTGGTAAATTATCCCTGAGGATCTTCGTTGTGCTTCATCTCCAAGCCATTCCCGGCAATTGTCATGGTGGGTAGGTAATTGGTAACACTTATCACACAAGTTGACTGAAGCTTTCTTTTGTTTGATAAGGCTTCTTTTCATTTGGTTATATTGTATCCTACAGAGTTAACATTATACCTTGTGATACCATCAATGGAATATTCCACCATTTGTAGTGATGATTTGGCCTAGGGTGGGATATATAGGTGGCTAAGCTGAGCCAGAATTTAGAAGCCTTATCAAGCAATATACAAAGAAGGCTCTTTTAGCCTCCGCCATACAATTGCAAAGAGGCTGCTTTGATTACAGTCATGATCCAGAAGACTATTCAATGGCCCAATACATCACAAAAAAAAAAAAGAACGGAAGTGAAAGAGACAGTACTAAGTATATTTCATTAGTTGTAATTTGAAGTTCATAGTTTATCTGTTTGGGAGACCCTATCAACTGGATCAGGCTTGGACTATTCTCAGTCTAGGGCTTCTGCCCATGTCCCCACCCCAGGCTTAGCCCCAAGCACCCAAGCCTTTTCCTAATCATAGTTGGCTAAGGGCCACTTCCTAGTTACTACCTGCATATCAAACAGAAAATTATTCAGCTCTTCATGGGATTGCCATTCTTGTTTCTGATATTGTAGCAGGAATTTGCGTGTACTCTTAACTAGATGCTTAACTCTAATAATACTTGGAGTGCTGCTATGTTTGTGAGAATGTTGGGTTGAGATGTTGGTTCAAAGTAAGGAGGAAGTATATGATTATAATTCCTTTCTTTCTGCAACTTGTGAAGTTGTGATAACACAGGTAGTCTTATGTTTTGTGAATCCATCAGGTAATATATGACTGTTACAACTGTTTCTGACCTCTCTCATTTGGATTATTGGGGTTGGTTGATCACTTGATTGCATAGTTTGTTGCTGCCAGATCATATTGGTTAGATTTTGACTTTCCTCAACCACCACCAGCCCTGCACTGCCCAGCATGGATTTTGTCATTGGCAAAGTCTGGAGTTTGGGATCTATGCAACCTGTGGTGCGCACAAATCTTAAGGTCATTAAGAAAACTACTAGCAAAGGGGCAGCTTGTGATGGAGACTGGAAGGTGACCAGATTAGAGTGTGAGGGCTGGATGGGAGTTGAGGAGCAAAGTCTGGAGTTTGGGATCTATGCAACCTGTGGTGCGCACAAATCTTAAGCTCATTAAGAAAACTACTAGCAAAGGGGCAGCTTGTGATGGAGACTGGAAGGTGACCAGATTAGAGTGTGAGGGCTGGATGGGAGTTGAGGAGTAAGTAGTTTGAAGGGGAGGTGAATAAACGATTCTAAAACCAAAAAAACCAATCTGAACATAGGTTACAGGATATGTGATACTATGATACTTCCAATCCAGTTATTTGAATCCAAAGATGAAGGGATGTAATCTATGTTGCTCTATACTATAAACAAATAGTAGGTTCCACTACATTTTTGGGGCTTTTGCACTCCATGCTTTTTTTTTTTTCTTCCTTGGGCGTGAAAACAACTATGGTTATATACGTGTGGTGATGTTGATATATTGACGTTTGCTTTTTAAATTGAGTATTAGTCTGAACTTAAACTTGTTTCATGTCAATTCAGGCCTTTGGTTGAGAGTGGGAAGAACCCTTCAAAATATATCAGATACACACCAGAAGACTTGGAAAGAATGTTGGGTGAGTTCTTTGAGGGTAAGACTTTAAATGAGCCAAAAAGATAGTCATGATGTAAAGAAATTTCTGTGTTAGAAGGTTTTCGGCTTCCATGTAAAGTTGCCAGAGGAACAGCAGAACATACAAATGACTTTGAATGTGTATATACTTGTTGAGCTGTTGAAAACTTGAAATGGTGCATCTTTTCTCATGTTTTCTGACTTACTAAGGGTGAATTTAGTGGTTTAAAATCTGAAATAAGTTGTACTCTTTTTTTTTTCTCGCTTTGCATTTTTTTTTTTTTTTTTTTTTCTGGAAAAAGTCTCATTTATTAAAGGTTACCAAAAACTGGAGTTAAGCTAACAATTAGGGACTTTACTTTTTTACTTTTTACCTTTTGGGACCTGGACTTTTTTCTTTCACCATTTGGGACCTATGGTTAATTCTCAAATAATTTAACCCATCTAACTAACCAACCTAAGCATTAATTAGAGTAAAAATACAGTATTTCCAAATAAAACAAAAGTAGATTGTGAATATCAAATTTAAAACTCTTTTTTTTTTTTTTTTAAAAAAAAAATAGCAAACAACAATACAGAAATCCAAAACAAACACAACAACATTCGTCATCCAAAAGCAACAATATCCAACATCCAAACATTGAAGCAAGCTTTCTTCGATCATACTGTCTCCATCCAATAGTTCAATTTATTTTAAGGTTTTTTTTTGCTCTCCAACAATAAAGTTTTTCAGCCTACAATCATAAGTATGAATTGGTGATGTCGTAGATGTAGTTAAAAATATTCAAATTGATTTTTTTTTTTTTTCAAATATTTATTCTAAGGGCATTAATTTGATGTTGATAATTGAATTAAAAAGTTGGTTTTCTTACCTTGCATTTTAAGAAATTAGAATAATGTTGTTGGTCCACTATACAATTGCATAAACACAATCTTACTAAATTGACCCCAAATTGAAGTTCAAAATTCTAAAATACAATTGGAACAAACACATAAATTCAACAGTATAACAACACTAAGCAGTAGTTTCAGCATCATTATTCATGAATACCCATAAAATTCTACTACGTCTAAAAAATAAGCCCTAAACCTAGCAATAAATTATGAGAAAAAACCAAAATTGAAGTAAACTAGTTGTACAAGATTCATAGAGAACTTAATTTTTTTTTTTTTTTTATTATTTTTTTTTTAATAAAAAAAAAAGATTCATAGATAACTTACTTGTGCTAAGATGCTTGAAAAACCGTTAATAATCTACACCAAAATCGCCTTCAAAGCTTCTTTTTTTTTTTTTTTTTTTCGAAAGGGAGAACAAACAGGGGAGTTGAGGTTGATGACGAAGAGTGGAGTTGAAAAGACACATTATTTTTTGCAGTAATTTTTTTGGAGTAAAAAACTAAAAACACCTAACACAATTTTATAAAAAATAAATTCTCTTTTGTAAATAATTAAATCAGAACCTAAAATAATTAATGGGCCCCACTACTTAACCATAGTTAATTTTTTCAACTATACCTTAGGTCCCAAAGGGTGAAAGAAAAAAGTTTAGGTCCCAAAAGGTGAAATATAAAAAACTTTAGTCCCTAAATATTACCTTAACTCCCAAAAACTGAAGAAAAACCGAGTTAAGTACAAAACTAGGGACTATCTTTTTCCATTTTTCACCTTTTGGGTACTCTATGTTTTTTTTTTTTTCGCTTTTTAGGTACTCAATTTAGGAAACCGGTGACTTAACCCAACGTAAACCCACCAGAAATAAACACAGTCCCTTAGCTAATTAAATGCAGAAAAAACACAATCCGTTCACTGAAGTTTGGAATTTAATTAATAAAAAAATCACATTTTTCTCTTTTCACGTGCCAAGAAACTCACGGGAACATACAACACACTAACACACCTCTTCTTCTCTTCCATTCTTTCCCTCTCTAACGGTCAAACCCACCCATCTAATCTCTCTAACAATTCTCCCGCCATCTTATTGCTTTCATTTGCCATATCTCAAGCTAAATTCTGCAAATAAATTAAAATAATTATGAAAACACTAGCTACCTATTGCTACTGCTACACCACTAATGGCGGAGGAAGAATCTGCTACTCCACTGCCGCCGTGCCACTGGAGTACTAGACGTCTGCACCCTTCCTTTGGCCTCCATCACTCTGTCTGACCATCTAATTGTCCACCTTAACTTATTACTCATATGTGAATATTGAATTTTAGAATTTTCAATTTCTTATTCTCCATGAGTTGTTGCCTATGTTGGGTTTATTTTGTGCTTGAATTAGGTTGTTTTTGTTAATTAATTTATCAAATTAGTTTTGGTGTTGCTTAAAATTGATGATTTGTTAATTATTCTTCACAATTAGGGTTTCAAATTCATGGAAATTTGGGAAGTTATAATTTGGCATTTCTAATTATTTAGTTAGAAATTAATATTTTAACGGGGATTGTATTGTTTGACAAATTGAGAATTGTTGAATTCAAACTAAATATGGTGACAATTGAATACTTGAATTGTTTGTTAAATTGAGAATATAATTTAAGTTCTTTATTGTTTTATTATTTGTATAATTAACCTGGGTAATTTTTACAAAATTGGATTGTTTAATCTTATTAAAATTGTGATTTAAGTTTCGAAATGAAAAGGAGAAAATTGGGTGGATATAACAAGTTTCTTTAGTAAGTAAAATAAGGGGACTCAATTTTTTCGTTTCCAATGGTCTTTTTTAAGGGGGTCCCACATGTTAACCAAGGTACTCAGTTTTTAACTCACCTTTGGTTAACTTTATGCCGGAAAATGCCGTTAAGTATCTAAAAGGTGAAAAAAACTTAGAGTACCCAAAAGGTGAAAAATGGAAAAAGATAGTACCTACTTTTATACTTAAATTTGAAAAAACCCAATAGTTACTCAATGCATATTTTTTATTGAATACAAATTCTTATGTGGCTGATTACAGTGTGTGGCTAGCTATCATAGGGGTTACTTTCTTAGTGTTTGATGTGTCTATTTTATATATTATTTTACCCCCGTCCCTTGGTCATAATTAGTAGTGTTTTTGGCTCTTTAGAGCCACTTTTATTACTAATTGGTGTTTTCTAGTGTTTTCGTAGATTTGGTTGACTTTTGCAGGGATTTACACTTTTGGAGTATTTTCCTGAGATATTTTGGAGCAATCACGAGCATTGGAGAAGCACGACCAGAGTTTATAGCCCAGGGCCGGTTAGAGCCATCGAACCGGTGATTAAGGGCTCGGTATAGGTGATACCGGGGCATTTGGACCGAGTATTCAAGACCCAAAGAGGAAACCCGGATTGGCCCGAAGAATTGGAGCCCAATCGAAGCCCAAATAGTGGCCCAAATGAGCCGCCCGGCCAAAGAGGCTGGCGCCCGGAGGCGCGCCCGGCCGGGCGGGAGAAGCTTAGTCTGGCGCCCGGTGACGCGCCCGGCCGGGCGCGAGATTAGTGTTAGAGTCAAAAAAGGCGCGCCAGATCGGGCGCGTGTATTTTAAGGAGACGATTAGTGTCGTTTTAATTTGTTTTAGTTTAGGATTTTTGTACGGAGTATAAATACTCCTCCGTAATACGTTTTTAGGACTTCTTCTTCTCTTCCTCTTCTCTTAACCTTCTTTCTTAGACTTTCTCTCTCTACTTAGTTTTCTCTCTCTTAAACTCTCTCTTTAAAACCTTTGTTCTTAATTCTACTCTTAATTCCAGATTTATTTTGGTAACGATTTCTCATCCCTTAATCTTAGTTATTTATTTTATTCCTTTCATCATGATTTATTTTATTACCTTGATTAGTTTAGTTTTTAATATGTGTGAGTAGTTTAATTTCTAGGGTTTATGGGGATCTAATAAATAATATGAAGGGGTAAATTATTGTTGTTGATTATCAATGCTAGATTAATTTCCTATTGATTGATTTAATGCTTTGTGACTAGATTAGGCCTATCTTTTATGCATGAGTTTGACAATATTAATTCAAGAATCGAGAGATGAGAATTAATGTTTAGGTCTAGTTTCAATAGGCAAGTTAATTTATAAATGGTTAAGTCAAGATTCGAGAGATGAGATTTAATACCGGTAAATTAATTGTGTGATTGTAATACGTAGCGAGAGCCCTTTACAATCTGGTTAATTGATGCATTGATGATTGACTATTATTGATTATTGGTATTGCATGATAATTTCTTATTGGATTATTTTAATGTTCTACAATTGCGGCTTGTAAAAGTATAGCAATATTAAATTGATGAATCGAGCAGATGTTAATTTGATATTAAAGGCTATTTTCAATAAGAACTTAGATCTAGTAAATTGCGAGAGCCTGTTAGATCTATGTTGATTAATAAATTGCGAGAGCCTGTTAATCATGTTATTTATGCAATGTCAATGATTGATTACTATGTTCTACCCTGGAATATTATTTATTGGTGAACCTATGCCCTAGATCCTTTTATATATTGTTTTCTTCCCATTCTCAACCTTAGTAGTTTAGTTTCTTACTTAATTATAAATATTGATTACTTAAATAATTTAGATTATAATATTTAATTAGGAGTAAAAAGACTTGTTTCCCTGTGGAGATCGACCCTACTTCCCTATCTACTTTAGTTAATGATTTAGGTAATTATTTTTGATTAGGGGATACGACTTTACCCTGTCAAAATTTGGCGTCGTTGCCGGGGAAACGGTTTTATTTTTATTTTTGATTGTTTTTGTAGTCTAGATTATTTCCCTTTTTGTCTCAGAGAGCGTTAGTTCTCTGAGACAAATCTCATATTTGCTTCTAGTTTTTGTTTATGCCCAGGTGTTCCAGATCAGGTTACATCTCATTCGATCCTGAGATCGAACGTTCCTTCCATAGACAGAAAAACTTCTACAAGCAAATCCTGGCGGATTCTGGTGATATTAACAATAATCACCGCGATCCTCCAACTGATTCTAGCGATTTAGAGGCATCATCAGACACAGAATCAGAGATGACGGCTTCAAAGAAGCTTAGTTATTATTCACAACCAAAGCTTACGGATTTTCCACATCTCACCCCTACTCCGGCTCTTGATGGGGTTCAATTTAAAATTAAACCTCAATTTATAACGATGATAGAGAGGAAGCAATTTAGTGGAGCAAAGGGTGAAGACCCGAATCTTCACATTGCTGACTATTTTCAATATTGCAACCCCATCAGGCAAGCCGGGGTCACTCAAGACCAAATCAGGGAGATTCTCTTTCCCTTCTCTTTAACTGGAAAAGCTAAATTGTGGTTTAATGGCTTAAATAGAACTACACTTGGTATAACTGACTGGGAAACTCTTGTTTTGAATTTCTATAACAAGTATTATCCTGCAGAGAGAACAACAGTACTACGGAGTGCGATTCAGAATTTTGCCCAAGAAGCCGATGAGTCTTTATATGAGGCTTGGGAGAGGTTCAAGGACTTACAAAGAGAATGCCCTCACCATAATCTAGCACAATGGCAGTTAATCCAAGCCTTTTATAACGGCATTGGAAATTCTTCTAGAATAATTTTAGACTCTGCAGCTAGTGGGAGATTTATGAATCTTAATGTTGATGATGCAGGTCAGGTTATTGAAGATATGGCGATACACAATTCCCAATATGGGAATCCCAGAGGATTTGCTAACAAGGGGAAGCATAGTGCCGACTCTGTATCCTTTTTGCAAGCTCAACTGACATCTATTTGCCAAAAATTAGATAATCTGAGCACTGCTAATGTAGCCAATGTTTCTGCGATTAATAATAATTCTAATGAGGCTTTATGTGAAAATTGTGGTATTGTAGGTCATTGGGAGCAGGATTGCAGGAGTTCCGTGGAGCAAGTTAATGCCTTCCAAGCTTATGGGCAGAATAACCCATACTCCAACACTTAAAATCCTGGGTATCGGAATCATCCATACCTTTCCTACCGGAGCACTAATGTTCAAAATCCACCACCACAAGAACCACAGGCGCCACAGCAACAACAGCAGAAATATTATCATCCCAATGCTAGCCAGAAGAATCAACCACAACAACTCCCCTCATCTTCCGACCCGTCTTTGGCAGAAATTAGAGCAATGTTGTTCAATATGCAAAAGCACATGGAGAGCAGAAATGCGACAATTGATCAAATTCTAGCGCATAATAAAATTGTAGATAATCAAATTGCGCAACTCTCCGCTACTCTACAAGCACGCCAACAGGGAGCCCTGCCGGCACAGCCGACTAGGCCTACGGATCAAGCATTTGCAATTACTCTACGGAGTGGTTCAAACTATGAAGGGCCCCTTATGCCCAGAGTTGATGAACCTGTTTTATCAAATAATGCTAATCTTGATTCCATTAAACCAGACAATGTAGTTGATAGCCCTGCAGGGCTAAAGGATAATACTAACATATCTAATTCTACATTGTAGGGTACAACTCCAGAGAAGGTGGCTACTCCAGACAAGAATAAGAATGCTCAAAAGCCAATAATCAAACTTCCTTTCCCCAATCGTCAATTGAAGACAAACTTGGATAAGCAGTTTGGTAAGTTCCTGGAGGTGGTAAAAGATTTGAAGGTAACAGTCCCCTTTACTGAATTAATCACACAAATCCCCTCATATGCAAAATTTATGAAAGAAATTTTGACGAGAAAAAGGTCTATTAGTGAGGTAGAGACAGTAGCTTTCACTGCAGAGTGTAGTGCCGTACTTCAAAATAAGTCTCCACCTAAATTAAAAGATCCGGGTAGTTTTTCTATCCCTTGTCATATTGGCAATCTCTTGATTGATAATGCATTATGTGATTTGGGTGCTAGTGTTAGCGTCATGCCATTATCTGTGTGTTCTAAGTTGAATATGGGTAAGTTAAAAGCTACCAATATAACTCTACAAATGGCCGACCGTTCTTTCAAATACCCCTTAGGTGTTTTAGAGGATGTCCCCGTTAGAGTAGGTAAATTTTATATACCTGTGGATTTTGTTGTTCTTGATATGGCTGAGGATACACAAACCCCAATTATTTTGGGTAGACCATTCCTTAACACTGCAGGAGCAGTCATAGATGTAAGAAGTGGTAAGTTAACACTATCAGTAGGGGACAATAAAGTGGTTTTTAATCTGAATAATGCCCCTAAAAGCTCCATGACTGAGGAGAAATGTTTCAGTGTTAATGTGGTTGTAAATTATTCTAACAAGCCCCAAGCTCTTGAAAAAGATCCCTTGGAGGCGGTATCTTGTGTTGCATCCTTTTCAGATGAGATAGAAAAATGGCAGAAGGAAGTCGATGCAATAGAAAGAGCACTCTACAATGTTGGTCTTGGTTTCGAGGATGAACAAGTGGAACCGATCGAGCAAGTTGTGCGAATCGAGCCTACAGTAAGTGTTCCGCCAGATCGAGTTGCAAGTGTTGAACGCAATGACAATTTGAAGCAACATTCGATCGAAAAAGGGTTTTTAGTGCGGAGCATTGAAGAACCCCCAGTCCAAGTCAAGGAGGATCCACCCAATAAGGTGACTTGGCGTTGCACAGGTTATGTCAGGAAGCCGCATCGCAGCCTAAACATCGCTAGACCGGGTGAGAAACCACCCGATCAAGCGTTAGGCCAAGGATCCTAGAAATTGTACTTGGTAAGAAGGTCGTGCGGGACCTAGATAAACCAGCGCTTTGCGGGAGGCAACCCGTATTTTTAATGCCTTTTAGTCTAGTTTTTCTTTTTTCTTTTTCTTACGAGAGGAGAGACGAGGGAATTTAATGAGTTTTATGAGTGTGTGTACAGGTTTGAAGGAAAAGAGTTAGCCAATTTTTGGAGAAAAGAAGATAATTAACATCCCCCGATTAGTCTCGGGCCCGACCGGGCGAAGCCCGCCCGATCGGGCGCGAGAGCAAGGTCTTAAAAATAAGAAAATTCGCCCGACCGCGACCGGGCGCGAAATTCGACGTTTACGGACTTAATTATCCGCCCGATCGGGCAAGCCTCGCCCGACCGGGCGCGAGAAGGGAAGTAATTTTGGCCTAAAATTCGCCCGATCGGGCGACTAGCGCCTGACCGGGCGCGAGAGAAAGGTGGAAATTATTGGTCAGATCGCCCGACCGGGCGAAAGGCGCCCGACCGGGCGCGAACATAAAGCACTTCAGATCGCCCGACCGGGCAACTGCCGCCCGACCGGGCGTGATTTTAAGGATTCAGCCTAATTAGATCGCCCGGCCGGGCGAGCTGGGACCCGACCGGGCGCGAGCTTAGCCGGCCTTCTTCTTCCTTCTTTTCTTCTTTCTTTCTTCATTTCTTCTTTCCTCCATTACTTTCTCTCTCTAAAACTCAAATTTTCTCTAACTTCTCTCTAAGATTTCTCCTCCATTACCAACCCAAATTCAAAACTATTTACATATTTGTGATCCTCTCTTCATTCTCTTCACTTTCACATATAAATTTTTCAGTTTTAATTCAATAAATTTTTGACCCATTTCTTCTACATGGCTTCAAAGAGGGCAAGGTCCATTTTTGGTAGGAGCTCCAGCTCGAGGGAGGAGTACGACCCAGACTTGCAGCTCCCGTATTGGCCGACGATCCGGATCATGAGCCGGGAACAAAAAGAACGATTGGAGCATTTGGTCGGTCGTGAGGTAATTCCTTCTCAGTGGTTACACCGCCCTACCTTAGAATCATATGGTTTGTTTGATTTTGTTAAACGATTTTTGAATGATATCGGCATGAGAAAATTTGTTGACATGCATTATCCTACATACCGAGATCTCACCTGTGAATTCCTGTCCACTTTTCATGTTGTTAGTAGTAGGAATGGGCCTAATTTATTTTTCAGGTTAAATAATAGAAATATTAGTTTAACTTTTGTTGAATTTTGTAAAAATTTTGAATTAAATTCTGAATTATCTCACCAGTGGCATGCAGATTATAAAATGGGTGACTTATATTATGCTTTGACTGGTTTACCTGCCCCCGACCCCCAACATGCTAGTACCAAACCTATTCACCACCCTGTTCCAAAAATCTGGCAAAGATTTGCGGGTCTGTGTTTTTTAGGTAGGGCTGAGCCTCATAACGCTCAAACCAACGAACTAGCTATCATAGGACACTATGTATACGGGTTCGGGAAATTAAACATAGGCAGGTTTATAGTTCACCACTTGAGTCGGCATGCCACATCCAGCACCACTTCCAAGTCCCCTATCCGTTTAGGTGGCCTTATCACTCGAATAGCGGTGAAAAAGGCCGGTTTTGTAGTAGACGGACCCCACCAGCTGACCAACTGCGGACCAGATACCTACATGACTTCTAGGTATTTTGAGGATGTGGGGTGGGTTAGACCGGATAGCGAGCAGACACCCTTTTGGTGTATACGGACTGGGAACGAGCAACCTTTGCCCATTTTTCCCCTTCCAAGTCCAGACTTGACCGCCTTTCCCCCGGGGCAACTTTCTTACACCTATGATGCTTTAGTTGCCAACGCTAGGGGGCAGGCTCCACCACCACCAGTTCCACCACCCCAGCCTCAGCCCGAGGTGGCTTTCTCTCCACCTCGTATGTCCCATTCCATCCCTCATGTTGACTCTGACCCAGTTTGGGATTTTCAGAGTATAGGTCAGGCCCTAGGACGTATTGAGCATTCACAGACTGACCTTAGGAGGATGGTAGGCTCTATTGACCAGAGGTTAGGGTACCTAGAGAGAAACCAGGGTAGAGCTCTCTACCCTATGTACGATGATTATGCTCGTCGGGGCAACATTCCCGACGACGCTATTCACCCAGACTGGTTTCAGCCTCCACCCCAGGGATACGATAGGGATCCCACTGCCCGTGGTATTTACACTGACTATTCTTCCTTTTTCGGGTACGGGCAGGACATTCCTTTCGGGGGACCGCCGAGGGGGAGTTTTCACGCTGATTATTTTGGTGGTAGCTCTTCTGGTGCAGGTGGCAGTGGAGGTGCGGGCTTCGGCTCGATGGACGAGGATGATGAGGACTAGCTATGCTGGGCTAGTTTCCGAGCCAATGAGGACATTGTCTGATTCTGGCTTGGGGGAGATTTTGGTTTGGTATTTTTCTTTTTCTCTTTTCTTTTATTTTTGGTGTGTTTTCTTAGGTTAGATTTCTTGCTTTCCTAGTGTAGTTTTTATTGCTTTCTTAATTAAAAAATCCAAAAATACGTTCCAATGAATTATAAATTATGCTTCCCTGTGCCCCATACTTGAGAAAATTTGTTTTGATTCTTGGTATTTGATGATAGACATTGTGGATTAGTTGATCATGATTTGATGTTTGATTGTCTTGAAACCTTAACATGCGTCAATTTTGTCCAACTATTTGTGAATATAGTGCTTGACTAGTTGATTTGGTAAGGAATGTGTGATAGTTCCATAATTCATGGTATGTCAATGAATTTGAGTATTGGTTTGCTACTATTAGTAATATTTATATGATTCATTATTATGCACATTGAGGAGGACGAAGGCATTTGTTCTTTTAGGTAGCCTCCAGATGATTGTAGATACATTTGTTCCCTTCTTGCTACCCATGTTGTTGCCTTGACCTTTTGTTGTTTATTAGCCGCATTACAAGCCTATTTTGCCCCATTGGTTACTAGTCCCAAGCTTGGCTTGGGGGAGCTATTAGTGAGTGAGGTGAGGGAGTTTGTAGTGTACTTATTATTTGCACAATTTGGGTGGGCTTTTGAGAAGTTGTTTTGTTGTTGATCATGTTTATTTTTGATGAGTTTGAGAGTTATATTTTCTTGAAAAAATAAAGCATGATGTTATAAAAAAAATAGAAGTTCAAAGAAAAAAAAAATGTGAAAAAAATAAGTGAACTTCGAAAGGAAAAAAATGTTCTAATGTTCTATTTGGAGGTTGATCAAAGGAAAAAAAAGAGCTTCATTGAAAAAACTCAAGTTGAAAAATAAAGTTTGTTTATTCACTCCATTTCTTCATTATCATATTTTTATGAGTGGAAATTGTAAGAGTTGGGTTTATTAATTATGATTGGAGTATATTTGGTTGATGTTAGAGTTGGTTATGTAGGAGATGTATGATCATTAGTTATTTTTTATCATGGGTTTTATTAGGATATGGCTCCTTTAAGCATAGTTTTTCTCTCACTTATTCCCAAATTTATCCTACCCTTTACCCTAGCCTTACATTACAAGCTTTAAAGACCTTCCGACCTTTGTGCATAGAATTGTATGAATGTGAAAGTGTTGTTTATCAATGCAAGTTATGATTTGACATATTTCGAGTCGACTAGTAGGATTGAGCGTTCATTGTCTTATACACACGAGAGTGTGAGTTGGGAGGGCATTGTTCACATTAAAGGGGTGGTTGGAGAGCGATCGAGTACATCTTTTACTCGCCACATAAATGAGAGTTGAGTGTGTGAGGACTAGTCTTGAATTCTATATGCTCTTGTGGTTTGCTCTTTTTGACAATTGTTAGGGAAGATAGGTAATTGGATGGATTTGATTGGTTGACTTTGAAGCATGTTTATTTGATTTACCCTGGATCGTTTGTGCTTGATTTTTACTTTTGGGGTGAAGCATATTTATTGATTCATTGATGAGATCTTTTCTTAGGGACAAGCAAAGGTTTGGCTTGGGGGAGTTTGATGTGTCTATTTTATATATTATTTTACCCCCGTCCCTTGGTCATAATTAGTAGTGTTTTTGGCTCTTTAGAGCCACTTTTATTACTAATTGGTGTTTTCTAGTGTTTTCGTAGATTTGGTTGACTTTTGCAGGGATTTACACTTTTGGAGTATTTTCCTGAGACATTTTGGAGCAATCACGAGCATTGGAGAAGCACGACCAGAGTTTATAGCCCAGGGCCGGTTAGAGCCATCGAACCGGTGATTAAGGGCTCGGTATAGGTGATACCGGGGCATTTGGACCGAGTATTCAAGACCCAAAGAGGAAACCCGGATTGGCCCGAAGAATTGGAGCCCAATCGAAGCCCAAATAGTGGCCCAAATGAGCCGCCCGGCCAAAGAGGCTGGCGCCCGGAGGCGCGCCCGGCCGGGCGGGAGAAGCTTAGTCTGGCGCCCGGTGACGCGCCCGGCCGGGCGCGAGATTAGTGTTAGAGTCAAAAAAGGCGCGCCAGATCGGGCGCGTGTATTTTAAGGAGACGATTAGTGTCGTTTTAATTTGTTTTAGTTTAGGATTTTTGTACGGAGTATAAATACTCCTCCGTAATACGTTTTTAGGACTTCTTCTTCTCTTCCTCTTCTCTTAACCTTCTTTCTTAGACTTTCTCTCTCTACTTAGTTTTCTCTCTCTTAAACTCTCTCTTTAAAACCTTTGTTCTTAATTCTACTCTTAATTCCAGATTTATTTTGGTAACGATTTCTCATCCCTTAATCTTAGTTATTTATTTTATTCCTTTCATCATGATTTATTTTATTACCTTGATTAGTTTAGTTTTTAATATGTGTGAGTAGTTTAATTTCTAGGGTTTATGGGGATCTAATAAATAATATGAAGGGGTAAATTATTGTTGTTGATTATCAATGCTAGATTAATTTCCTATTGATTGATTTAATGCTTTGTGACTAGATTAGGCCTATCTTTTATGCATGAGTTTGACAATATTAATTCAAGAATCGAGAGATGAGAATTAATGTTTAGGTCTAGTTTCAATAGGCAAGTTAATTTATAAATGGTTAAGTCAAGATTCGAGAGATGAGATTTAATACCGGTAAATTAATTGTGTGATTGTAATACGTAGCGAGAGCCCTTTACAATCTGGTTAATTGATGCATTGATGATTGACTATTATTGATTATTGGTATTGCATGATAATTTCTTATTGGATTATTTTAATGTTCTACAATTGCGGCTTGTAAAAGTGTAGCAATATTAAATTGATGAATCGAGCAGATGTTAATTTGATATTAAAGGCTATTTTCAATAAGAACTTAGATCTAGTAAATTGCGAGAGCCTGTTAGATCTATGTTGATTAATAAATTGCGAGAGCCTGTTAATCATGTTATTTATGCAATGTCAATGATTGATTACTATGTTTTACCCTGGAATATTATTTATTGGTGAACCTATGCCCTAGATCCTTTTATATATTGTTTTCTTCCCATTCTCAACCTTAGTAGTTTAGTTTCTTACTTAATTATAAATATTGGTTACTTAAATAATTTAGATTATAATATTTAATTAGGAGTAAAAAGACTTGTTTCCCTGTGGAGATCGACCCTACTTCCCTATCTACTTTAGTTAGTGATTTAGGTAATTATTTTTTATTAGGGGATACGACTTTACCTGTCAGTGTTATAGATAGAAGTTATTTGATTAACGAAAAATATTGTGTAGAACGGACTCATGTGAGTCCGTTCTATTTACTGGCCCGCGCTCGGCCCATTTATTAAAGATTAGCCCGCGCGCGGCCCGAACCTTAAATAACTCTTTTTTTTTTCATCGTTCCGCCTTCCTCCTTCTTCTCACCCACGTTTTCTGCATTTCCACTCCATTTTTAACAGTTACACCCCATTACTATCGACTTAATTTCACGTTTCCGACTAATTCGCATAACTGCTTCATTTTCTAGCTTTAATTTCACTCCATTACTATCGACTTAATTTTTACTTCTTTATAAACCCTAACATTCTTCATTTTTGAATCAATTAATGTCGTCGATTAAAGATTCTTCTCCCTTAAAAGTTTATCATAAACGAAGTAAACAAGCTCGAAAAAAAAAAGAGAATACAGTTGCAATGGCTGAAAGGTTTATTATACTTCAGTTATTTTTTAGGTTATACTTCAGTTATTTTTTTTTAACAATCATTTTTATAATTTATTATTTAGTTTTGTAGGGTCGATTCAGAACCACCATTGAAGAAGCGTGGTCCTAAACCTGGGTCTAAACGAAGTCGACCTGTTAGGTGTGAAATTGTATTCTATTTATTTCGCAAAAAGACATAGCATTTTGTATTTGTTGTTTCATGTTGAATACTTGTATATTTTCTTGGGAAATAAACACACATATGTGGTTATTATATTGTATTTTGGTAAGTCAGGAATAAGATTATTATTTTCAAGAATTATATTTTATTAGCCAGGAATTAGGATTGTGTAGTCAGATATTAGATAGTGTGCTTAAGGAATTGGTGTATTCAAGTCAGATATATATTTCTAAAAGTTAGAAATTATCAATTTTTAGTTAGATATTAGCAAATTTATATCAGGAATTGATCTAGGTTTATCAGTAATAAAAAAATAAAATACTCAATTGATGATGTCAATAGTTACAGTTTTGTATTTAAAAATTTGAAGCCAGAAATAAGATTATTATAATCAGGAATTAGTTTGCTTTCTTCATATATTAGATAATTTAATTAAGTTCTTTGTCTATTCTGGTCTAGCATAACATTCTAAATTTCAGGAATTAGCAAGTTTAAGACAGAAATAAGATTAATATAATCAGGAATTAAATATTATTAGTCAGGAATTAGAATGGTAAGAAAATAAATCTCATGCTTTGGTTAATTTTATTCAGGAATAACAATTTAAACGTCAGCATTTAGCACGTTTTAGTCAGATATTAAATTAATTTTGTCAGTTATTAGTCTTTTATTTTACTCAGAGTGGTTCTCAGTACTTTGTGATTTGCTTACATATTTTTATCTTAAATATATGTTTTAAAAATCTCTCAATTTTAATGTGATTTTTTACTTTTCAAACTTTCAGAATTCTTAGTGAAGATGATATTGAAGACTTAGAGCTTGGTAATAAATCTGGTCCTAATCATCTTTGTCAAATCATGGAAGATTTAAGTGATCAGCAAAAAAAGGATGTGAAAGATATTGGGTTTGGTGGGTTGCTTAATATGAACTTGAAGGATAATATCAGTCACCAGTTGTATGGTTATATGGTAACTCATTATAATCCTAAGGCAAGAAATCTGATTGTTGGTAAAAAAGAACATGCCATTCATATTGACAGTTCTGATATTGCTGATGTTTTGGGCATTCCTTTTACTGATATACCTGTAAAAGAGATTTCCAAAAACAAAAAAGGTTTTAATCCCGATGATTATTTGAAATCAGAGTGGAGGAAATTTTTAGGTTTGGATGGAGAAGAAGATTTGGAAAAAGAAAATGAATCTGAAAGCAACAAAAAAAAAAAAAAGAAGAGGAAAACTGGTGATGAATCTGAAAAAGGTATTGAAAGCAAGAAGAAGGAATCTAAAGACCAGCTCAAAGTAAGAAGAAGAAGACGTATGTTAATTTTCTTACTTATCAATCATTGTTTGAGAAATATAGGGGTGGAGGTTATGAATTTAAGAGACTCTTTGTTATGTTTGCTGTTTCTAATTTTTTGGCTCCAATTGGTGATAAGTCCCCTAATTTTAATATCATAAAGTCTTTGGAAGATGTACGTTTCATAAAGACTTACAACTGGGCTGGTTATGTGATGGATTGGTTATGTACATCTATAGCAGAGTTTCAGTCCTTTGTTTTGAAGAAGAAGGAAGGACAAGAATTGAAAAGTAAATCAAAACAAGTAAATGGTTGTTTGGTTGCCTTTATAATTGCTTTTTTGCAAAAGTTTGAGTTTGGGACCACTTTAGATAGGAAGCCATTTGTAATGAATAGGTCATGTGAATCTTTGAATGAGCGGATTAAAGCGGTTGCTGAAAATATTGATTATGGTTCTGTGAAATTGTATCCTCAGACATTACCATTACAATATGCTGGCAAAAGTGAACAAGAGATTCTTAAATCTTTTCAGCTGGATAACATTGAGTTTCAACTTGAAGATACTGATGATGATGAAGTTTCTGGTGGAAATATGGAAGGTCAGGGTGTACAATCTGCCCTAATTGATTCTGGTAAAAATAAGGATGGTCAAGGTTTACAATCTGCCCCAATTGAGTTCAAAGCTGATGATGACAAAGCTAGATATGTCATGTACAAAATTCCTAAAGAATACCCAACTGATGATGAGATTGATAAAATGGATATTGATGTAAGTTTAAAATCTCATTTTTTTTTTATTAATTTATTAAAGCTTTTAATTCAAGAGTTCATTATTTATTATCTGTTATTATGCACTAAATTCTGAAAGATTTTTTATTATAACCTGTCATTAAGTTTAGTTTAGTTTAGTTTTATTAGGAGTAAGAAATTTGATATCATTATTAATATGAGAATGTTGATCAGGAATATCATAGTTTTTTTCAGGAATGGAATAATTTTAGTCAGGAAATAACTTATATCTCAATTGCATTCAAGTCTTACATATAATTCTAAAAGTTAGAAATTATTAAGTCAGATATAAGAATATTTATATCAGGAATTTATATATGTTTATCAGTAATAAAAAAAATTAAATACCTAATTGATGATGTCAATAGTAACTGTTTTCTATTTAACAATTTTAGTCCAGAAATAAGATTATTATAATCAGGATTTAGTTTGTTTTCTTCATATATTAGATGATTTAATTAAGTTCTTGGTTTATTTTAACATTCTAAATTTCAGGAATTAGCAAGTTCAAGTCAGAAATAAGATTAGTATAATCAGGAATTATATATTATTAGTCAGGAATTAGAATGGTTAAAAAATATATCTCAATTAGGTAAAACATTGTTTAAATTAGAAATTATATTACTTTTAACAGGATTAACATTATTTTTGTCAGGAATGTGTTATTTTTTGTCAGGAATTAATTTTTTATAGTCAGAAAATAAGGTATCAGTTTCAGGAATAATGTTGTTTTATTAAGAAATTATTTCATTTTTATCAGGAATTAGAATATTGAGTGTCTTTTATGTTGGATATGTTATTATATTTAACTCAATCATTTTTTAAACTCAATTTTTTTTATCAGGCTGTGAAAAAGAAAATGATGAAATTTGGTCGTGACTTGAAGATTGTATCAGAGAACCAAATTCACTTTGCTACTAACTTGAAGGATGAGGCAATAAAAAGTTCACAAGAATCTCAATCTCAAGGAGATGATGATATGTATTCCAATCCACAGTTCTTAGCTAAAATAGATGAAATAGTGTTAGCTGCTATGAAGAGCAAAGAGTTAGCCACTGAATTGGATAATTTTGATCTTATACTTAAGTCTGATGAAATTGTAAGTTTTATTACCTTTATCTTTATTTTTTATATGAAATTTAACTTAATTTTTATTTTTGATATAAATGTTTATTTTATACAGGTGAATAATGTTATTGCTGATCTTGATTTGTCAAAAGTCTTTAGTCAAGATATACCTAAAAGTGATAAATTAGAAGATAGAAATGAAGAAAAAGAATCTGAAGAAGAAGAAGAATTTGATGTACCTGAAACTAGTATCCCTGAACTGATACCAGAGAAAAATGAAGATGAAGCTGATGTTTCACTTGGTTCAGAAGCTGCTGCTATTCACCAAGGACCTGTCGCTGATGTTTCACTTGGTGCAGAAGTTACTGCTGTTGACAAAGTAACTGATGTTCCTGTTTCAGATGTTGAAACTATTGCTGTAAATTCTGAACCTGTCACAACACCAGGTGAAAATGTGGTTAGTTCAGTTGGTAAGGAGGGTGTTCTTGGTTCTTCAACATCACCTCCTAGGACACCAAGGAAAGCTAGGGGACTCAATGAAGTTTATTCTGCTGGTTTGAATGATAATCAGGCTAGGATTGTGTAAGAAGGTAGGAGTTTTTCAATGGGAGATCAGTCTATGCCAAAATTAATTTAATTACCCCTACTCCTCCTTCTCCTCAACCATCAAAAGAGCAAATTGCAGAAGTTACCGAAAAAGAAATTCCGGTAACTGTTGAAGAAGAAACAAAAGATGACAAAGATGATGACAACACATCTAAGGTCTAATATTTGTATTTTATTTAAATAATTTATTAAAATATTAGTAATTATTGTATTAAAATTGAATATTTTATATAAATAAATAAATTTATTTTTTATTTCTGTTATACATATGTTTTTAGGTTTTTACTAAATCTGATGATTTTGGTCAGAGTAAAGTTACAGAAGAACATCAATCACCTATTGATGTTGTGAATCAGGTAATATTTTTTGTTATTTTTTTCACGAATTAAATTATTCTGGTCAGGAATTAGATTTATTTTGTCATATATTATATAAGTTTTGTCAGTAATTGAAATATTTTTGTCAGGATTTAAAATATAGTTGTTGGGTTTTTAATTAGATTTACTGTATCAGGAATAATTATATTTTACTCAGTTAATAGATGATTTGTGCAAGAAATGATAACATTTTGTTCAGATGTAAATTATAACTCTAGTTGTTCATCAGGAATAAAGTTGTCATTGTTAGTTATTAGATTACCTCTATCTGTAGTAAGAATATTTTAGTCAAGAATAATAATTTTTTGATCAGAAATTTACTTCTTTTTTTCAAAATAATACATTCTTAATCAGGAAAAAGATTTATTCAATCAGCTATTATATTAATTTTGTCAGTAATAAGAATATTCCTATCAAGAATTAGAAATTTTAGTTCAATAATTAATATAGGTTATTATTGTTTGTATTTAAGTTATTTGTTTTTTATTTTAATACATATTATTTTTTCTGTAGGAAGCTCAGCCTAGAGATACAACTGAAGTTTTAGATTTATTGAGAAATAAATATGTTGAAATGGAAACGGTTGCTAATGAATCTGTTCCAACTGAAGTTGTAAAATCTCCTAGTGCTCCTCTTCCTACCCTTATTGTAATAGATAAAACTCCTACTCCTACTGCTGCTGAATTATCTCAAGATGAGTTTATGGAAATAGGACCTCGGCCTCCTAAAACTCACATTCAGTTAATTGATGTGGACAAATTTCCTACTGATAAAAATTTCCCTCCTGAAATTAAATTTATTGTTGCTGATGCATATGCTGAAAAAAAGGCTGAGAGATCGCAATATCTAAGAGATAAACAGCTGTTGGAATTGCAGGCTAATTTGGAAGCATCTAGTTTGGATTTAGATTGGGTAGATCCCCCTATTGATAAGATTCCGATTCAAAATCGAGAAATGATTGTCTCTAGGAGTTTGCAGGAAAATAAGCCTTTGTATCTGAAAAATTTAACTGAGCATGAAAGATATATGTGTGACTTCCTCTTTTTTAGAAAATACGATGAGTTGTATGATTTAGATCCTACAGGAGAAGATGAGGGAGTTAAGGCGCGTAACAACAGTCTGTATGTGCAAGATACAGGTGATGTTATCTGTCAGTTTAAAACTGAAGATCTTTCCCAAAGCGATATTATTTTGGTGAAAGAGGAGATTTGTTCGGTGCGCCCCTCTGTCTGGATTAATAGTGCTATTCATGATACTTGGGCTTCTGCTTTGAATCTTGAAGAGAGCCAAATAGCTGACAGAGGAATATTTCAGTACAAAAGATTTGTTTTTTTTTACTGGAGTTGCTGTAAGTTTTTTTTTTTATCTTTACTTATAATGTTTAGAATTTTTATGTATATAACATAATATATGTTTCAATTTTTTTGTTTTGTAGGACTCTGTACAGAGGTATTTAATAAAGAGAGAAAATTACAAAAAAGATGTCAAGAAGATAAAAGAACAGGAAAATTTTTTGAATTCTTTGGAAAATAATCCAGAAGAATATGCAACTTTTAAGGAGAAGTTGAAAAAATTTGAGCTCAATATGGAATTGAAAAAACATGATGCTAATGATGTTTATGCTTCCATTCAAAAATGGGTTGATCGTTTTCCAAATTTAAACATAGCAGAAACAGAGTTGGTAAGTTATTAAATTTATTTTGTTGTTTTTACTAAGGTAATATATTTTTAAATTCAAATACTAGCTTTTATAATCATGTATTAATCTAATTTTTTCAGGTATAAAGATATTTAATGTAGTAATTAGACAATCTTAGATTTTAGAGTGTTGGATTAACATTACAATATTTAATCAGGAATAAGATTTTATTAGTCAGGATTTACTATGCTTAGTCAGATATTAGATGATTTATATCATGTATTGTTGTATTTTGTCAGACTTAACAATTTAAGTCTTAAATATTATTATTCTATTCATGAATTAAGGTATATTGATTAGGAATGAAATTTTAGTTAGATATTAATAATTTATAGTCTAAGAGTTCAACTTTTGGGTTTAACATTTGTCAAGTTTAAGATAATATATTATTATTATATTTAGTCAGAAATTATATTATTATAATCAATAATTAGATATTTTTAGTCAGGAATTATCAAAGATTTCAATATTTTGTCAGGAATTTTATTATTATAATCAGTAATTAGATATTATTTGTCAGGAATTATCAAGTATTAGATTATTTATGTCATTTATCATTCAGTCAGACATTGTAATATAAAACTCATATAAAACTAGACTCTTATGATTTATAAAATTAACAGATAAAAATATAAAAGTTTAAGTCAGGTATTGGTCTATAACTTATAATAATTTATCTTTTTATTTTTTTATTTTTTTATTGTTGTAGTTAATCTTTCCCATTTTGTACAAAAATCACTATACTTTGATGGTTTTCAATCTTATTCCTGATATAACTCCACGTATAGATTGGATAAATAACAAGACTGACATTGATCGATCTCACTTGGATTTAATTGATAAGTATTTGGTAAGTTTTTTGTCTAGTAACTATTTCATTTTGTTTCTTAAATATTACACTTTTAGATGTTTATATATAAAAATATATATATATTTATATTTACAGATCAGAGCTGTTCGTCGTTTTTTGCAAAGTAAAGGACATCCTTTAGCGGAAATAGTTCCTAACTTGACATGGAATACTCCAGTTTTTAGTTGGAAGACTAGCACTGAAAATTATGATTGTGGGCTTTTTGCATTAATGTGTATGCAAAAATACAATGGATTTGATGGAGGACTAGTTGATTTAAAAAGTGTAAGTGTTTTTCTGTCTTGATATTTTTTGTTATTTAAACTAATTATTTTTTAGTGTTTTTATTTCTTTATTTTTTTATAAATTTGCAGAAACAAAATCGGAAGTTGTATAGATGCAGAATAGCATATAATTTGGTTAATAGAGAAGACAATTTTTTTGCGCAAGCAATTATGGAATTCTTGCATTGAATTTTCTATTAACAAAGACAAAATTTTAAAAGCTCAGCCTGCAAGGAAGAAGCTTGAGACTCAATATAAAAAGGATGTAGAAGCTATACAGAAAGAAAAAGTTAGGAGATACAAGTTGGAGCAAAAGAAACTACAGGAAATGGAAAAACAGCAGAATATAGATCAAAGTTAGATAATTTTATTTTGTATATATATTACCTTTTTGTAGTTAAATATTAGGTTTGTTTTGGTTGTTAAACTTTGTTTATACAGTTATTTATATATGTATATATTTTGCTTTTCCTTAATATTATCAATCAGGTGTACATGCGTGTTTTTGCATAAGTTAGTTTATTTTTATCAAGAAAAACAAAACTCAGTTAGGAGATAATATTCAAAGAATGAGAGAATATTATCAGGGAATAAATCATATTAGTCAGTAATATCATTACTATGTTCAGAAATTATATTTAAGAAATGAGTGATGTTTATCAGGAAATAAAACATGTTAGTCAGGAATAGAATTATTTTCTTCAGAAATTTGATTAATTCTGTCAGGAATAATAAAAATTATCAAAACTTAATTTTGATTATAAATCTAAAATATCAAATCAAAATATACTAGAATTAAAAATATTATTTTTTACAAATATTTTTAATGAATAAAAATTATTTGATGAATGTCTCAATATTAAATGAGTTGTGGATTTGGAGTTTTGGTACCAAACTCATTTGGATCTCTAGTTGCTGTTCTTCTTCTTTCAAAATGCCCTCTAATACTTTTGTTTTTCTATGGCCTTCCTTTTGTTTTTGGTCGTTTTGGATCTTTTACAACATTCCTTCTCTCTTGTTCTTCATCAAGCTCACGAATTTTTTCTTCATTTGTTTGGAACACTTTTCTTACAGATTTGTACATTTGTTCCAAAGCATCGTCACATAATTTTGTTGCTTCATTCCCTTGACATATACTTACAAGGTTGTAGAAATTCTTTGTTATTGATTGCCTCCAAGGAGTGTTTATTAATGAATGATCTGTAGTTGCATTTCCTAACAAAAAATAAATGAATAAAATAAAAAATTATTACATTTGTCATAAAATAATATAGGTCAGGAATAAATATATCTATATCAGGAATAATATCTTTATTGTCAGTCATAACAATATATCTATATCAGGAATAAGATACGTATAAGTATGAATAAGATATGTATAATCAGAAATAAGAATCTAAATGTCAGGAATAATGTTAAATTTTTCAGTAAAAACAATTTTGTTTTCCCCTTGAGTCATAAGTGTTCATGTATCATAAAAAGTTATAAAATATGAAAATATAATATATTTTATGATAAAAAAAGTTATACAAATTTGACTAAAGTCAAAATAAAGTTATATAAAACTGAAAAAGTATTTAATTGCAACTTCAAAAAGTCATAATCATCTTTAAAAAACTGAAAAAGTATTTAATTGCATTATCAAAAAGTCATACTAATCAGATAAAACTGAAGAAGTCATATAATTTCAAAGTACTTTATTCCATCATGAAAAAGTCATAAAAAACAGACAAATGTCATAATTTCTTCTGTTAAATTACATGTCAATTATTGTTGTTCATACATAACATATTTTCTATTTAAAGGTTGTTTAAATCAAGCTTTTCTATTAAAAAACTTAAATTAACAACCTCTATTGTTTCTATATAAGGTTGAGTCCTATTTTTTCTTTTGTACATTTTTGAAGACAATGGCTGATTTCTATGAAAATTTGGCAAAATGTTCTGTTAAGTTCAGATCAGTTTATCGGCTTAGTTTGGTAAAAACATTTAGCTTTATACTTATTTTTTTGTTTTGTATCTTAGTAAATATTTAATGTTTCAATTCTATTTTGTGTTTTTTTTTTTATTTATTTATTTATTTTTATTTTATTTCAGCCACTTCCTGCAGATTGGAAACGTTTTCTGTTAAGATTCACAGGTCCCGTTAGAGTCTATCGTGGAAATAATGGAAGATTTTGGGAGGTTAGAATGTTAAGCGTACCACAAAATACAGGAACCTATGGTGGTTGTTTAATTGATGATGGTTGGACAAGCTTTGTATCATCAAATAATATTGTTGAAGGAGAAAGACTGGATATTTATCATGATAATGATTCAAATTTTTACATTAGAGTTTTTCGTCCTGATGGTAATGAGAGGGTTCCTACTGAAGCAGAAAATTATATTAATGTATAATTTTATTTGTAAAGATTATATTAATAAGTTCATATTAATAAAAAATAATAATATTTATAGCAGGTATAAAATTATGTTTGTCATAATTAAATTGTTTTATCAGATTTTAACAATATTTGTTTCAGAAAAAGGAAAAGATTCGTCGGGAATAATATAATATTTGTCAGGAATAAGTTTTTATAATTAGGAGTAATAATACTTTTATTTTATATTTAATTAACAAATAATAAATTTTAAAATAACAAAGTATGTACGTACCTGATTCATTCTCATCCCATATCATTGATTTAGCAAGCTTTGTCCAGCGTTTCAGAATGTATCTCTCTGGTATAGCATGTATGCTGTACATTTGCATTATCTTGAGAATGTGAAAGCACAGCAATCCGGTCTCTGTGAAGCACATACAAGAACACAAAAATTCATTGTTTTGACAGTGATATATGACTAAATAGGTGTGCATATAATCTTCATCAAGAGAAACATCAAAGAATTTGACGTATTGCATTGAAGTTGGCTTTTCCTTTGCATATGCTCCTAGGCTGGTCTCAAATTCAAACTTAAAATCCTTGTATAAGTTCAGAGTATAAACTTCAGCAGCATGTTTTAAGATTTTTGTTGTTGTTTTTGGTTTCTCAGTAGTACATCTGAAGTTGTCACTCTTTTCAGTGCTTCTCCATCTTCTCACAGTAGCTTCAAATATATGAAAGAACTCCAAAAGCTTAGTGGTTCTGTTGGCCTTAAATGAAATTGCTCTGTTTGTTACTTCTACTCTTTGAGATGAAAGGATTCCCGCAGAGAAAATATCCTTGCTCAAAGTAGTGCACCATTTTTCTCGTAGCCCGAACAACCTATCAAACCACTTTTTTTTTTCTAATCCATGTTTTTGAACCATCTTGCTCCAGACATCTTCGAATTCTGATTCAGAATCACAGCCACTTAAGCACTTGTGAAACATATTCTTGAATTCAGGGTTGTTTTTTTAAAGTTCCAAAGTGTGATACAAAATTCTTTTGTAAATGCCATAGACACAATCTATGTCTTGAATTTGGATACACCTACAACAATTATAGAACAATTTGATTATTTTATTCAGTTTTTATATTATTTTGATCATAAATTACATGATATTCATAAGGAATTAAGTGATATTCAAATAATTTCATTTTATAGTCAGATATTAGATAAATAATGGCAGTAATTAATAAAATTTTGTCAGGTATTAAAGAGTCAAAGTTAGATATTATATAACTCAAGTCAGTTATTAATATATTTTTGTCAGGCATAACAATTTATTAGTCAGGAATTAAAGTGTTTTAATCACATATTAAACAAATAATGTTAATTATATATTTATTTTCTTCAACAATTATAGAACAATTTGATTTATTTTTATCAGTTTTTAGATTATATTTATCAGGAATTACATGATATTCATTAGGAATTAGCAAAGTTATAGTCATTACTTAGACAACATAAATAAAAAAAATTCATTTTATAGTCAGATATTAGATATATAATGGCAGTAATTAATAAATTTTTGTCAGGTATTAAAGAGTCAAAGTTAGATATTATATAACTCACGTCAGTTATTAATCTATTTTTGTCAGGTATAACAATTTATTAGTCATGAATTAAAGTGGTTTAGTCAGATATTAGATAAAATAAATCAAGTATTGTAGTATTTTCTTCAGGGAAAACATTTTTTAATACAGAAATTAGCACATTTTGTTCATATATTAGATAACTTATATCAAGCAAAAATTGTTTTACTAGTGTTTGATTTTACTTAGAGTTGCTTTTCAGTACTTTGTGATTTGGATAAAGATATTTAAAATAAAGATATTTAACATAAAGATATTTACCTAGACTTTTGGATAAAGATGACAAAAATGTAAGAATAAGAATTATTCGTAGAAAATTATTCTAAAAGTAAAATATTTTTTTAATCTCTTATATTTGTCTATAAAACCAAGAATTGGTCATACATTTTGCATGTTTGTGTTCCTGTATATTCTCTCTCCTAAAACATACTCTTTTTCTTTATTCCTCAAACATGGAAAACAATTCTCAGTCTTCTACTTCATCAAACGATCCAGAAGAAAATGTTTTTGATAACTTTGAAAAGAGATTAAATGATCTACTTGAGAGAAGAGATAGACTGAATAATGGGTTGATGAAGCTGTATGAAAAAGTTGAGAAGAACGAAATCGAAGAACTGAGGAAGAGAAAGAGGGTTGAAGAAAAATTCCAGGAAGAACAAAACAAAAAAATAAAGAAGACGATCAACAAAAGAAGAAAAAGAAGATCAAAAGAAAAAACAAGTTTAAAATCTCAAGAAGATGATTAAGATCCTAGGGTTTTTTTTTTTTTTTTGATATATTATATTTTTCGAAATAGTATATGAAATCAAGTATATTTCAGTAATGTACTTTGATTTTATTTTGGTTTCTCATGTATTGTCTTTTTTTTTCCAGTAAAATACTTGTTGGTAAAAAATTAGTATATTTAAATTTTCATATAATAGGTTATTTTTTTTGTCAATAATTATAATATTATAATCAAGAATTAAAGAGTCAAAGTCAGATATTATACAAGTCACGTAAGTTATTAATATATTTTTCTCAGATATAACAATATATTAGTAAGGAATTAAAGTGTTTTAGTCAGATATTAAATTAATAATGTCAATTATAATAAAAAAATTATAATACTTTATGTTTATAATGTCAATTAGATTAATAATGTCAATTAGATTAATAATGTCAATTATAATAAAAAAATATTCATATAATGGTTTAAATTTATCAGAAATTAGAAATATAATCAGTTATTATATTACAATATTTTATGTTAGGACTAAGTATTATTACGTGGGCAGATAAAAAGCCAGAAAATGATGAATTAATTGATTTAAAATTAAATTACTTTGGAAAATGCGCAGTAAAAACTGATATAAATAAAGTATTTCAAACATCATACTCCCAAAAAAATCTATATACCCTTTCATATTTCTCTTCTGTTTGTTAAAAAAACCATTCATTTCTAGTTTTTCAACAAAGGATGTTTAGCAATTTTTTTCAATTTTGTTCAGATATTAGATTAATAATGTCAATTATAATAATAAAGGTTTAATACTTGTTAGTAAAAATTTTATATATTTAGTCAGATAATAGATTTAAATTTTCATATAATGGTTTAAATTTATCAGAAATTAGAAATATAAACAGTTATTATATTACAATATTTTATGTTAAGACTGAGTATTATTACGTGGGCAGATAAAAGGTCAGGAAATGATGAATTGATTGATTTAGAATTAAATTACTTGGGAAAACGCGCAGTGAAAACTGATATAAATAAAGTATTTCAAACATCATACTCTCAAAAAAATCTATACACCCTTTCATATTTCTCTTCTGTTTGTTAAAAAAAATCATCCATTTCCAGTTTTTCAACAAAGAATATTTAGCAGTTTTGTTCAATTTTTATTCGAATTCAAGTATATTGTAATGTAGTATTTCAAATGGATCCAATAGACGACCCTCATTACATGGCTGCTCTAGAGGATGCTCCACATGCATTATCTGTTCCTGAAATCTTATGCATGTATATTTTTCCTAAGTGCACCCCTCGAGCGCAAGCGATGTGTAATTGTGTTTGTAGGCATTGGAATGACTTATGGTATTTAAAAACCTGGATTCCTCATGTAGTTAGAGCCAGACAGGACAATGAAAGGTGGTGGCTTGCAACTAATATTATGAGGCATAATGGATATGGCTTTCATAATTCAATGGTTCAAGATTGGGCTGAATTTCTGGATGGGTTGCGATGGCTATTTAGGGATGAGGAAGATATGTGGAGTAAGAAAAGAAAGAGGGAGGAAGCTATTCAACCTGGTGGGCCGCAGAAGAAGATTAGGCTAGCTTAAATGCCCTGTAAATATGTTTTTCTTTAATTAAAAAGCAATGTTTTGTATAGAATTGTTATGATCTTATATAGTTTAAAGTGACAGTGTTCATTTGCTTTTGTAAGGCATTGTCACAAGTATGACAAAATATTATGAATTAAATGAAGAAATATATACTAATTTGGACATATGTTTTTGTTTTTGTTTTTGTTAATTTTCTTTTATGTGCATAATGTTGGTGAATGAAAAAACACTTCTGAATAATTGCATTATGTTACCTCAATAAGGAATATAATTTTTTCGTTCAGAAATTAGATTAATTTCATCAGGAACAGTTTTATTTTAGTCTGGAATTATAATAATTTATGCAGGAATTAACATTGTTTTTTTATCAGGAATAATATTATTTCTTTCAGAATTATTATTCTTTTACTCAGTTATTATATTACTTATGGCAGGAATTAAATCATATTTCTTAGAAATTATTTTTGTTGTATTTGTGTAAGGAATTGTAAAATTTAATTCAGTTTTCATATTTTATAGTCAGATATTAGATAATTTTTGTCAGATAATACTATATTTTAATCAGTATTTAAATATATTCAGATTTTAATCAGTGTTTTGGAATTAATATTTTTAAGTCAGAAATAAGCTTAACTTAGACAGGAATTAAATTTTATTAGTCAGTTGTTTCATTTTTGGATTGGTTGTTTATGCCAGGCATAATAATATTTTACTCAAGAATAATAATATTTTAGTCAGGAATTAAAAAGTAACAGTCAGATATTATATAATTAACGTCAGTTATTATTCTATTTTTGTCAGGCATAATAATATATTAGTCAGCAATTAAAGTATTATAGTCAGATAATAGATTAAAAGTTTCATATAATAGGAATTAAGGTGATTTAAGTTATTCCATTGTATTAATAATAAAAAATAATATTATTTCTTTCATGATTATTATAATTTTAGTCAGGTATTATATTATTTAGGGCAGGAAATAAATCATATCTCTCAGAAAATTATTTTTGTTGTGTTTTTCTAAGGAATGATAAAATTTAATTCAGCTATTCTTATATTAAAGTCAGATATAAAATAATTCTAGACAAATATTACTATATTTTAGCCAGGATTTAAATATTTTCAGAGTTTAATTAGTGTTAATATGTTATTTGATTTACGTCAGTTATTAATCTATTTTTGTCAGGCATAATAATATATTAGTTAGTTTTTAGATTATTTTGATCAGAAATAACATGAAATTCATAAGGAATTACATGATATTCAAATAGTTTCATTTTATAGTCAGATATTAGATAAGTAATGGCAGTAATTAATAAATTTTTGTCAGGTATTATAGAGTCAAAGTCAGGCATAACACTTTATAAGTCAGGAATATAATTGAAGTGTTTTAATCACATATTAAATAAATAATGTCAATTATAAATCTATTTTCTTGATCGATTTAAACTCAGAAATAAGCTAAACTTAAACAGGAATTAGATATTATTTGTCAGATATAATTTGATTTATCTTTAGTATTTGTTGATTTATGTGAAGCATAATAATATTTTAGTCAAGAATAATAATATTTTAGTCAGGAATTAAGGAGTAACAAGCTGATATTATATAATTTACATCAGTTATAAACAATTTTTGTAAGGCATAATAATATATTAGTCAACAATTAAAGTATTTTAGTCATATAATAGTCATATAATAGTATTTTAGTCAGATAATAGATTAAAAATTTCATATAATAGGAATTAAGCCGATTTAATTTTTTTTGTTGTAATCGAGGACGTCAGTTATTGAAATGACCTTTCTGCTTCTTTGTTCCCTAGTTTCGCGCGCTCCCACCGTTTTCTCTTCTTGTTTACGGAGTACTATTTATTAACTCAAGTGAAGACAAAAAAAAAAAGGATATTCTCCTCTAACTTTTCATCTTCTATTCTCTGTTTGAGTGAAGCATTTTCTGGAAAAACTTTGCACGATCGGATCATAATTGCATTTTAAGGTAAAATTCTGATTTTAATTGTTGTGCTTTGGTGATGAATTATTGATCTATTTAAGGTTTATTATGAAACGCTATTTATTTTTAAAAAAATCCCCTTTCATATGCTAATTATTTTCAGTGTTAGGTTTAATCTTACAATTATTTTTATATTATGTTTATTTTGCGTTTTTTATTAGTATTTATCAATTTGTTGTTTGTTACTTAAGTAATTTACTGCATGAATTATGAGTAACAGTTCTTGAAAAACAGAGTATTTGTTGCATGAATTATGTGTAATTGTTGTTGTGTTAATACAATAATTATTGTGTGTTTTGTTAGGTTATATGGATCCAATAGATGACCCTTATCATATGGTGGCTCTAGAAGATGCCCCACATGCGTTATCAATTCCAGAAATTTTATGCATGTACATTTTTCCTAAGTTGCCCCCTAAAGCCCAAGGCATGTGCAACTGTGTGTGTAAGCACTGGAATGAACTATGGTTTTTTAAGGCCTGGATTCCTCATCATGTTAGAGCCCAACATGAAAGTAAAAGGTGGTGGATGGCCAAAGATATAATTAGGAATAATGGCTATGGCTTTCATAATGGGATGGTTCAAGATTGGGCTGAATTTTTGGATGGGTTGCGTTGGTTATTTAAGGATGAAGAAGCTATGTACAGCAAAAAAAGGAAGAGGGAGGAAGCAACTCAACCAGTTATGCAGAAGAAGAAAATTAAGCTTGAATAGTCTTGTTGCTGTTAAAGTATAACTTGATGGTTTAGGTAGGAATTAATGTATAGAATCTAATATAGTTTCTTATTTTATTAAAATTAATGTAATGATGATTTTGAAGTACTAAGTTTATGCTTTTTGTATTAATTTATATCCCTTGTTTTCATTGTAAAGATGATGAAGTTTTTTTATTTTGTTCTGTTTCTGTTATGGAGATGTATGAAGAAGGCATTCATTTTGTATTAAAAATCAGAAATAATATTATTTCTTTCATGATTATTATTTGTTTAGTCAGATATTATATTATTTAGGGCATGATATAAATCATATTTCTCAGAAAATTATTTTTGTTGTATTTTTCTAAAGAATTTTAAATTTTAATTCAGTTATTCGTATATTATAGTCAGATATAAAATAATTCTAGTCAGATATTACTATATTTTAGTCAGAATTTAAATATTTTCAAAGTTTAATTAGTGTTAATATATTATATAAGTTACGTCAGTTATTAATCTATTTTTATCAGGAATAATAATATATTAGTCCGTTTTTAGATTATTTTGATCAGAAATTACATGAAATTCATAAGGAATTACATGATATTCAAATAAATTCATTTTATAGTCAGATATTAGATAAATAATGGCAGTAATTAATAAATTTTTGTCAGGTATTATAGAGTCAAAGTCAGATATTATATAACTCATGTCAGTTATTAATCTATTTTTGTCAGGCATAACAATTTGTTAGTCAGAAATTAAAGTGTTTTAATTACATATTAATTATATAATGTCAATTATAAATCTATTTTCTTCATTAGTTTTTATATTATTTTCATCAGATATTACATGATATTCATTAGGTATTAGTAAAGTTATAGTCATTACTTAGACAGAAATCAAATAATTTCATTTTACAGTCAGATATTATATAAATCATGGCAGTAATTGACATATTTTTGTCAGGTATTAAAGAGTTAAAGTCAGATATTAAATAACTCACGTTAGTTTTTAATTTATTTTTGTGAGGCATAACAGTTTATTAGTCAGGTATTTAAATGTTTAAATTAGATATAAAATTTTAGTCATCTATTCGTATATTATAGTCAGATATAAAATAATTCTTGCCAGATATAACAATATTTTAGTCAGGATTTAAATATTTCAGAGTTTAATTAGTGTTTAGTATTTGATATTTTTAACTCAGAAATACATTTAACTTAGACAGGAATTAGAAAATATTAGTCAAATAAATGTGTTTTATCTTAGGCATTGATTGATTTAAGTCAGGCTTAATACTTTTTTCAGGTAATACATTATATAGTTAGTTTATAATTATCAGGAATTAAATAAAAAATTCAAGATTATTTTATTTGATACAAAACATATCCCAATATAAAATACAAATACAAATATTAAGCTGAAACTGCTTACCTCTGGTATGACATTGCTCATTGCAAGATCTAGATCAGTGAAGATTGATTTTGGTTCAATTCCACACATTGACTTTTTGAAGATTGAAAGCAGCCAAACAAATTTATCAGTCTTTTCATTAGTTATGAATGCACATCCAAACATTGTTGTTTTCCAGTTATTGTTTATACCAACAAATGGAGCACATATCAACCCATATTTGTTTGTTCTGTATGTTGTATCGAAGATTAAAACATCACCATAAGCTTTGAAATCTTCAAGCATTTGGGAGTCACGCCAAAAATAGCTCACAACATTATTTTCTTCTCCAAATTTCAATCTATAAAAGAATGAGGGATCTTGATATGCTCTTTCTTGAAGGGTGTCTAATACATTTTGCATGTCTCCACCTTCAACCATACTCATTTTCACCCTTGATACATAATTAAGGTGATCTCTCTTAGTATGACCTACACATTCTTCTCCTCTAGCTTCATTGCTTATATAATTATAAGCATCCATTGGTTTAATACCACTCTTAATCATGCTCTCAATTAGCTCACCCATTGGAGCTGATATTTGCCTTTCTAATCTTAAGTGATGTCTTTGAACTGTTATTACCAGTTCATGATTATGTTCCAACTCATGTGTAAGAACAGCAAATCTACCTTCTGTATTTTTCTTAAAACGAATATGAGCTTTGCATCCAGTTCTTGTTTCATTTACCTCCCTTTCTTTTCTCTTTCTTTCATCAGTTTTAACCAATATGGGTATTTCTACTGATTATTGTTCACCAGCTATCTTCATTTTACCCTTTGTATGTTCTTCTTTAGAGCATCTAAAATAAAACTCATATAGTTTATCATTGGTATCTCTTCTTTTTGTTGATTTTCTGACACTGAAACCAAGTGATCTTGAATGAGCTTTGTATAAAAAAAAAAAAAATCCATCATTGTAGTCCAACACAGTATAACCTACTAAACATCTACTTATGTTTTCATCCTTTTCATATTTGAAATAATCTGCAATAATTTAAATATAACTCATATCATATCGTATTTTTGTCAGGAATTACATTATTATACACAGTAATTAAATATTTTTTAAAATTTATAATACTCAGGAATTAGCATTTCTTAGTCAGAAATTAGAATATCCAAATCAGGAATTACAATATATTAGTCAGGAAATAAATTATCACAGTCAAGTATAATATTAGTCAGAATAAAGGAATAAAATAATAAAATTCAGGATTTATATAGGAAATGAAAAAGATATAGATAGTATTAGTCAGGAAATATATAATAATAATCAGGTTTCATATAATAATAGTCAGTTGGATTTTTTAATTTAGTCATAAATACATTCAAATTGTAAGGAATTAGATAATAATAGTCATGAAATAGATAATTATAAACAGGTTCAATATAAAAATAGTCAGTTAAATTATAGCATACAGGAATTAGATTTTTCAATCCACTAATAAACATTTTGAACTTGTCAGAATCAGATTATTTTCACAAATTACCAAATTAGTCAGGAAATAGATTCTATACGTCAGAAATTATATTGTTTTTGTCAGAAATTAAACTATATTAAACGCATACATCATTAAATTACAGAGCATTTAATTATCAATATACCTATTATAGCAGCATCTTCATCTCTTTCTTCAGCATCTCTTTCTTCATTGATGTTGTCTTCTATAATTACATTATCTGCTGCATACATTATTAGCATTAGTATATTTGAATTTTACTTTAAAATTATCAGAAAAATAGATTCAAATTTAAATTAATTTTCTACGACTTGTTATATATACAATTCGAATTAAAATAGCTTTTATTGCAAGTTATTTGTCGAACTTAAATGCTATCGGAATATAATTAGCATTGATTTTAAATTATAAGTCGAAATTAACTACGATTTCAAATTGAATTAAATTATGCTTCATTCTAAATTAATAACGATCTGTAATTTCATAAGCATTGATTGCATATTATAGGTCTACATTAACTCGAATTTACATACGATCGGAAATTAAATCGAAATTTAATACGATATGAAATTCAATTTGGCTTGCATATAAATTATAAATCGAAATTCATCATACAAATTAATTATTACATTTCACAAATATTATTTGAAATTAAAAACAATCTGAAATTATGAATTGTAATTTACCTTTTTCAGCAGTAATTGAGCTAGAAATTGATTCTATGGGTGAATCAAATTTTACTTCAGTCATCATTGTGTTGTTTGATTTCTCCATTTTTTTTGATTTGAATTGTTTGAAATTTGAATATTTGAATGCTCTGAAATTTGAGGAAATGCAGTCGTTGAATTTCGTCGAAATGAAGGAGTGTGAAATTTTGAGAAAATGACGACGCTCAAAATTTTAGGAAAATGATTAAAACAAAAAAATTTAGACATTTTATTAAATGGCGCGCGGGCTTTGGTCGGGTTTATCAGGTCCGCGCCTTTTTCATTTACAGCCCGGTCTCATGTAAGTCCAGTCTCACACAAAACACTTTGTTTGATTAATGTTACATGAGTTACTTGGTCAGTGTTATAAGGGTTACTCAATTTTTATTATAGGAGGTTACTTAGTTTTTTTTTTTTTTTTTTTTTTTTTTTTTTTTTTTTTTTTTTTTTTTGACAAGAAGAAAAAGGAATTTCATTAATAAAATATCGCCAAACGGCACTTACATATAATTCTTAAGAAATCAAGAATTCCAGCACAAGTACACACCTTAAAACTAAATACATTGTAACAATCGCCTTTATAAAAAACTTCATCTGAAGCAATACAATCTGTGAGTTCGCACTGATTCGGCTTGAAATCCACGGATGCGTAGTCTTTTGAGTGAAAATATTCATGTGGTCCTCCGAATTCTTGTAGACAATATGAAACCCTAGATCTTCAATTCTTATCATAGAAACATAAAAAGAAAATATCATCATCTCAAGGATGAGATCTGTTTATTATTGAAAGCAAACGGTCACATAGTGTGGCCAGCTGCACACAAATCGCGCTATTAATTGAATTGTCTCCAATCATCAATATTTTTTTAAAAAAAATGTGAATGAGATAATCCAATAAGATTTCACATTATTATGTTTATTCTTACGAAAATTCACTACAAATAAACAATATGTAACGTGTTCGTAGTCCAAAATTTTCACATGTTAAAATTAAGTTTAATTATATGATTTAAACACAAGTTTTTTAAATAAAATAATTAGAAAGTAAATTTCATAACGCTTAATATACTACCTAAAATAAATACCGTTATCAGTGGCGAATATATAACCGGGGGGACGACAACTAAACGTCGCATCATTTGACAAAAATATATATATAAAAAATTAAACATAACGATAGGTTTATAGTTAAAATTTTACAAATAAAAAATCGACAATTTATAATTAGTCCTACAATTCAAAAAAAGATGGAAAAAGTACATAAAGTTTAATATTAAAATATAATTGCATCCTTCGAGTCTTCATATTTTGAAATCGATTAATGATTTTTTTCATCAGGAACTTGTAAGAACACTTACTTCTCAATAAAAGTGACCAAACAATCATTCGTAAATTGGTCACCCATGTTGTTTCACAACTTACTTTTGACATATGTCGTTGTGGAGAATACTCTTTCAACACTTGCCGTAGCAACAGGGAGAATCAACATCAACTTGATAAGCAAATATACAAGAGGTTATGTCTTATCCTTCTTGGTATTAACAAGCATCATGGAAAGAGAGTTAAGATCACACAAATTTTGAAATCTCTCATCATTGTGCATAATCCATGAATATATCAAGTTGACCTTCAAGTGTCATCAAATCAAAACTTGAAAATTCTTCGGGATAAAAAGAGGCTAGTTTGAGTACCTTTTCTTTGTCAAAAGATGAGAAGTTATCTTTAGAACTTAAGCAAGCCATACAAGCAAGTAACTCCATGCTTCTCTCACTAAATCGATTATCAAGCTCTTGAAGATGCAAATAAATCACCCCCAAAAATATTTCAACTCGAAAATGATGTAGATTTGTTGTCTTTTCGACAAAGCGTCGTGATTTCCTAGCATCCATAGTGGGACACATCAATGCCATGTTTAGTGCAAAATAAAGTAACTTTGTATAAGAGAGTCTCCCACCCTTATTCCCTCATTTTTTTGCAACACACTTTTTGTGAAAGTAACTAGTTCCATTTCATTTACAAATCTTGCTCCTTTATTTGCAAAGCAATACACAAATCATTAGTGTAACTAAAAATAGTCAACATCAAGTAAGCAACAAAAATAAAATCAAATGACTCTAATTGTCCTAAAACAATTTGAGCTTTAGACTTATCTTCTGATGCACCATGTTTCCCAATGTGAACAAGTACCTTAACAATTGTAGAAAACAAGCGGATGACATTTACAAGACACTTGTAACGAGAACCCGAACGAGTATCTTCGGGCCTTTTCAAACCAAGCTCTTGATACAAACCTGATCCACTGAAAATTTCCCCCACTTCCAATGCTTGAGTAACTTCTTGAGCTTGACTATTACGAATCATTTCTCTTCTCTTGAAAGAAACTCCAACAACATTCAACAAGTTTGCAAGTATTTCAAAAATCCAACCACAACTATCATTCCTTTTAGTAACGACAACTAGTGTTAGTTGAAGTTGATGAGCAAAACAATGTATACAGTAGGCTCTTGGAGTATAATTCATAATTAAAGTATTATTTCACCCTTCATATTACTAGCCCCATCATACCCCTTGCCCTCTTATCATAGATGGACTCAATGAATATTCCACAAGTAGTGACATCATTGCATCTTTAAGAGATAAAGCGGTAGTATCATCAACATGAACAATGCCTAAAAATCTCTCCATTACCTTTCCACAATTTCTATCAACAAAGCGCAAAACAAGAGCTAGTTGCTCTTTTTGGGACACATCACTTGACTCATCGGCCAACATAGCAAAGTAATCATCACCAAGCTCTTCAATTATGCACTTAATCGTTTCTTTTGCACAACAATTAATAATGTTTTTTTTTGGATCGGGGGAGAAGTCATTTGACAATTTCCAGGTGCATTTTCAAGAGTATGATCACCTGCTTCCTTAACCTTATCTCCTAACCATTTCAATAGCTCAATGAAATTACCCCTATTATGAGACTCATCACTTTCATCATGGCCACGAAATGCCAAACCTTGCCCCAAAAGAAACCTCAAACAAGTTAAAGATGCATTCAAACGAATATAATATTCATTTTTAATCACCTCACTTGCCTTTTCAAGCATATTCACAATTGATTTATTTTTCCCATCTTTTAAATTCACATATTTCTCATAAGCAAGATTATGAGTACTCTTAATTCCACCAACATGCTTCTCAAATCGTTCCGGTTTATTCCATTTCCTAAACCCTCCATCAACAAATGCATCACCTCCCATATTATTTTAAAATTCACCTTTGAACAAATAACATACAAAACAAAATACGGCATCTTTTTCAATGCTATACTCAAGCCAATCCCATTTGTTGAACTAATTCACACTAAAACGATGCAAACCTCCTACTTGTCTTTGAGGGAAGTTGTGAGTTTTTGGTTGACAAGGTTTTTTTAGAATATAAGCTCTCCTTACTGCATTTTTTTGATTTGGGGGATAATCCATTACATTCATTCTTTTTCCCGGATTATGGGGAAGTAGTTCAACATCATATATCAATTCTTCCTTCTCCAGTGGTACATTACTAGTACTTGTACCACCACCATTATCTACAATATTTTCTTGAGTTTCGGGGGAGGTAAATGAAGTGGATTCATTTCCTTGAGATTTCATTCTTTTAAATATGAATTGTCGAAGATCGGGTTGTTTTGACATGTCCTAATTTAATCATTAAGAATGCAAACAATGAATCAATAATAATTCAATTACCATCGTATATTCAAATCATACAATCCGAATAACCAAACAATTTAACACAAATAACAAGTTATAAATTGAACAATTTGACAACCCTAACTAAACATTGAAATTCAAACAATTAACAATTAGAAAATTAGGATTTAAACAATTAACACTTTAAAAAAATTGGCACTTAAACAATTAAAATAATAATAAGATTTAGGGTTTAGAGGGTTAATTTATAATTAGAAGTTACTTATTATGGATTTGGGGAAAAATCAAAGAAAAATTGATTGTTGGTGTGCCGTCGGTGGGGTGTCAGTCAGCGTTAGCCTTCGGGTGTTTGCCGACGTCAGACATGTTCTTGTCAGTCGTCACGACGTCACTCGTGTCTCGTTCTTCGTGGTTCACTGGTCCCGTGGAGTACAGTAGTGGTCTAGAGGAATTGTAAAAGACTTAATATTTTTTCAAATTTTCATGTTTGTCTTTTAGTATCTTTTATTCTTTATATTATTTGTCTTATATGCATGTGATGTGACTTAACTTTCTTGTACCTTGTGTGTGTTTTGCAAGTTTATTTTTTTTAAATAATAAAAATCTGATTTTTTTTTCAAAGTCGGGGATAGCTGTCCCCCCCCCCTTGTACCCCTCTCCCTCCGCCACTGACTGTTATCATGTTAGAGATTTTTTTTCTAAACATTAATTATACATACGTTAGAGATTTTTTCAAAAACATTAATTATATACACGTAAATTACACAAAATTCCTTCAGTATTGATAGAAAAAGACAACTTTATCTCTTGATAAACATTAAATGTATTTCAAGAAGATTAACTTGTGCAAGCATGTACAGTTGAGCATGGTCTAGGCTAGAATTAGGGCTAGTTAGGCACACTACGAAATGGATCGAATATAACACAACATGCACTCCAATGGAGCATGGGTTGTGCCTGGACATCTTTAAAAAGATTCAAGTTCAATAATAAATTTAATTCACCGGCTCCGGGCCTTAGAGATTCAAGTTAAAAAACAGAACATTTTAGAATCCGAGGCAAAAGTTATTATTATTGAACGAAAGGTTTGTCCTAGCTTAGTCGAAATCTAAGGAAAGCTTTTGATTGCTTTAAGAATCAAAGTTTTTCTCATTTGTTCAAATGATGGGAGTTCAATGCCTATATATAGGGATTCATGTTTCTAAGGTGGAATCTTTCTAAAGGGTTTTATACATTACATTATCATAAACGTTTTGGCCTTTATAGGAATCTTGTATACAAAGAGCTTCTACATAATTCCATAAAAGATATCTCTAAAAATTACAAAATACTTTTAAACAATTTCCATCTAGACTTTCCTACATAAAATTAAAACACCCTATTTCCTTCCAAAGCACTCTAGCCCTTACTTGGAACATTAACCTTAGTGGACCCCTAAGTTTGAGTTTATTTTAAGCATGTTTGGCTCATCCAAGTGATGCATTAATATGATACCATGAAACATGTATTCATTGTGACTCAAATGTCGAAAGAAAATTCAAAAGTAAAGTTCTTTATTAGGTATGTTGTTCCTAGCAGTCCATGTGCACAACCTAGGCCACGATACCATTTTAATTTCCATTGACCTATTCAATGCGCATTGGATGTGGGAGATAACTAGTTTTTTTTCGTAAGAGTAATGTAAAAGATTGCAAATGAATTCTTTTGATATAGCATCTTTAATTTACAATTTCTTTTAATTATCATTGTTTATTAAAAAGCTCAAGCATTCATGATTTATGATTTGAAATAGCTACTCATCTTCTATAGTACTCCCTCCGTTTTTAATGCTCCATTTCTTCATGCGCTGAGTTTTAGGAGAAATTGGAGAAAGTAATAAAATTTAGAGATAGTAGGGTTAGTGGAAGGTAAATTGGAGGAGAGAGAACCTAAAAGTAGTAAAATTGGGTCTCATCACTAGTTGAGAGAAATGAATTAAAAATTATAAAAACTTTTCAAATAAGGAAATGGAGCAAGTATTTAAAAACGGCCGCAAAAGGAAAGTGGAGCAAGTATTTAAAAACGGAGGACTATACCACAAGGTGAGTAGCTATTTCAAATGGAAATTTTATATACACCTAAAGTATTAATGAACAAACAATCATCAAAATTAGAAAAAAAAAATTCTCACTTTACAACTTGGTGTATATAAGAAATTAAGAAACCCCATTTTGTATTACACAAATTTATTGCTTGTTTTTTTAATCGGTGGCGAATCTAGTATTTTTGAGAAATAAGTTCAAAATATTAAAATTTGACACCTAATCAATTAAAATAAATTTATGAATGTAAATTATATATATATATATATAGGGTCAAATGAGAAGTTCCTTAAAATAAGAAGATGAGAAGGATTTTATGTGCATAATTTTTGTATTGAATGTACATATTTTTTGAACTGAATGGGCAAAAAAAATAAACCCACATTAAATTTAATGTGCATAAATTTTGAACATAAGTGCATATTTTCGGAATTTCCAGAAAATTCAAATATTCTATTTGTTCGAAAATCGATTTTGCACATTTACTGAAAAAATCATGCACATTTCATCCTTCTCATTTTAAGAAACTTCTCATTGGATCCTTTGTATTTTTATAAAAATTTATATAAAAAGAAATTTATGACCAATATTAAAAACATAAAGGATATGATAAAAAAGGGACCGAGACAGTAGTAATAACGTTTTAAAAAGAGTGAAAATGAATAAAACTATAACAATTATTGTTGATTACTAATTGAAAAATATTATCTTAATTAATCTAATTTTCTTCAAAAATAAAATCTTAACCAATCTAATTGAAAGTAAATATGAATGACAAAAGCAAATTTTATTGATCAATACTAATCTTCTTAAACAATAAAAAAAAATGGGAAAAAAAAAATCAATGGTTGGTAAGGGTTTTGAACCCCAAAGCCGGCCCGGAGGGATAGGCCTCGAGTGCGACCCCCTAGGGCCCACGCCAGAAATGGGCCAAAAGATTCAAAAAAAAAAAATTCAGTTTGCATAGCTGTAGAATTTAAACGGTTTAAACTGTAGTTTTTACTCGTTAAAAAATAAGCTACTTTTGAAAAAGATAATTAATGCATTTAGTTAGCAATTAACATTAAATTACTTAGATGTCAATTAGGCGGAGATAACTATGCAATATAACCTCCTCTTTTTCTAATCTTCCGATTTCAATTAGTATCTGCTTCAAAATATTAATCTTTTCAATTACACCGTTTCATATTTATTCAATTACCGAAATATTATGCAAAGTTATTACTCCAGTATTGTGTATGGAGACTTACTATTCAAATAATTTAAGTTATTTTCATTGTCTTATATTTAAAGCTATTGCGTGTAAAAAAATTTGTTTGCGTAAGGGGCCCTTTTCTTAAATTATGCCTAAGACCCATAAATTTCTAGGAACGGGGCTGTTGAACCCCTACCTCCTGACTGCACAAAAACCCCTTAGAGCACAACCAATAGATGTCCAAGCTAATGGTGGTCATCATATTTTTTTTATTACTTTCTCTCTCTTCCACCTCATTTATGCCCAATTCTCATGTCCATACACTCACAATGGTTGCCCTTCAATTTTTTGGGCATTGATTCTCTTTTCCTTCCATTTCTCACGTGAGCCCCCGTCAATTAAAACAAAAAAAAAACTAAACCACATCTCTTTGTTAGACAAGTGACGAAATGCCACTGAATGCCCACACTCAACAAATGGTCGTGGCCATGACCTGGTCATAAACCATTTCTTACCAAAAGTACAACTTTTTCATATTTTAATCTTTATTTATTTTTCTCTCTAGTCATGCCCACCTAAAACGGGTAAACATTGGCTATAATCTTAGAACACTCTCACTCATGGGCATTTTTTTTGCCCATGAGGAGAAAATAGTTAGAAAAAGGTTAAAACTGTTTCCCACTCATAGGCATTAAAGAAAATGCCCATGAGGAAAACCTCAAATGCCCATAGCAATGACAACATTTATTATTTGCTACAGTAGCGTGGACCATGGAACTAAATAAGCAGAAAAAAAAGCTATATATATTTTAAAAAATAATGTGATGATGCTAATGTTTGAGAGAGAAAAATAGGAGGGAGAATGGTGTGGGGGTTTTTAAGCCCATGAGTGTGTGAGAAATTGTTAAATAAAATGCCCATGAGAAAAAGTGGAAAAGAGGAGTGAAAAGTGTGTGAGAGAGAATGACATTTTTTTATTTGCCCATGAGTGAGGCCCTGTTCTTTTGAGCTTCCGGGCAGAGCAGAGTAGAGAAGAGAAAAGTAGAGTAGATTTTGGCATTATTATTAATACTATTATTAATGTTGTTATTATTATTATTATTATTATTATTATTATTATTATTATTATTATTATTATTATTATTATTATTATTATTATTATTATTATTATTATTATTATTATTATTATTATTATTATTATTATTATTATTATTATTATTATATCTCAAAACCATACAGATTTATACAACCTATAGAAAATTAGTGGGAAGCCGAGATACAATCTGGGCCCCCACTCCTCTAGCTATAGAAAAGTCGATCCTAGTAAAGATATGAGCTGCAGCACGCGCCCCAATATCCTGAGTCTTCAAGAACTTCTGGATTCGCTTAAGCAATGCAACAACCTCATTTTCTAACTCCCCAAAAGAAGAGAAAGAGAAAGGAAGGAAGCCAAAAGTCATACAACTGACGTAGGGAAAACGTAGGTTGTTTTCTAATCTCCCCTAGAGCCAAACAAATTTATAATCACTTAACAAACCTAAATACGAGTATAGAGGTAAGTCAAGGGTCGAACCCAAAGAAACGGTAATGTTCAAGCACTCTCAATTATGCGCCTAATCTAGGTCGAAGTCAAAGGTAAGAGGTAACACTAACAACTAACAAAACAAACAACCAAACAAATAAAACACTAGGAATGGGGATCAACAAGTAATCATGACAATTGCAACAACTTGGGAAGATCATGCCAATCAAAGGTAGTGAAGACTAATGATAAGAGCTATCAATTGAAATCAAAGATCTATCTCCTAATCGTTAACCTAGGGTTCACTATGAATAACAAACTAAGAGAATCACAATCCAAACCAATCGATAATTGCAATTCCTAAATCAATTGGGCGTGTCATTAGCAATTACAATGCAATCTAGCATAATTCTCATGGCCTAATCGAATTACACACATGCAAACCTTCATTAATCACTTTAATCTGAACAATCATCGACACAATTCCCAAATTAATCATAATCAATCAATAATACAAGTTTCACCCAATTCCTAGCCAAACAACTACTCAAGAATCATCATCTATCAACAAACAACTAAAGAAATCAAGAATCAACAAAATATCAAGAACAATTACTCTATCAAGAATCAAACATCAAAATTAAACCAAACAAACATGAAATTGAACAAAGCAATAAAGAGGAGAGAGAGTGAGAAATCCTTATTGATTGATAATGGGGATCTTCAATACAATTGTCATCTTGAATCTTAAATATCTATAATAACCATTGAAATCCCTCACTTTCTCTCTCTAAAACCCACTCCTAAAACTAACCCTAGATCTAGAGAGAGAAGCTCTCAACCTAAGCTAAAATATGAGATCTAAAATTGGATTCTAATTCTCTCTAAAAATTGTTCTTCTAATTTTACCCCAAAAATAGGTATTTATATTTACAAAGATAAAATAAAATAAAATAAAAGAGAAAAGAAAACAAAAGAAAAGTAAATGTAAAATAAAATAAATAAGAAAAGATAAAGAAAGTAAAAAGAAAATGAAATAGAAAATAAAAGGAAAATTAAAAAGAGAGTTAAAAGAAGTAAGAATCGAAATCAAGACTAGGGATGTCAATGGGGCGGGTCGGGGCGGATGTTGGCCTTCCCATCCCCATCCCCACCCAAAATTTTCATCCCCATCCCCGCGGCGGGTCCAAAATTCATCCTCATCCCCGCCCCGGTGGGTACAATTCCAAAACGATCCCTGCTCCACCCTCCACTTGGATATCCATCCCCACCTAAGACCTGCCTAATTCCCACCTAAGATCCACCTCCCAATACACAATCTAACATATTTAATACTACGTATAAATTACAACAGATAAAATTATTATTAATATTACACACTTTTTTTAGTTATAAAATTAGTGTATTACAAATTATTATATCTACTATTTTATTTACATATTTTTTATATATAAAATAGTATAAAGGTATATAATTTTGTTTTATAAAATATATAGATATGGGTGTGAGGTGGGGATAAGGCGGGTACGAAGTGGGGCAGGTACAATGTAAAATCCACCCCCGCCCCATCACCCATGGCGGGTATAATTTTTATCCCCATCCCCGCCCCACCACCAACCAAACCAAGACCCATCCTCGCCCCACTGGGGCGGGGATGGGGCAGGTCTCCTACTTGACCCCCCCACTGACATCCCGAATCAGGACTTTGATATTTAGCTGCTTCCTAACAATGGGAAATAATCCCATGCTTCGCACATCATCACCGCAAATCATCACAGCCGTTCAATCATCAAATTCCATCAAGATCAACGGCCGAAGTCAAACCCACCTATGCACACGCGTAAAAGGGTCTTCGCGTGCGCACTTAGGGGTCGAATAGGCTACCGGCGCGTGGTTGTTGATGTGGAGAAGTCGATGGTGATTGGTGTGGCTCGTAGCTGCGGTTTGCGTGAGGTGATGGTTGTTGTTGTGGCATGCTGGTGGTCAAGGATGTGCAATTAGTAACCGATTTTAGGATTTTCGGTGCTGAAAGTGGAGCAGGGGCTGCGCTTTTGGAGCTGCGGGATGCTGGTGGTGAAGTTGGCGGTGTTTGCGGCTGGAAGGTGGTGGTTAATGCGGCTGTTGTGTTGAGGGAGTTGCTTGGAGTTGTTGTTGCTTAAATGGGAGAGGAAGGGAGGTGCGTGAGTGGTGAGGAGTTGCGTGAGATTGAAGCGAGGTAAGAGTGGTTGTTGAGAGTTGGAGGTTGTTGCAGTGCTGCTCGTCTGCGCTCTCAAGCATCAAGCTCGTGTGATGCTCACGAGTAAGGCAGCCCAGTTCGAGAAATCTACACTCAATGGGCGCATATCAAGATGGATAGTTAATTTAGCCCAGTTCGATGTAAGATTCATGCCTCAAAAAAGCTATCAAAGGATCTGTGGTTTCAGATTTTCTAGCAGATTTTCGAATAGAAGATCCAACGCCAATACACGACAATGAATTTCCAGACGAAGACCTGATGGTCAGAGAAGATGACACTTGGACCCTATACTTCGATGGAGCCTCAAACCAAAAGGGATGTGGCGTTGAAGTATTACTAGTATCACCTAAGTAAGAGCATGTTCCAATCTCCATAAAGCTAGATTTCGACGTTACCAACAACGCTGCTGAATACGAAGCATGTGTGGTGGGCCTTGAAACAGCTTTGGCATTGGGAGTAAAGAAATTGTGAATATTCGGAGACTCTTCATTGATCATCAACCCGATTTCTAAAAGATGGAAAGTAAGGAGTGAAAGTCTATCCCCTTACCAAACTTATCTGGAAACTCTCACTAATCAGTTAGAAAAGGTAGAATACACGTATCTACCTAGAGAGGAAAATCAATTTGCTGATGCCTTGGCAAGACTAGCCTCAATGGTTAGGATTCCTACGGAAATCGAGCAAATGCCTCTAACTATAGAAAAAAGGCATAAACCGGCTTATATTCAAGCTATAGAAGATGATAAAGTGATCCAAGATGAAGAAGAAGAAGAGGAAGAACCGTGGTATACGGATATACTTAATTATGTCACCAAAGGAGAATACCCTCCTCATGCTGACAAAAGAGCAAAACGAGCATTAAGATTCTTGGCTTCCTAATACGTACTCATAGACAACAAGTTACATAAAAGGGTACCTAAGGGTCGAGCTCTCTTATGTGTAGGAAAAAGGATGCTCAAAGAGCAATGAGGATAGTCCACGAAGGCATTTGTGGAACTCATGTGAATGGCAAAATGCTAGTCCAAAAGATAATGCGAGAAGGATACTATTGGACTACCATGAATAGGGATTGTCATCAATATGTAAAAAGATGCCCTACGTGCCAAATTTACGCCAATTTACAACATGTTCCTCCATCTCTACTCTACACCTACACTTCACCATGGCCATTCTCTACATGGGGAATTGACATTATTGGTAAAATTACTCCCCCAGGAACAGGAGGTCATGAATATATCCTAGTAGCAATTAATTACTTCACAAAGTGGGTCAAAGCACAATCATATGCTAAACTCACTGCGAAACATGTAGCACTCTTTATTGAAAGAAATATTATTTGTCGATATGGAGTCCCACATGAAATGATAAGTGACAATGGAACTCACTTTCAAGCTGAGTGTGAAGAATTGTTACAAAAATATGGCATTCAACACCACCACTCTTCTCCTTATAGACCTCAAGCAAACGGAGCGGTTGAAGCGGCTAATAAAAATCTAAAGACTATCATCGAGAAAATGACTAGAAAATTACAAGGATTGGCCAGACAAGCTCCATTTCGCACTGTGGGGTTATCGCACGTCAATTAGCACATCAACAGGAAATATGCCATTCTCCTTGGTTTAAGGAATTGATGACGTACAACCTGTAGAGCTAGAGATACCATCTCTACGTATTGCATTAGTAAGTAAACTCGATGAAGTTGAATGGACTAGGGCAAGATATGAGGGGATAATTCTACTTAATGAAAAATGACTAGAAGCTCTACATCATACTCAATGCTATCAAACTCGTAAGGCTAGGCATTTTAATAAGAAGCTCAAGACAAGAAACATCAAAGTAGGAGACTTGGTGTTAAACGCACTAAGGAAGAATGTTTTAGATCCAAGGGGCAAATTCAGGCCTAATTGGTCTGGACCCTACATTCTCAAAACAATCCTATCAGGAGGTGCAGCAAAATTAACTGATATGGATGGCAATGAATTCTCGAACATGACAAATCTTGACCAACTTAAAAAGTACTACCCATAATTACTTGAGTAGGACACTCAAGAGAGCTACGTTTGGCCTGATTCCTTAAGAAAGGATACGTAGGCAACCCTTTATGGGTGCGACCACTTTACTTTTTGCAAACCTCGCATCCCAGACTTAAAAATAAATTCGACAGAAATTCGACGAAGCATCGGCATCACAGAAAAAGTTCCGTTGCCAGCCGATTAACCTTAGCGCCAGACGACAGTGTTTGTCGTCTGATGCCAGATTGCCGCAGCTTTCGCCAGTCGTGAAAAAGCGGCGTCATTTTTCTAGGAGTACCTGGAAATATTTCGGTGATTTTCGGAAAATTTTCGACTTCCGTACTCGAAAAAAAAAATTCTGGAAAATTAAATTTTCAGTTTTCATTGCTTTAATAAATTAAATTTCAAGGAGATAATTTAATTAAAAAGCTTAAATTTCATTAATAAAATAAACTAACAAATTACATTATTGATGGAATTTAAATAAAGCTTAATTAAAACAAATTAACTTTAAATTTAAAACTAAGTCTAATAGTTGAAAGTTAAGCAATGCTTTAATTTTCTTCTCTTTCTTTGCTCTCTTCCAATTTTTGTCTGCATCCTCTTCATCGTCCATGACTTTAGCTAGTAGGAATCCTTTAGAGGACCTACATTCAATTTTGGAGTAAATAGTTTCTTACTTAGCTAGGACTCCATGTTTCTTCTCTACCCAAGCCTTTTTCTCTGAAGTGTCAGCTTTTCTTTTCCCTTTATCTTTTGTAGAGCTCTTCTTCTTAGGCATCGTAGGTGTTTTTAATTCAACCTTTTCACCCAAGCGTTCCTTAACGGGAATCACCTTGTCACCTAGACGACTCTTCACATCAGTTTTACTCTGATTTTTCTTCATGTCCTTTGAAGGTTTCTTGAGAAGCCACCTCTTCACATCATTAGGCAAGGAAGGAGGAACCTTTTGGGTAATCACTTCCCATAAAGGTCTAGCGCTCCAATAAACATAAAATTTGTCTAATTCTTGAGAAACAGGAAATTCATAGGGACGACGAAGATCCCCAAAAGGAATTGTTTGAAGTAGGCCGTACTGTCTTTTTACCCTGCAGGGATAATAAAAAGTCATCTTGGTTAAGCTTGGAAGACGACAGAAGGGTTGCTTGTTGATACCAACCATCTTCTCTATTTTCCACCAAGGGATGATCCACTTGATGGCAAAGTTGCAAGAGGCAAATACTTTCTTCCATTCATGGCGCCCCATCTTAGAGAAGTGCTTCTTTCTTCTCACAAAGCAATTTGGAGTGTATTTTTCAACATTGTCGGGTGGACTAATTAATTCTAGTCTCTCCATTAGCCACATCTGCAAAAAAAGTTCAATGCAAATAAATTAATATTACTATACAAAAATATGTTTTTGATTTCTATAATTAAAAAATATTATTTTTCTACCTGTAATAAAATTGGAGAGCCCCGAAAAGGTGCTTTTGGATTTCTCTTCAATTCATCAAGACTAAGCATAGTCTCTCCAACAATTAATGGCATTGGATTTCTCCCAGATTCAATCTGCTCCAAAACAGTTGATATAATTGCTTGACCCTCATTAGTTCTACCACTAGTGAGAAGATATTGGTTAAGCATGCAAAAGAGAAAAGCCCTTCTTCTATAAACATGAAAAAACTCAGAATAAGGTCTATCAAAATAATGGCGTGCAAATTCTTTCAAATTAACTATGCTACCATCTACAATATATGTTAGATCTTTGTCTTTTAAATTAAAGAAGCGCTCAAAATCCTTATAATAATATTCATTTATTCTAGGGACTACTACAAGATCTAATGTAGGGAAGCCTAAGATAGCACCGAATTCCTCCGATAAAGGGATAATTTCATCACACCCTAGTCTAAAACAATGAGTATCCATATCCCAATATTCTAAGGCGGTATGAATGAAGTCTATATCAAGATCTACCCCCTTGACACCATAAATACCCCCCATATGAAAACAATCTAATTCTTTTCTCTCCTTGGCAGTTAGAGACCGACACCATTCATGAATGAAGTTGGTAAAACTCTTAGTAATTAAAGACATGATTATTATTTTTCAAAAGCTAATACTATGTTCAATCTGCTAAAATTATGAAGAAAATCGGCTGATCAGGGGGCTATTTATACACAACACCGGCATAGTTTCAATCCGCAAAGGATTCGGAGTCAGCGCTTATCAGTGCCAGACGCCAGACTTTGGCGCCTAACGCCAGAGCCTGGCGCCAAGCGCTAAGCATTAGTGTATGGCGCCAATGCAATACGCGTGGCGCCACGTGACGCTGACGTGTCTTATCAAGCGAGCTTTTCAAAAAACCGCGTTTTTTTGGCTGATTCGAGTCAAATTAAAAATAAACGCAGGCATAAACTACGGCGCCGGAGGACGCATATGATGAGAGATGCCCATCATGTCATAGAACTGCGCAGTACGAGGAGTAACCTCTCCACCAGCTCCAGCTCCAGTCTCCTCCGGAGGTGGAAACTCAGCACATGACCCGTCCACCCAAGATCGCCCTAAGGCTGAGGCTGCGGAGGCTGCTGCGATGACGAGCCGACCTCGTACATCCCACCACCTCTAGGAGCCGAGGTAGCCTTTCCCTGGCCTATCGGCTCAGCACGTGCACCCTCAGATGAGGAGCCCGAGCCCTCCACCTCCTCGGTCCGAGCAGCCTCAGAGCGACCACCCCAACCGCCAGAACCAGTACAGCGGCGTCTTGAGCTAGGCCTCGCCGGGTCTCTCCGGACCTCAGGTCTCGTCCGGGTACGAGAAGGAATGGGCTGACCCTGCAAGAAGAAACCGAGTCAGAAACAATCAAAATAGACATAACAATGCAAAAATAAGAAAGAAGCCTACCTCCTGAACGGCGTCGTCGCGACGACACGTAGCCACATTCCTCATCCGAACAAGCTGGCTCCGGAAGGCATCTATACACCGTGCCATTGCCGTGACCACCTCGCGCGAGAACTGTCAAAGAAATAAAGTCAGTAACGATGCATAACATATATGAACAAAATTGCAAATAAATAAAGCTTACCTGAGACTGGTGGCGAGGAATCGACCGCTCCACGAAGCGCTCATCCTCAGGTGCCGGAGGGATCATATCCTCGATCGACCCGTATGTCCCCTGGTAATGCATAGACATACGAGGTGGCACGAACTTAGTAGGTCCAGCCTGACAAAAGCAAATCAAAGTCAGTAAGATATCACTTGGAGGCTACTTAACAAAAGGAAAAAAGATGAAAATCATACCGCCACCTCCTCAGCCAGAACAGGGGCTGGAGCTAACAGCGGTAGCAGCTCCTCCTCATAGCACCGCCCAGGGATCGCATAAGATCGCCAAGGGGTTTTAGCCCTCTCTAACCTGCTCACCAGCCACACGCCATTGAACATATGACGCGGCGGAGGAGCAGGAACGACGAAAGTGTCCGAGGAATGATGAATAGCAACCCTCTCTCCAAGGTACGCAATCGCTCCATACGTCCCTAAGAAGTACTGCACATTAGCCTCCTACGAAGAACGCCTATGAGATAAGAATCTACTAAAGGTAATACGAAAGTGTTCAACTATGCAAAGAACCATACCGAGAGGATATGATCTCGAACATAAGCATTAGACATCCCAACACGGCGACCTCCCCAACAGGCGCTCACTGGAAACCCGCGTGGAGACGGTCTTGCCGGCGCAACTGAAGGAAAGTACTCGTAGAACCAGATCTACAAAAGGCAAAAAGTATCAGAAAGTGCTAACCGAAAGCTTAGAGCTAAACTTTATGGGAAATAAAGTATATCTCTACGACTCTCCAGAAACCGGACAGTGCGACGTTCCCCGTGACGGACCGGTGTCGACACGAGTCTCGCAACGCTCGAACAAAGTCAGCATAGGCCAAGCTGGCCCAGTCATAGGTCCCGATCAGGTGAAGATCACGGACCGCAGGAAAGTATTAAAGTAGAAATTCACTACCCTTGTTAGGGGAAAAGTCCCTGACAGCAAGATAAGTGCAAAGATGCGCACCCGCTGCTCTCGGGTGGTTGCATCATCCTCGAAAGCTGCCACCAGAGTCAATCGGCGAATGCCCTTAGCGCTAAACTGAGTCGACTCTACCTCAGCACGAGCCCAAACAGCAATCGGACCCAACAGCTCCTCAACCTCAGGAGAGAAGACACTGATGTCGCTGTCGAACGGCAGCGCAGTAGAACTAAACTCCAGTCCCGTAATGAGACTGAAGTCGGTCGGGGTGACCATCATCTCACCCCAGGGGAAGTGGAAAGTGTTGGTGGTGTCCCAGAAGAACTCCTCTAGGGCGCGAGCCATAAGGTGACCCCCTGTTAGAGGCAATCATGGCCTCTGAGGTCTCGAACAGCGCAGTCAACCCGCAAGACTCCCAGAGAAGTCTCATCTCTCCATCGACGCCAAAGTGATCTTTTTTAGAGAGGTGAGGAGAGTGAAATTTTACCTTTCATGAGTGTTTTGTACAGATTTTAGATCACAAAGTATGGAGATTTCAAGAGAAAGAAGCGAAGAAAAGAGAAGCTCCAGGATTGGGTACGGGCCCGATCGGGCGAGGCTCACCCGATCGGGCACGCACCTAAGGGTAAGAATTGAGCATAATTTCGCCCGACCAGGCAAGGAGTCCCGATTGGCGCGAAATATGGATTTTATCGGAGCATATAATTGCCCGATCGGGCAAAGCACGCCCGATCGGGCGCGTAAGTGAGGAAGAAAATCAAGGGAATCTTCGCCCGATTGGGCGGAAATTTGGAGAAATCGAGTGCCACGAAAAGAAATATCGGGCGAGAAATCTGGCAATTTTGAGGTTCGTGTTCGCGCCCGATCGGGCGGAGGTCGCCTGATCGGGCGCGCACTTTACATTCCAGAAGAAACAAATTTCTCCCGATCGGGCAAGGCTTGCCCGATCGGGCGCGCCTATTTTCCGGAGGATTAATTCCTCCTTCTCTCCTTTTCTTTTCTTTTTCTTTCTTACTTCTTCTTCTTTATTCACACTTTCTCTCTCTAAAACCTCCATTTTCAAACCTTCAACCTCACCTTCTTTCCAAGATCTTCTCAAATTCATCCATCAAAACCTTAAATTTTTTTACATATTCTTAATCCTCACACCTTCCTCTACATTTTCCACCCACTTTCTCCCACTTTCTCTCTCACTTTCTTAAAACCCTTAGAGAGAGAAAGCTTCAATACCCAAATCTCTATCTACAAATGGCTTCCAAACGTTCTAGACAACAACGGGGCAAAAGTTCGAGGCAACAACAACCAATGGTCGACCCGGAGCTTCAAATACCGGGATGGGAGGAGGTTGTTATCACCTCGACGGAACAACGGGCAAGGATGCTCAATCTCATCGAGAGGCAGGTAATCTCAACCCGTTTTGTTCATCATCCTACATTATCTAGATTAGGTCTTGATAAATATGTAGAGAAATTATTTAAGGGTATAGGCATGAGTGGTTTCTTCCAAATGCATCATGATACTTATGATTACTTGACATTAGAATTTATTTCTAGTTTTAATGTTATTAAAATGAATGCTTTGATCACTCATGTACAATTCCGATTACTAAACAACGATGTGCGATTAACTCTAAAAGAATTTGGGAAGTTGTTTGAGCTAAAATCGGACAAACCTATTGAACCCTCCCAAGACCACATTGTCGTGGTCTACAAGAAACTCACTGGGGAGGGTTTGGCTAACCTCCAACACGCCAAAGGGACGTGGATTCAACATCCCGTCCCAAAGTTTTGGCAAAGGTTTGCCGACCTCACAATTTTTGGGAGGCATGAACCGGCAAACGTGAGGAGGGAGAATTGTTGGCATCCTATTTGATCCCTAATGCTGAGAAATTAAACATACCTCATAGGATTTCCAACCACTTTCAAAGGGCGGCCAATGCGGCCGAAACGGGTAGGTCTAGGGGGCCTATCTATTTTGGGGGGTTGGTGACCCATATTGCTATTAAACACCTAGGATGGAACCCAAATGGGCATAGTAAAGTAGTGGGCTCAACCCTCAGGGACCTAGCTTACTTAGGGAGCCTAAACTGGGTGCAACCCATGGGCGGTGAGACTTGGTGGATAGTCCACCGGCAATCGGGTAGGAGAGACCAAGCCTTTACCCTAACTAACCCCGCCTTGACCAAATTTGAGAAGGGGAAGCCTTCTTACACATTTGAGATAAATGGTCAAGGCGAGGTTCAAGAACCTCACCTTTCACCACAACCCCACCAATCACCCCAAGACCATTCCCCCCAACACCATTCACCACACTACCCCCAACCCCACCCCAACCCTTTACCTATAGCATGCCCACCTCCTCCGTCGATTATAACATCGACCCTAATGCCCCTTATGATTTTTCGGCTTTTCGGAGCCAACTAGACCGTATAGAGATGGGGCAAGGGAGAGTAGAGGGCATGGTGCAAAACCTAGACTCTAGGTTAGGCATTTTGGATAGTCGGGTGGGTCATATAGAGAGGAACCTCGGGAGGGGTTTATACCCGATGTACGATGACTATGCACGCCGAGGGGCTATTCCCCCCGAGACCTTAGTTCCTGATTGGTTCCAATACCCCCAAGGTGGGTGTTCCACCCCCGGAGCTTTTGGTACTTATGTGGACTACTCTTCAGTCCATGGATATGGGGGTGATGCTCCTTTTGGGGGTATGGGGGGAAATGTGAACCCTAACTACTTTGCAGGTGGTTCGGGTTATGGTGGTGCTGGAACGAGCCATGGTGGTGCTGGCTCGAGCTATGGAGGAGGGTACAAGAGGATGGATGATGATGAGGAGTAGCTTCTCCTAGCTACCTTCTTAAGTCAATGAGGGCATTGCTTGATTTGGCTTGGGGGGAGATTTCTTGTATATATGGTAACTCTCTTTCTCTTTTCTCTATTTATTGCTTTCCTAGTGTAGTTTTTATTGCTTTCCTTTATGAAAAAATACAAAAAAATTTTGAAAGAACAAAAAAATTCAACAATACGTTCCAATGAATTGTAAATCATGCTTCCCTGTGTCCCATACTTAGAAAATATTGTTTTGATTCTTGGTATATGATAATGAGCTTTGTGAATTTGTTGATCATGATCTGAAGTTTAATTGTTTGGATTCCTAAACATGCGTCAATTTTGCCAACTATTTGTGAATATAGTGCTTGACTAGTTGATTTGGTTAGGAATGTGTGATAGTTCCTGGTATGTCAATGAATTTGAGTATTGGTTTGCAACTATTAGTAATGTTTATATAGCTCAATATTATGCATATTGAGGAGGACGAAGGCATTTGTTCTCTTAGGAAGCCTTCAGACGATATTAGATACATTTATTCCCTTCTTGTTACCTATGTTGTTGCTTGTGCCCTCTTATTGTTTATTTAGCCACATTACAAGCCTATATGAGTCCCATTGGTTACTAGTCCCAAGCTTGGCTTGGGGGAGCTATTAATTGGTGAGGTGAGGGAGTTGTGGTGTGCATATCATTTGCACAATGTGGGAATAAAAGAAGAGTGATTGTTCTTTGATATTATGATTGGAAAATATTGATTTCTTGTGTTACAAAGTTGAAAATTTCCAATATGAGGTAAAAAAGAAAAAAAAAAGAGCAAAGAATAAAAAGTTGTCTCATATGTTCAAATGGTCTATTTGAAGGTTGCTCAAGAAAAAAAAAATAAAAAAAAAGGTTCAAGTTTTGAAAAAAAAAAGAAAGAAAAAAAATAAGTAGTTCAAAGTTTGTTTTAATTCGCTCTATTTCATATTATCATATTTTGTGAGTGAATATGTAAGTGTTGGGATTGTGTTGTGTATATGATTGTTTGGTGAACTTTTGTGGAGTTGAGTTGTGATTGGAGATGTTTTAGTCATCACTTGTTGTGACCTTGGGTTTTATTAGGATATGGCTCCCTTAAGCATGGCTTTACTATCACATTTTCCTAAATTTATCCTACCCTTTACCCTAGCCTTACATTACAAGCTTTAAAGACCTTCCGACCTTTGTGCATAAGAGTTGTATGAATGTGAAAGTGTTGTTTATCAATGCAAGTTATGATTTGACATATTTCGAGTCAACTAGTAGGTTGAGCGTTCATTGTTTTAAACACACGAGAGTGTGAGTTGGGAGAGCATTGTTCACAAATAAAGGGGTTGGTTGGAGAGCAATCGAGTACATCTTTTACTCGCCACATAAATGAGAGTTGAGTGTGTGAGCACTAGTCTTGAATTCTATATGCTCATGTGGTTTGCTCTACTTGACAATTGTTGGGGATGAAGGATGATTAGATGAATGAGATTGATTGACATTGAAGCATGTCATTAGATTTATCTTGAATCGTTTGTGCTTGATTTTGTTTATTGGGATGAGGCATGTTTTATATGTTCATTGATAAGCTCTTTGCTTAGGGACAAGCAAAGGTTTGGCTTGGGGGAGTTTGATATGTCCAATTTATATGGTGTTTTACCCCCGTCCCATGGTCATAATTAGTAGTGTTTTTGGCTCTTTAGGGCCACTCTTATTACTAATTTGTGTTTTCTAGTGTTTTTGTAGTTTTGCTTGAGTTTTGTAGGAAATTGCACACTTGGAGCGTTTTCCGGGTTTTTCACGAAGCAACTACGAGCGTTAGGAGGACACGACCATCCTTGAAGCCCAGGACCGGTAAGAGCCGGTGATTAAGGGCTCGGTATGTGATACCGGGATCAAGTAATCAAGACCCGATGAGGAAATCCGGATTGGGCCGAGGAATCGAGCCCAATCGAAATCCAAGCCTCGAAGAAGAAGCCGGGCCCGATCGGGCAAACATACGCCCGATCGGGCGGGCGCGCGCAAAGCAACCTCAAGGAAAAGTCGCGCCCGATCGGGTGAGCGTAAGCTTGATCGGGCGCAGCACACCAGCAAGGGCGTAGTAAAAAAGGCGGGCCCGATCGGGCGCGTGTTTTTCTAAGGACCTGATTAGTTTTGTTTAAGGATTTGTTTTAGGAGTGTTTAAGTACGAATTTTGTACGAAATTTTTGTTTACCTTCTCTTTTAGATTTTCTTTCTCTACTTAGGATATTTTCTCTCTCTTAAACTCTCTCTCAACATTGTTCTTAATTACATTCATTAATCCAGATTTCTTTTGGTAACAATTTCTTCTCTTTTAATTCCAGTTATTTTATTTAATTCTTTCATTATGACTTGCTTTATTTACTTGATTAGTTTAGATTTAATTATGCTTGAGTAGTTTTATTTCTAGGGTTTATGGGGATCTAATAATTAATATGAAGGGGTAAATTTGTGATTGTTGATTATCAATGCTTGGTTAATTTCCTATTGATTGATTTAATGTTATGCAATTAGGTTTGGCCAGATTTAATTGTATGAGTTTAGCAATATTAATTCGAGATTAGACAGATGAGAATTGATGTTTAGGCTTAGTTTCAATAGGTGGACTAATTTATAAATGGTTAAGTCGAGATTCGACAGATGAGATTTAATACCGGTAAATTAATTCTGTGATTATAATACGTAGCGAAAGCCCTTTATAATCTGATTAATCAATGCTTGATGATTGTTTATTATGAATTGCCCTGGAATATTGTTTATTAGTGAACCTATGCCCTAGGCCTTTTAATATTTAATTTCTCCCTACTTTATTTTCTCTGATCATATTCTTCGTAATATAGTCTTTAATTACAACAACATTGGTTACCTTGATAATTAAGATTATAATAATTAATTAAGAGTAAAAATACTTGTTTCCTTGTGGATTCGACCCTACTTCCCTATCTGCATTAGTTAGAGGACTTAGGTAATACTTTTGATTAGGGGATACGACTTTATCCTATCATTTATAAATTTTGTTTGACCGAGGGAGGATTAGTTTCAACGACCTAGTTCCACCCCTCGTCAAAATGGCGCCGTTGCCGGGGAACGGTGTCTATGTTTGAGTGTTTTTTATTGCTTGAGTCTAGGTCTTTGTATATACTTTTCTTTTATTTGATTTTTGTTTTCTTTGTAAAAAAATGGCATGTCTCTCATTTCCTCAATATGATGATGAGCCTTTTTGTGAATATTTCAATAGACTTAAGGGATTTCTTGACTATAATCGTTGTAGTCTTTGGGAGGCTTGTGAGATTTGTTATTTTGGTTTAAATGAACAAACTAGGAATAAAGTTGAATACATGCATAATGATAGATTTAGAGCATTGTCAATTGATGATGCTTGGGATTTTTATGTTTGGTTTGCTAGGGATGTTTGTAATAGGGGTATTCATGATTCTAATATTGATGTGAAATGTCTTGATTCTTCTTATATTAGCATGAATTCCCATGAATTGTCAATTGATCCCATGAGTGAACCTAGAACATGTGCTTCCGATTCTATTTCCCCTTTTGTTCATGATGATGAGGTGCATGCTCAAGTTAATGCTAATGGTGTGTTTCAAAATTCTTCATTATTTACCTTGCCTTCTTGTGATGTGCTTCATTCCCTTAATGATGAATCTCATGTTATTGATTGTGCCCCCACTCCCCAATGTGATGTATATGCTCATGATCTTAATGTTGATTCTTCCAATCTTGGTTGTACCTCTTCTCTCTTGTTGAGCCTCAACCTTCTACACCTTTTGAATCTCTTATTGCTACTTTGGAAACTCAAATTAGGCATGTTGAGCTTAGTGATGATCTTAGGCCTAAAAAGGAGTCGATTCTTAATTCTTTGAGAAGTCAATTAGAGGTGATGAAAAAGAGTGTGGAGCATCTTGAGGAGGGAAGAAAGAGAGGTAAAGAGCTAGAAAGCCAATTGTCATCCTTAATGCTTGTTAATATGTCCATTTTATATAGTATTTTACCCCCGTCCCTTGGTCATAATTAGTAGTCTTTTGGCTCTTTAGAGCCACTTTTATTACTAATTGGTGTTTTCTGGCGTTTTCGTAGATTTAATTGACTTTTGTAGGGATTTGCACTTTAGTAGCATTTTCCCGAGATTTTATGGAGTATCTATGAGCATTGGAATGCACGACCATCCTTCATAGCCCAGGGTCGGTTAGAGCCATCGAACCGGTAATTAAGGGCTCGGTGTATGTGATATCGGGGCATTTGGACCGAGTATTCAAGATCCAAAGAGGAAATCTGGATTGGCCCGAAGAATTGGAGCCCAATCGAAGTCCAAAGAGTGGCCCAAGAGTGCCGCCCGGCCAAAAGAGCTCCCGCCCGAAGGCGCGCTCGGCCGGGGGGGAAAGATGTTGGCGCCCGAACTCGCGCCCGGCCGGGCGCGGGAGACGTATCTGATGAGCAAAAAGGCGCGCCCGATCGGGCGCGTGTTATTATTAGGCGGTTTAATCGTCTAAGTTTGTTTTAGTTTAGGATTCTTACTTAATATAAATACTTTTCCGTTAAGCGTGTTTAATATCTTCTTTCACTCTTTCTTAATTCTTCTCTTTGATTTTCTCTCTCTACTTAACTTTTAGATTAGTTTGTTAACGATTTCAATAGGCAGATTAATTTGTTAATACTTTGTTCTTAACTCTACTCTTAATTCCAGATTACTTTGGTAACGATTTCTTTTCTCTTAATCTCAGTTATTTATTTATTCGTTTGATCATGTCTTGTTTTATTGCTTTGTTTAGTTTAGATTTAATTATGTGTGAGTAGTTTCCTTTCTAGGGTTTGTGGGGATCCATAAATAATATGAAGGGGTAATTTATTGTTGTTAATTATCAATGCTAGATTAATTTCCAATTGATTGATTTAATGCTCTGTGACTAGATTAGGCCTGATCTTTTATGCATGAGTTTGACAATATTGATTCGAGATTCGAGAGATGAGAATTGATGTTTAGGTCTAGTTTCAATCGGCAGGTTAATTTATAAATGGGTAAGTCAAGATTCGAGAGATGAGATTTAATACCGGTAGATTAATTCTGTGATTATAATACGTAGCGAAAGTCCTTTATGATCTGGTTAATTATGCACTGATGATTGATTATTATGTTTTACCCTGGAATGTTATTTATTGGTGAACCTATGCCCTAGGCCTTTAATTCATTGTTTTCTCTTTACTCTTAATCTCCGTAGTTTAGTTTTATATCCATATTATTAACTTGTTACTTAATAATTTAGATTGCTTTAATTAATAAGGAATAAAAAGACTTGTTTCCCTGTGGATTCGACCCTACTTCCCTATCTGCATTGGTTAGAGGATTTAGGCCGGAATTACTTTTGATTAGGTGATGCGAGTTTAGCCTGTCACTTGTTCGTGAAAAATCTCTATCCAATGTGTGTGTTGAGGGTGATGATGTTAATTTTGAGCAACCAAGAGAGTGTGAGTATCCCATTGGTAAGCATATGAGTGATGGTGAAGGAGTTGAGAATGAAGAGAGAGTTGAATTTGAAACTCTTAACCCTCTTTCCCATCTTGATGAGCCTCAAATGTATGTTTGTGAGCCTTCAATCTATGAATACATAGACTCTTTTGAGGAAATGTCCCATTTGTTTTATGAGAGTCATATGAAGATTTATAGATTCTTGGATGAGTTCATCGAGAAAGCTTATTGGGATTTAGATGAGTTTACGATGACTCTACCTCCACTCATGCATGGTTTTGAGGACTTAGGTTTTGAGATAGTTGAAGGAAAGGTGGTTTATTGTGGTGCAAAGAAGGATGATGGTGATTCCCTTGGAGTTTTTGAGTTTGAGGGAGATATAGATTGTGAGATATCTTCATTTGAGGAGTCTATGATTGATTTTCATGCTCTCATTGGCCTAGAGATATGAGACCTTATGTTGAGGGAGTAGCTAACCCTTTACCTATTTCTCATACCCCTTTTTCTCAAAGGTTTGACTACATCCCCTATTGCCCTATTTTTTCTCCATTCCTATCTCAATGAGCCTATTGGGGACTCCCTTGTCTATGATGATCTTAATGTCCTTCATTCGTCTATTGTTGAGGAAAAGGGTGATGTTGCCACCTAAAAATATTTTAGTGAGGAGGATTTGCCTTTTTCTTTTTCTTTCCATTCTTTTATTCCCCCTTCTTCTTTTTCTTCTTCTTTTTCTTCTTGTTTTTCCTTTTGATCCCTCTTTTTCTTTCTTTTGGCACCTCCCTCCTCACTTGCGTGTAAAAATCTTGTTGCATGTTTTTATCCCGTCATTTGCCTAACTTCTCTCTTACGAAATGTGTAGTAATGCATTTGACAAGCTCTTGCGTGCATTGAATTATTATTTTACTAGAGCGGTCAAGCTTGGACCTTAAGCAAGCCTTTCTCGGGAAGTAACTCGTGCTTTATATTAGATTTTCATTTGCTTTTTAGAATAGATTTTCTCTCATGGAAATGTTTGTGTGCCTTTTGCTAGGTACATGACTTGATATACTTTGGTGCTTCGATTTGGATCAAGAATTAAGGAAGGTTGACTCCTATTTTTGCTAGCATATGGAAACAAGGTTCAATTCTTTGGAAATTATCTTTGAAAGGTTTAATTGGGTCATTTGCGGGTATTTACACCCACCTCAAATCCGGTAATATCTTTCCTTGTTCTTTCTCTATTGGTTGGAGACTTTTTGGACATGTGGTGGTTGGTTAAATTGATCTCCTTATTTTCCCCTTCCATGGATTATATGATTTATGTTTGAGTGTATTGTCTCATTCAAGCTTGGGGGAGGGTATTCTATCATGTTTGGTGGGATGTTGATTCATATATGCTATGCACCTTTGTATATGCTTTTCCATGTTTTTATTTTGAAAAACTCCAAAAAGATTTTTGTTTCTATCAAGGCAAATTTGCAATGTGTTTTTATTTTGTTCTTGCTTTGGACATAATACTTTTGGACTTGTATAGTTGAATGCTTTTCTTCTAAAATGGTAACGGTGTGCACGGTTTGAGAGTACGCTTGGTTGATTCTAGGATAAAGCATATTAAGGTAGTTGGTTAGAACTAGTGGGACCATGAAACCGGTTTCTACTTGTTTGTGGCATGTTGGTAGTTGCTCCCTATAGTTGATTTGACACCAATAGTGAGTTTTTGCTACATCCATGTGAGGTTCTTTATTTTTCAAGCCTTCAACATATAATTGCATGAGCGGCATGGATCCTTGACTATTGCGGACCTAATCTAGAAACTTAACTCATAATTCTCAAACTCGAGACCGAGCCATCTAGGGAGGACAAAGGCATCTTTTCGGGGTGGTAATTTTTCTTTTCTAGGTTAATTTTCTTTCCTTTTTGTTCATTGGGTTTACATTTGCCTTCTTGCTAACCATTTGAGTCTTTCCCTTCTTTTCAAGCCACATATTTAGATCTTGAGCCTTTTGTTTCATTTTCGTTTTCATTCTTGGTTTCTGTGAAGCAATTGATCATTATTGTTAGATTTTTTAGTGGAGGAGTTTGGATATTTGGTTCTCTTGAAAGAAAGTTTATGTTGTGATATTTGTGTGAATAATGGCAAATGAATAAATGAAAAAAGCCGTCCAAAGTAAAAAAAAAAAAAAAAAAGGCAAGGACAATGCAAATGCAAAGATTGTAAAAGCCGTCCTAAGTTAAAGAGGCATGGACAATTGCTTTGAAAGAATTGAAAATACAAAAAAAAATGAAAATAAGAAAAAACAAAAATATTTTGATGTGATTCTTTTCCCCTTTTCAAGCATTGAAGACAATGCTTCCTTTAAGCTTGGGGAAAAAGCGTTTACGCTTTTTGTATATATGATTGTGGTTATAGCTTTGAATAAGCTTGGGGGAGTTAGTTTGTTTTTGTTTGGCGATTGCTTGGTTATGAGGAGAAGGTTTGATCACCCTTTGCTTCACTAATTAGGAATACCGCCAAATTTTCAAATTTTAAGCCTACCCTCACCATTTTTGCCCTTTCGTTACAACCATTGGGAAAGTCCTTTTGACCTAGTGGTTGAGTCATATATCGGGGGAGGGCATTATGAGTTAAAGCCAAAGGAAAGGGGATGCATTGTCAAAACGTCGAGTAGCCCAAAATTATCTCTTTTTCCGGTTCCTTCGGGTAACTTTTGAGATGCTCACTAGGGGAAGATATGAGACTATTAGGGAGAACGCGGTAAGACCGTTTGGGATGAAAGTGGATTGCTTTTCTCTAGTTCCTATGCTTAGCATATTTATGTTTCAATCAACCTCGGGTATCTTGAAACGTGCACTCCCTTATTTGTTTAGAAATATTTGCATTCACTTGTACTTGTACATTTGGAAAAGTCCTTTCATGAACATTTGTTTGCTTTTCTTGTATTTTGGTTTCTTTTTCATGCTTTGCCTTGTTTGTATTACTATGAGAGTTATAGGTTAATCTCCTAGGAAACCTTTACGAGAGCATCACTCGTCTTCTAGGGCGATCTAGGGGTTTAAATGGCTTGTCTTTCGTTGCTAAAATTGACCGTAATTCTTACGAAAGTGAGTTAGTGTATATTCTTATCTCTTCTCTTCTTTTTGTTTGTTTGAATAAGCTCATCATTTCTCCCTTGGTTTTGTTTTGCTCGAGGACTAGCAAAAGGTAAGCTTGGGGGTATTTGATGGGTGTCATAAATGGCATCCATTTGATGAGCATTTAGGTTGTTTTCTTCCTCTTTTCATAGCTTTCATGCTTAATAAACGCTTGGTTTTATGCATTTGGTCTTGGTTTTACCTTTCCTCTCTTATTTTGTAGCTTTTATGCATTTTGTTTGTTTTTCTACTCTTTTCTCCTTTATTTGCTCTATTCTCGTGGTTGTAGGTATTGTACGAGGTTCGGGTCTTGATATTGGTGAATTACTACGGTGGGAGATGCTTTTGGAGCAAGCTCATGACAATTGGAAAGCTCAAGATGCAAGGAAGTGGATTCTCCAAGTTCTAGCTCTTGCGCTCTCAAGCAATGCTCTCATGAACATGGGGTGTTGAACCCACAATCAAGTGCTTTTGGGACTGCCTCTTTTAGTGTTCATCATCATCATAATCGTGCGACCTTAGCGAAGGCACGAAGCCGCGAGAAAGTTGGAGAAACTCATAGATGCGCGGGCGCGCAACGCACGAGCGCGAGCGCGCCACTTGCATGCGCGGGCGCGCCACCCCTTCAGCATGGGTGCTCCTCTCCTGCAGCGTAGGCGTGCCTTCCTGGGTATTTGTTTGCTCGGTTTTTGTTTTTGCGCCTCTATAAATACCTTTGTTAACCCGATTTTTGGGGCAAGTTTAGAATAAGCTTCATTTCACATTTTTATCATAATTTTAGCTTAGTTGAGAGCTTATCTCCCTAGTTTTAGGGTTAGTTTAGGAGTAGATTTTATAGAGAGAAAGTGAGGAATTTCAATGGTGATTGAGAGATTGAAGATTCGATGGTGACAATTGTGTTGGAGATCTTTTCTATTATCAATGAGCATTTCTAACTCTATCTCATTTATTGCTTTGTTTGATTTCATATTTGTTTGGTTTAATTTTGATGTTTGATTATTGATGAGTGTAATTGTTCTCTATATTTTGATGATTCTTGATTTCTTTACTTGTTTGTGACTAGATGAGAATGTTTGTGTAGTTGTTTGGCTAGGGATAGGGTGAAACTTGTATGATTGATTGACTATGCTTAATTTGGGGGATTGTGTTGATTAATTGTTGAGATTAAAGTGATTAATGGAAGTTTGCATGTGTTTAATTCGATTAGGCCTTGAGAATTATGCTAGATTGCATTGTAGTTTCTAATGATACGGACCATTGTTTTAAGAATTGCAATTGTCGATTGAGCTTGATTAGTGATGCTCCTAGTTAGAGTCTCTCGTAGTTGGCGCTAGCTTGACCTCTAGGAGATAGCTTGTTGACTCTTTTGATTGAACTTGCCATTAGTCTTCACAACCATTGACTTGCGTGTATTTTCAAGTTGCTACAGTTGTCATGATTGCTTGTTAATCCCGTTCCTAGTGCTTTATTTGTTTGATTCTTCATTTTGTTAGTTGGTTTTAGTGTTTACCTTTAATCCTTAGACTTCGACCTAGCTTAGGCGCATAATTGAGAGCGCTTGAACATTACCGTTCCTTTGGGTTCGATCCTTGACTAGCCTCTATACTAGTATATAGGTTTGTTAAGTGTTTATAAATTTTGTTTGACCGAGGGAGGATTAGTTTCAACGACCTAGTTCCACCCCTCGTTAAGGCCCCACATTGTACACATGTCAATTATTTATTGGATTGAAAAAAAAAACTTTAAAAAAAAACAAAAAGAACCCTAAAATCTAATCAAGCCACCACCGGCGCATATTCCCACCGTCGTCAGCACAACCCAGCCTCCACCGCCATCGCCCAATCCTAACCGACCACCCAATACAGATGAAACCAACCTAGCCGACAACCCTCAACCGTTGAAACAAGCCCAACCGTACCCTAACCTGACAACCTCAACCCTAATTTGGTTTATGGGCACGAGTTTGGGTGAAGGTGAGGGTGAGGGTGAGGGTGAGAGGAGTAGAGCAGTTTTTGGGTTTAGGTATGGGTGTGGGTTGGAGTTTTGCTGGTTTGGCGATGGTGTAGGCCGGGGTTTCGGCTGGTTTAGGTTGGTGTTACCGTGATCGGCGACGGTTTCAAAAGCTCAGAGGTTCAGGGGTTGATATGGGTGAAGGCGGATCGACGATGGTTTCAGAGGTGCGACTACGATTTAGGGGTTGGTATGGGTGACGGTAGATTGACTTCTATTTCGAAGGATCAGTGGTTCTAGGGCTCGGCGGTGGTAACCGGCGTCGTTGGTAGAGGTGGTGGTTGGGTTAGCATTTTAGGGATTTATTTTTTTTTTATTTTTTTCTTTCTAGTAGATTATTGACACATGTACCGTGTGGGACCCACTTAACAATTTTTTTGGATGGAAAAATTAAGTGGTGATGAAACCAATTTTTTGGTTTTTTTTTTTGTGGTGTTATAATAAAAGTTTTTTATTTTGTGGTGTTATAATCAAATTTTGAGTTATTTTCTAATTTTTCCTAATTATATTGATGAAAAACCCTACTGAGCTGACACCTCTCACAGATTTAGCCAGTCCAGCTCTGCAGGTCATCGCTTGAAAGTAGAGGGGGATGTAAGGGAGTCCCTTACTTCCAAGCATTTTGTAGTTTGAACTCTGTGACTCAAAGTCACAATGTGAGTTCCCACCAACTACCAAGCTTTGCTTGTTAAAATTTGAATTGCAGGTAACAAAATATTGCTTCCTGTACGGTGCATCGTACAGACATTTCTCGTAGAAGAACATGTTATACAAATGTAAAGAACATACAGCTGTAGTAATAAGAGCATACTATTAAAATGTAATGAACATATACCTAAAGTAAAAAAAAAAAAAAAAAAAAAAAAAAAAAAAAAAAAACATATGGCCATGTTATTTGATAATCAGTGTAATGTATTTTTAATTGTGATATAATATTCATTGCTTATTGTGAAATGTTCTTTGAATTTTGTCTTTAAATCATGTTCATTACATATTATTATCATGTTCTTCATTATTATTACAGATGTTCTTTAGATTAAAAAAAAACATTAAAATGGATATCCTTTACAAAACAGTTGTATGTGCTTTACAAAACATATATATGTTCTTTTCCGCGATTTTTGTCTGTACCAAGTAAAGTACAACCGCCTGTGTTTAGGGTATTTTTACCCTAGACACGTGGACCAATGAGAGGTCGCCACGTGTCGAGCTCAGGATGGCCCATGTGGCTCAACATCCTCTTGACACTTGGCGCCCTCAGATATGTTTTCTGAAATGGCGGCTCTCAAAGGCCCAAACTCCTAGGAGCGCCGTAAAACGGCGCAGCCCACTAGAATCTAGGTCAAGTGATCTAGGTAGGGGCACATTTTTCAACGACCCTATAAATAGGGAGATATTTCCCCATATTGGGGACACATTGAATCATTTATTACACCCTTATTCTCTTACATAAGAGAAAGACCTAAGCTTGGAATCCGAGCAGATACCCACCTAAATTTCCGTTCTCTTTATTCCGTTTCAAGTTACTAACTTGATCGTCGGAGGCGGAGCTCCAACCACCCGGAGTCTCCGTTGTTTTGCAGGTACAGCTCAGCCGGATCAGACTTCGTGACGTAACTCTCCCAAGGGACAAAAACACCCAAAACATTTGGCGCCGTCTGTGGGGAGAGTACCTCGAAGATGGTTCAAGAGTCTGTACCACCCCCTAACCGTCTGGGCGAAGACCCAGAAGTCTTTACAGACCATGAGGATGAAGATCCTCAGGTCGAAACCTTTACAGCCGAAGACAGCTCTCTCATAATCAAGCGCATCCGGCCCAGAGAGACTCTGGAGCGGGGTGCCTCCCAGGCGGGTCCAAGCAGACCCACTGGGCAGCCGGAAGGGGAAACCCAAACGGCAGCTGGATCAGCCCCTGTCACTCGAGACGAACTCATGAGATTCATGACAAGTTTCAAGGGTGAAATTAAAGAGCTGATCACCAAAAGCCGAGCTGGCCCAAGTAAAGGTCAGTCGGCGAAGAAGACTCCTCCAGAGAAGGGGAAGTCAGTCAGAAACCGGCAGCCCACTCCTCATCCAAAGGAGAAGGCAGCCGGGACCATTGATTGGTCAAGAATTCTCCTTCTTGGGAAGAATACCAATAACACTCGCCGGACTCAGCAGCCGGTGAGAAGTAAAAAATCAACTCTTGATACCCGGGAGATTATCAACCGGAAGAGAAACCAATCGCTGTCTGAGTCGGCTTCAACGTCAAACTTTCCAGACAGCTTCAACAACATTTTTGCAGGGAGTGCACCCTCCCGACATGAGAGTCAGACAGGCGGTAATACCGTCCATTCTGGCCCTCATATGATTGGAGCTGTCCCGTATGTGCCTACTCAGGCTTACGGGCAGTACTCCCCTCACTTCATGCAGCCGGCCTTCTTTGGGGGTCAGGCGGCATATCCAAATGTCCAGCCATTGGACTGGCAGCTTCGTCTACTACGCCTGGGTGAACAGCCTTCTGCGTTCACCCGAGAGATAACCGAGGCGGCCCAGCCGGCCAAGGTTAAGAATGTATTGGTTGGTACCTATGATGGTACCACCAATCCAGAAGACCACCTCATGGCTTACACCAACCTCATGTATCTGCAGGGGTTGGATGATGCCACTTGGTGTCGATGCTTTCCGACTACATTGAAGGGCATTGCCCAACAATGGTTTGGCAATCTGCCAGCCGAGTCCATCGATAGTTTCAGGAAGCTTGCCTTCCTGTTTGCTTCCAACTTCTCAATGAACATCCCTGCTAAGAAAACAAGCCTTGATTTGAGCACTGTTAAGCAGGGAGAGAGAGAAGGGCTGCGCTCATATGTCAGGCGGTTCAACCTGATCAGAATCCAGATTCAGGGGCTGTCTGATGAGGTAGCTTTTACAGACTTTTTCAAAGGTCTGAGAGACGGGTCGACCTTTAAGTTCGACCTAGTCAGAAAATGGGCTTTCATCCTGCAGGCGGCCCTGAGGGAGGCGGAAAGCTACATTCAAGCTACCGACCTCTGCTCGCCTGGAGGCCAGTCGGACTCTAAGAAGTCTGAAAAACAGAAAGACAACCGGCCTGCTCAGCCGGCTAAAAAGAAAGAGGAGAGCAAGAAGAGAAAAGAAGTCTGGGCGGTTACTGACTCTGACCAGCCGTCCCAGAAGAAAAAGAAAGAGTTTAAACCGTACGTCCCTAAGTACGAGTTTAACAAAGACTGCAACTCAATCCTCATGGAGGTAAAGGACCGGTTGTCCATTGAGAAGCCGAATCCTATGAAGAGTTCTGTCCAGTCACGGAACAAAAATAAATTTTGTCAGTTCCATCAGGAGGTTGGCCATGACACCAACGACTGCTTCAGTCTTCAGCGGGCATTGGACCGTCTAGCTGACAAAGGGTTGTTGAAGTCCTACGTTTCAAAGTCCCCAGCCGGGGCAAAAAAGAAAAACAAGGGTCAGTCCTCCAAGACTACGCCCCAGCCTGCTAGTAGCTCGGATACCGACAAGGAGCCGGTCTACACTATAGCAGGCGGGTTCTCATGTGGTGGCCCTACCATCCGGGGCACCAAGAGCCATCTTCGAAAGATGGACAAAGATGATGATGAGCAGGCGTCTGCCAGCTCTTCCTTCCCAGACGTCTTGATTACTGAGAAGGATAGAGGCAGCGTCCGCCGCCCTCATGATGACCCGGTGGTCATTGAATGTAAGGTTGCCAACCAGCTGGTTGGACGGATCCTTATAGACACCGGCAGCTCATCAGACATCATCAGCCTCCGGTGCCTGCAAAAGCTGAAATATAATGTCAGCAGCATGCACCCGGTCACCTACCCCTTGGTTGGTTTTTGGGGTGGGATGGTCTACCCAGCCGGTAGAATTAACTTGCCCATCCGGCTGGGAGAGAAAGGCCAGGGACGACATATTATCGTCAGATTCTTGGTTGTTGAGGAGTTGACTGCCTACAACATCATCCTTGGCCGGCCAACTCTCAACGTAGCCAAGGCAGTAATCATCCCATCTCTCATGCTCATCAAGTATGAGAGGGATGACGGCACTGTGGGTTCCCTGAATGGGGATCAGAAGACGGCCCGAGAGTGTTATCTCTCACCCGTCCGAGATACCGTGGCCCCAGGCGGTCAGGAACCCATAGACCTTGACAATGTCAAGGATGCTGACTCAGCTCCTGCCCCACCAGCAGCCGGAAAGAAAAGAAAACCACCTCTGCTGGTGGAGGTGAAGAAAGAGAAAAAATAGCAATCACTGGCCGGTGAACGGTCAGATGAGCTCCGTCCCCAACCGGCTGGTGAAAGCATTGATCTCGTTCTGGATGACAGCCGTCCAGAACGTACTGTTAAGGTTGGGACGGTTGCTCATGCTACCTTGGGTGCAAGCTTGCACCTTCTGCTGAAAGAATTCAAAGACATTTTTGCCTTTGAAGTGGAAGAGATGCCAGGCGTCAGCCCAGATCTCGCTGTCCACAAACTCGCCGTGGACCCCAAAAAGAAGCCCATCCGGCAAAAGAAAAGAAACCACGGCGAGGAAAGAAGTCAGGCGGCAGCTGCCGAAGTCAAAAAGCTGCTAGACGCCAGGTTCATTCGGCCTTGTAATTTTCCCGACTGGGTGGCCAATGTGGTCCTTGTTAAGAAACTGAATGGGACCTGGCGCATGTGTGTTGATTACACAGACCTCAACAAGGCGTGTCCTAAGGACAGTTATCCGCTTCCGAAGATCGACAGTCTGGTCGACTCTACAGCTGGTCACGCCTTGATGAGTTTTATAGATGCCTACTCCGGCTTCCATCAGATACCCCTGTGGAAGAAAGATCAAGAGAAGACGGCCTTCGTCACTGATCAGGGGCTATTCTGTTACACGGTGATGCCGTTTGGCTTAAAAAATGCGCCGGCTACGTTCCAACGAATGATTAATACTGTCTTTGTTAATCAAATTGGGAGGAATGTAGAGGCATACATTGATGACATGATAGTCAAATCCAAACAGCAGGCGGATCACCTTGCTGATCTCCGAGAAACCTTCATCACACTCAGGCGGCATAAGGTCATGTTAAATCCTAAGAAATGCGTCTTTGGTGTTGAGTCTGGGAAGTTTCTCGGATTCCTGATTGATCAAAGGGGGATAGAGGCTAACCCTGAGAAGATACAGGCGGTGATTGACATGAAGTCACCCCGCACTGTCAAGGAAGCATAGAGACTAACCGGTTGCCTGGCTGCTCTGGGGAGATTCCTTAGCCGGTCAGGCGACAAATGCCTTTATTTCTTCCAAGCAATCAGGAAGAAGACCAGGTTCGAATGGGGAGATGAGGCTGAGGCGGCCTTTCAACGGCTGAAAGAACACCTCCACTCTTTGCCAAGACTTGTTAGTCCATTGCCTAGGGAGGTGTTATACATATACTTAGCCGTCTCAGATCATGCTCTCAGTGTCGTTCTCCTTGCTGAGAGAGACGGTGTTCAGCTTCCGGTCTATTTCATTAGCCATGTCTTAAAAAATGCTGAGCTCCGGTACCCCATGGTAGAAAAATTTGGCCTTGCTCTGTATATGGCTTTCAAGAAATTGAAGCCATACTTCTGGGCTCATCCGGTGGTAATCTACACCGACCAGCCCCTCAAGCGGCCAATGTCTACTTTGGAGTCATCCGGAAGAATGTTGAAATGGGCTATTGAAATGCAAAGTCTTGAAATCACTTTTGAACCTAGAAAAGCAGTGAAAGGTCAGGCGTTTGCCGACTTCATTGTTGAAATGACCCGACCGGTGCAACCGGACAATTTTGACCAGGTTTGGAAAGTGTATGTAGACGGAAGCTCAACAAAGAACGGTTGTGGTGCAGGAATTATATATGAGTCCCCAGAGGGGGAAAATTTGAATATGCACTGCGGTTTAAGTTTCAAGCCTCAAATAATGAGGCGGAATATGAAGCCCTGCTAGCCGGAATCCGCATGTGTAAGGCAGCAGGGGCAACAAAGATTGACGCCTATTCTGATTCACAGTTGGTCGTTAGCCAGTATGAAGGAGCATATGAGGCAACTCATCCGGCTATGATCAAATATCTTCAGGCAGTCAAGGAAGAGACTGGGGCACTTGAGGAATTCCGTCTGAATCAAGTACCCAGGTCAAATAACAACCAGGCGGATGCCTTAAATTGGCTTCATCCGCCTGCTGTGATACCCCTCGGTCGGTCTTTTGGGAAGTTCTTGAAAAGAGAAGCATACATGAAAAGCCCATTGGAGCCTTAGACCGAAGCTCCACCTGGATGGATGCCATCCGGACCTATCTTTCAAACGGCACACTTCCTGATTCACCACAGGAAGCAGCCGTCCTGAAGAAGTGAGCTGCAAGCTTCGAGTTGAAAAATGGAGAACTCTTCAAGGCAGGATTTCTTAAGCCCCTGTTGAAGTGTGTCACCCCAGAAAAGGGGAAGGAAGTTCTCGAAGACTTGCACTCGGGATTCTGCGCCTCTCATATAGGCGGCAGGTCCCTAGCCGTCAGAGCCAGACGACATTACTTTTGGCCCACTCTTGAGGCAGACGCCAAGGAATTGGTGAAGAAATGTGACAAGTGCCAAAAGTTTGGTAAACTCATTCACCGTCCGGCTACTGATCTGACTGCCATCCACAGCCCAATCCCGTTTGCAAAATGGGGCATGGACATTCTAGGTCCTTACACGCCTGCTCCAGGCGGAAAGCGTTACATCTTGGCGGCTGTGGATTATTTCACCAAGTGGGTGGAGGCTGAGGCGGTTAAAAACATCAAGACCTCAGATGTAATTTCCTTCATTTGGAAAAACATCATCACCCGGTATGGGGTACCTATGTCTATGGTGTTTGATAATGGTCCTCAGTTTGAGACGCCTCAGCTAAAAACTTGGTTGGGAGATCAGGGGATCTCAAGCTATTTTGCATCTGTTGGCCGGCCCCAAGCAAACGGCCAAGTTGAAGCCTTCAACAAACTCATCTCAGACGGCATTAAAAAGAAAATAGAAAGAGCCGGTGGCTTATGGGCAGAAGAGCTAATCCATGTCCTATGGGCCATCCGGACAACCGCGAAAGGGGCAACCGGTGAAACCCCATTTCTCATGGTTAACGGTGCTGAAGTCGTCTTGCCCATCGAACATTACGAGCCGACTCTCAGAGTCATGCTGTATGATGAAGAGGCAAACTGGGAGGCAATGCGCCTGGCATTGGATTCACTCCCAGAACGCAAGGGTAATGCCGCCTTGCGTCATGAGATTTACCGTCTGAGAATTACTAGAGCCTACAACAAAAAAGTACACAAGCGTCCTTTGAAAGTTGACGACTTAGTGTTACGGAAAATGGAGGCAACCGGTAGGGCCAATGAGCTGGGAAAGCTAACTCCAAATTGGGAAGGCCCCTACCGGATCTATGAAGAAGTAAGGGATGGCACCTACCGCCTGGAAACCCCAGACGGCAGGCGTCTGCCTAGAACTTGGAATGTAGACAACCTAAAAAAGTACTACTTCTGAGATTGTAAACTTTTTGTAAACAGTGAGTCAATTAATGAAGATTCAGACTTTGTTTGCAAAATCGAGTTATTGTTTAAATATCCATCTGGGTAATACCCAGGCGGATTCTTCTTTACATAACTGAGTTTGACACTTAGTAAAGGTTATATTCGTTGGACCGCCTGGGTACTACTCGGATCCCTTGTTTATTTAAGTTTAATACTTTGTTTATTAAACTGCTTGATTATCTGCCTGGGTAATACCCAGACTGACCCGCTTGTTTAAAAAACTAAGTTTGATACTTAGTGTAAATTCAATACTGACTAAAAACTAAGCACAAAAACGATTAGTGGCTAAACAACCGGTCCCAAACAAGACCAGAGGCTAAAATAGCCGGATGGTTGCTCATTTTATAAAATCGCCTGTCCCAGCATGGACAAAGGCGTCCGGCGACACCCCTCCGGGTGCAATCGTCTCAGAGAACAGACTATTTGTCGGTTCTACGTACCCATGCAGACGGCAAAAATTGAACGACCAAGTTGGCCAACTCATAGCCGTCTGACCGAAATAACCTATGAAGAACGAATAAGTTTACAGATACCAGATGCCCACAGGCATCAGTCGGTCATTGATAGAAATTCTTACTTGGGTTATTTACTCCAAAATTGTGCTCACTTAAAGGATTGTGTAATGGCTACGCGTTAACCCCAAACGGAATATAACCGCCTGGGTAAGAAGCTCAAAGCACCAGCTTTTATGGCCGGGTGTGCACTTGGTTTGGGGCAATCACCATTGTGATTGATTGGCCTAAAAACACTCCATACTTCTCCAAGTATCAAGTGTTTTCAAGCCAATCAATCAGCTTGACATAAAACCAACCACACAGCCGCCAAGGAGCAAGAGCACCCGGATTGCAAATTGCCGCATGCTGATCCGTGCCATTTATGGCACCTTTAGGCTATGTTTTCTTTATATTTCTATGCTCCTTTGTAGTCATTTATGTCGTGTTTTTAGAGAATAATGCTCGATTCGCGTGCTTTTGTGTTTGTTTAGAGAAATACATGCTTTTAATGGCTTTCTTATCATTTTATTCATTTCTCGGCTAAATCTCTTGCTTCTCCGTTTCTTTGTCTTGTTTTGTAGGTACGTCGCGGTCTATATCCATGGTAATTGAAAATAGCACCCACTAGGATCAATATGCACTTTTCGGAATTGAATTTGAGTTTGAAACAAAGGAAAACGAAGGATCGCAAAGTATCAAATAGGACCTTTGTGCATTGTTTTTTTTCATATCTCAAGTTCTACAGATCGGATTAGGGTGATTCAAGTTGGGTTGGAAACTAGACTTGAAGAGCTTTCCAATGATAGGTCGCACGCCTTCATACGATTCTTAGATCGGAAGTTACAGCCTTCTAAAGTTGGCCCTGGAAAACTGCCGCGGGCGCGGGCTACAGTACCCGCGGGAGCGGGGTTGCTGCAGCTCCAAAACTGTCGTATTTGGGCAGTAAGCACCCGCGGTTGTCCCGAGGGCTCCCTGAGGGCGCGGGCCTTGGCCCCGCGGGCGCGGGCTTGGGCCGCGGGCGCGGCTATCGGGGTGTCCGTTCCCCTCCGCGGGCGCGGCCGATTTCTCCGCAGGCGCGGGTTTCTGGGTCTTTTACGATTTTAAGCTTCTTTTCTCCTTTTGTTTATATAGTTTTTGGTTTCCTTTATTCTTTATTCATGTAATTCTTTAGTTTTAGAATAGTTTTCTCTCTCTTAGGTTGAGAGCTTCTCTCTCTAGATTAGGCAAGATTAGGAGTAGTTTTAGAGAGAGAAAGTGAGGAATTTCAATGGTGATTGAGAGATTGAAGATGCAAGTGTGACAATTGTGTTCAAGATCTTCTCTATTATCAATGAGCATTCTTAACTCTATCTCACCTTATTTCTTTGTTTAATTTCATGTTTGTTTGGTTTAATTTTGATGTTTGGTGCTTGATTAGTGTAATTGTTCTTGGTATTTTGTTGATTCTTGATTTCCATAGTTGTTAGTTGATAGATGATGATTCTTGATTAGTTGTTTGGCTAGGAATTGGGTGAAACTTGTATGATTGATTAATTGTGATTAATTTGGGGATTGTGTTGATTGATTGTTGAGATTAAAGTGATTAGTGAAGGTTTGCATGTGTGTAATTCAATTTGGCCTTGAGAATTATGCTAGATTGCATTGTAATTGCTAATGACATGAACAATTGATTTAGGAATTGCAATTATCAATTGGTTTTGATTGTGATTCTCTTAGTTTGTTATTCATAGTGAACCCTAGCTTAACAATTAGGAGATAGCTCTTTGATTCCTATTGATTGCTCTTATCATTAGTCCTCACAACCTTTGATTGGCATGCTCTTCCCATGTTGTTGCAATTGACATGATTACTTGTTGATCCCCGTTCCTAGTGTTTTATTTCCTTGCTTACTTGTTTTGTTAGTTGTTAGTATTCTCTCTTACCTTCGTCTTCGACCTAGCTTAGGCGCATAATTGAAAGTGCTTGAACATTACCGTTCCTTTGGGTTCGACCCTTGACTTGCCTCTATACTCGTATTAGGGTTTGTTAAGTGTTTATAAATTTATTTTGACCGAGGGAAGATTAGATAACGACCTAGTTTTCCCCTCGTCAAAATGGCGCCGTTTCCAGGGAACGGTGTCTATGTTTGAGCGTTTTTGATTGCTTGAGTCTAGGTCTTTGTGTATACTTTTCTTTTATTTCTTTTTGTTTGCATTGTAAAAAAATGGCATGTCTCTCATTTCCTCAATTTGACAATGAGCCTTTTTGTGAATATTTTAATAGACTAGAGGGATTTCTTTACTATAATTGTTGTAGTCTTTGGGAGGCTTGTGAGATTTGTTATTTTGGTTTGAATGAGCAAACTAGGGATGAAGTTGAATGCGTGCATAATGGTGAATTTAGAGCATTGTCAATTGATGATGCTTGGGATTTCTATGTTTGGTTTGCTAGGGATGTTTATAATAGGGATAATCATGTTCATAATATTGATGTGCAATGCCTTGATTCTTCTAATGTTAGCATGATTTCCCATGATTTGTCACATGATCCCATTAGTGAACCTAGAACACATGATTTCAACTCCATTTCCTCTTTTGTTCATGACGATGAAGTACATGCTCAAGTTTATGCTAATGGTGTGTTTCAATATTCTTCATTATTTACCATGCCTTCTTGTGATGTGCTTCGTTACCTTGATGATGAATCTCATGCCCTTGATTGTGCCCCTACTCCCCATTGTGATGAATATGCTCATGATCTTAATGTTAATTCTTCCAATATTGGTTGTATTTCTTCTCCTCTTGTTGAGCCTCAACCTTCTACATCTTTTGAATCTCTTGTTGATATATTTGAGTCTCAAATTAGGCACATTGAGCTTAATGATGATCTTGGGACTAGTAAGGAGATGATTCTTCAATCTATGAGAGGTCAATTAGAGATAATGAAAAAGAATGAGGAGCGTCTTGAGGAGGGAAAGAAAAGAAAAAATGAGTTAGAAAGCCAATTGTCATCCTTGATGCTTGTTTGTGAAAAATCTCAATTTGATGTGTGTGTTGAGGATGATGATGATGATCATTTTGAACAACCAAGAGTGTGTGAGGATCCTATTGTTGAGCAAAGGAGTGAAGGAAAGGGAGTTGAGAGTGATGATTATTATGATGATTTTGTGAATCTAAACTCCTCTTCCTTGGTTGATTATGATGAGTCTCAAGTGTATGAATGCGACTCTTCTATCCATGAGTGTTTGGACTTGTTTGAGGTTATGTCCAATGTGTTTATTGAGAGTCAAATGAAAAACCATAGCCTTCTAAGTGAGTTCATTGATGATGCTTCATGGGAGAGAGATGATTTTGAGCTATATTTGCATCCATTCATGCACGGTTTTGAGGACTTGGGTTTTGAGTTTGTGGAAGGAAAGGTTGTTTATTGTGGTGCAAAGAAGGATGAGGTTGATTCCTTTGGAGTTTTTGAGCTTGAGGGAGATGTCGATTGTGAGAGGACTTCATTTGAGGACTCTATGATTGATTTTCATGCCCTCATTGGCGATGTGAGACCTTGTGTTGAGGGAGTCGCGAACCCTTTGCCTATTTCTCATACCCCTTTTTCTCAAAGGTTTGACCACATCCCCTATTGCCCTATTTTTCTCCCTTCCTTTGTTGATAAGCCTATTGGGGACTCCCTTGTCTATGATGATCATAATGTCCCTCATTCGTCTATTGTTGAGGAAAAGGGTGATGTTGCCACCCAAAAATATTTTAGTGAGGAGGATTTGCCTTTTTCTTTTTCTTTCCATTCTTTTATTCCCCCTTCTTCTTCTTATTTTCTTGTTTTTCCTTTTGATCCCTCTTCTTCTTTCTTTTGGCATCTCCCTTCTCACTTGTGTGCAACGATCTTGTTGCACATTCTTATCCCGTCATTTGCCTACCTTCTATCATATGAAATGTGTAGTAGTGCATTTGACAAGCTCTTGCGAGCGTTGAATTATTATTTTCTAGAGCGGTCAAGCTTGGACCTTAAGCAAGCCTTTCTCGGGAAGTAACCCGTGTTTTATTTCTTTCATTTTCTTTTCTTTTTAGAATAGATTTTCTCTCATGGAAATATTTGTGTTCCTTTTGCTAGGTACATGACTTGATATACTTTGGTGTTTCGATTTGGATCAAGAATCAAGGAAGCTTGACACCTATTTTTGCTAGCATATGGAAACAAGGTTCAATTCTTGAGAATTTAGCTTTGAAAGGTCTAATTGGGTCATTTGCGGGTATTTACACCCACCTAAAATCCGGTAATATCCTTCCTTGCTCTTTCTCTAATGGTTGATGCCATGTTGGACATATGTTGGTTGGTTGGATTGATCTCCTTGTTTTCCCCTCCCATGGATTATTTGATTTATGTTTGAGTGTATAGTCTCATTCAAGCTTGGGGGAGGGTATTCTATCATGTTTGATGGGATGTTGATTCATATATGCTATGCACCTTTGTATATGCTTTTCCATGTTCTTATATTTTGAAAAACTCAAAAAAGATTTTTGTTTCTATCAAGGCAAATTTGCAATGTGTTTTATTTTGTTCTTGCTTTGGACATAATAACATTTGGACTTGTATAATTGAATGCTTTTCTTCCTAAATGGTAGTGGTGTGCACGGTTTGAGATTACGTTTGGTTGATTCAAGGATAAAGCATGCTAAGGTAGTTGTCTAGAACTAGGGGGATCATGAAGCCGGATTCTACTTGTTTGTGGCATGTTTGGTAGTTTCTCCCTATCTTCGATTTGACAACCTTAGTGAGTTTTTGCTACAACCATGTGAGATTTATATTTGTTCAAGCTTTCATCATATTCTTGCATGAGCGGCATGGGGTCCTTGACTTTGCAAGCCTAATCTATAAAGCTTGATGTATGATTCTTAAACCCAAGACCGAGCTATCTAGGGAGGACAAAGGCACCTTTTTCGGGGTGGTATTTTTCATTTTTAGGTTAGTTTGATTCATATTTGTTTTTGGGTTTCCATTTGCCTTCTTGCAACCATTTGAGCCTCATACCTTCTTTTCAAGCCACATCTTTAGTTCTTTGGCCTTTTGTTTCATTTTCTTTCTATTCTTGGTTTTTTGTGAAGCAAATTGATCACGTATGATGGAGTTTGTGGTGGATAAGTTGGAAATTTGGTTTTTATGAGTGCTAGTTTGTGATTAAGTCTTCTTTGTGAATAATGGCAAGTGTTTGAGTAAAAGCCGTCCTTAATCATAAAAGGCATGGACTAATAAATTTCATTATAGAAAAAGTCGTCCGAATTTAGAAAAAGGCGAGGACATTGCAAGTTTAAGTAAAAAAAAAAAAAGAAAAAAAAAATTTGAAAAAAGTGAAAATTCAAAAATATTTTGATGTATTCTTTTCTCCTTCTAAGCATTGAGGACAATGCTTCATTTAAGCTTGGGGGAGAAGCGTTTACGCTTTTTGTATATATTTCTTGTGAGTATAGCTTCAAATAAGCTTGGGGGTGTTGCTTTTGCTTGGTGATTTCTTGATCGTATTGTTAAGGATTGATCACCCTTTTGCTTCACTTTTTAGGAAAACCTCCAAATTTTAAATTTTAGCCTACCTTCACCCTTTATGCCTTATGTTACAACCTTGGGGAAAGACCTTTCGACCTAGAAAGTTGAGTCACTATTCGGGGGAGGGAATCATGGGTCATTGCCTAAGGAAAGGGGATGCGAAGTCAAGATGTCGAGTAGCCCAAAATTTTGATCTTTTTCCGGTTCCTTCGCGGAATCTATGAGATGCTCACTATGGGGAGATATGAGATTAGTAGGGGGAACGCGGTAAGACCGTTTGGGATGAAAGTGGAGTGTGATAACTAGTTCCTATGCTTAGTATTTTAATGTTTCAATCAACCTTAGGTATCTTATAGCATGCACTCCCTTACTTGTTTAGAAAGATTTGCATTCATTGTGCTTGTACATTTGCAAAAGTCCTTTCATGAACATTTGTTTCCTTTTCTTGTATTTTGTTTTTTTTTTCATGCTTTGCCTTGTTTGTATTATTATGAGAGTTATGGGTAAACTCTTAGGATACCCTTACGAGAGCATCACTCGTCCTCTAGGGCGATCTAGGGGTTTAAATGGCTTGTCTTTAGTTGCTAAAATTGACCGTGATTCCTACGAAAGTGAGTTAGTGTATATTCCCATCTTCTCTAGTTTTCTCGTTTCTTTCTTTGCTTGAATAATGTCATCATTTTTCCCTTGGGTTGGATTTTGTTTTGCTCGAGGACGAGCAAAAGTTTAGCTTGGGGGAATTTGATCCGTGCCATTTATGGCACCTTTAGGCTATGTTTTCTTTATATTTCTATGCTCCTTTGTAGTCGTTTATGTCGTTTAGAGAATAATGCTCGATTCGCGTGTTTTTGTGTTTGTTTAAAGAAATGCATGCTTTTAATGGCTTTCTTATCATTTTATTCATTTCTCGGCTATTTCTCTTGCTTCTCCGTTTCTTTGTCTTGTTTTGTAGGTACGTCGCGGTCTATATCCATGGGAATTGAAAATAGCACCCACTAGGATCAATATGCACTTTTCGGAATTGAATTTGAGTTTGAAACAAAGGAAAACGAAGGATTGCAAAGTATCAAATAGGACCTTTTTGCATTGTTTTAGTCATATCTCAAGTTCTACAGATCGGATTAGGGTGATTCAAGTTGGGTTGGAAACTAGACTTGAAGAGCTTTCCATTTATAGGTCGCACGCCTTCATACAATTCTTATATCGGAAGTTACAGCCTTCTGAAGTTGGCCTTGGAAAACTGCCGCGAGCGCGGGCTACAGTACCCGCGGGAGCGGGGTTGCTGCAGCTCCAAAACTGCCGTATTTGGGCAGTAAGCACCCGCGGTTGTCCCGAGGGCTCCCCGAGGGCGCGGGCGCGGTCTTGGGCCGCGGGCGCGGGCTTGGGCCGCGGGCGCGGCTATCGGGGTGTCCGTTCCCCTCCGCGGGCGCGGCCGATTTCTCCGCAGGCGCGGGTTTCTGGGTCTTTTACGATTTTAAGCTTCTTTTCTCCTTTTGTTTATATAGTTTTTGGTTTCCTTTATTCTTTATTCATGTAATTCTTTAGTTTTAGAATATTTTTCTCTCTCTTAGGTTGAGAGCTTCTCTATCTAGATTAGGCTAGATTAGGAGTAGCTTTAGAGAGAGAAAGTGAGGAATTTCAATGGTGATTGAGAGATTGAAGATGCAAGTGTGACAATTGTGTTCAAGATCTTCTCTATTATCAATGAGCATTCTTAACTCTATCTCACCTTATTTCTTTGTTTAATTTCATGTTTGTTTGGTTTAATTTTGATGTTTGGTGCTTGATTAGTGTAATTGTTCTTGGTATTTTGTTGATTCTTGATTTCCATAGTTGTTAGTTGATAGATGATGATTCTTGAATAGTTGTTTGGCTAGGAATTGGGTGAAACTTGTATGATTGATTAATTGTGATTAATTTGGGGATTGTGTTGATTGATTGTTGAGATTAAAGTGATTAGTGAAGGTTTGCATGTGTGTAATTCAATTTGGCCTTGAGAATTATGCTAGATTGCATTGTAATTGCTAATGACATGAACAATTGATTTAGGAATTGCAATTATCAATTGGTTTTGATTGTGATTCTCTTAGTTTGTTATTCATAGTGAACCCTAGCTTAACAATTAGGAGATAGCTCTTTGATTCCTATTGATTGCTCTTATCATTAGTCCTCACAACCTTTGATTGGCATGCTCTTCCCATGTTGTTGCAATTGACATGATTACTTGTTGATCCCCGTTCCTAGTGTTTTATTTCCTTGCTTACTTGTTTTGTTAGTTGTTAGTATTCTCTCTTACCTTCGTCTTCGACCTAGCTTAGGCGCATAATTGAAAGTGCTTAAACATTACCGTTCCTTTGGGTTCGACCCTTGACTTGCCTCTATACTCGTATTAGGGTTTGTTAAGTGTTTATAAATTTATTTTGACCGAGGGAAGATTAGATAACGACCTAGTTTTCCCCTCGTCACATGCTTTTTTAATTTAGGCAAAATACTAAAGAATTGCATACACATGAAAAATTCAAATTGAAAAAACTCAAAACAGACATATATAAAATCCGACTGAGTCGGAATACTTCATTTATATTTGAAATGGCACAAAGGCTAGAATAATTGTTAACCGGACACATCCGGTGAAGAAAGAAAGTAAAAATGTTAACCCAACCCCATGGTTGGTAAAAAGATACAACAAAACACGGCATGCAAGCCGGTAAATAACATTGGTTGGCATACTGCCGCAGAAAGGTGGGAGGCTCGCCTAAGGCTGAGGCGGAGTTTTTTCCGGCTGAGTTTGGCTGGCTTGGCCCTCTTGATGATCATCCACCGGCTCCTCATCATCAGAGACTTCATATCCCTGCTCAGCAGCCCAGTCTTGGAAGCGAGGCGGAGGAGCATCACCCAGTTGCTGGGCATCATACACCTCAATGGCGTAATCATACCTCAGCTTATAGACCTCAAAGTCTATTTCTGGGTAGAGGAGGCCCCAGGTGATCTTCAGCCGGGCCAAGTTGTCCCGTTCATTCTCCTCAGTCAGCCGGGTCTGCTCTCGGGCCAGCTCATCCGACTGCTTGTTGCGCTGGGTCATGAGCTCAAGCCTCAGGCGGTCATTGTCAATCCAGAGTTGGGCATTCTCCTTGTCAGCATCCTCTAATGCCTTGAGATCAGATTTAGCATCTTTCAGCTGCTTATCAAGGTCATCAGCCCGGCTGTTAGCTTCATCGTTTGCAGCCGTCAAACTCCGGATCAGCTCCTCCTATTTCAACTCTACTGCTTTAATCTTTAAATTACACATATAATCAAAATGTTCAGCAAAGTTGAGGTTTTCTAGGGCCCTCCGTTTGGCGTCATTTACCTCTTCTTGCTTCCGCCTAAAGGGACCCCGGAGATTGTCCACTCTCACCATAGCCTGAGTCAATAACAGCCGGTTTATGAGTTACTTAGTCAAAATAAAGATTAAAGACATCAAGATAGAGGAATTATGTACCTCAGCCAGAGAGCCCATTATCCGGTCGAAGTCCACGACCTGCAGATCAGGTATGGAGGCCTTCTCAGACCGGGTGAGGGTCCTCACCATCCGCTTCGCGAAGCCTGCGAGATCCGGCGGGTTAGGAGTCAGATCTGCATCAAAAGTAGTTCTTTGTAAAATAGAAGCAGCGTAGCTGGCATTCATCCGTTGCCGGCTGCTGACTGACTCTTTTGAAGAATCAACCTTAGTCTTGATTCTCATAAAATCAAGTGGCCAAGGTATTTCAGTTCGTTCCTTACCGTGAACTTCCGGATTGATCTCCGGCTTGTTCTCCTCCCCAGTGGTTGCCGCACCGCCTGCAACCTTAGGTGGCTCGCCACCCTTCGAAGCCGTAGAGGCTTCCGGCGCCTTCTGCTGTTCTGAGCTTTCACTCAGTTTCTTCAGAACAGCAGGGGATTTGCCCCCAGTTGTTGGACGACCGGATTGGGCAGAACTTTGCTTCTAGGGGGGATCCTTCCTTGCGGCTTTGGCAGCCGGAGCCTTCTCCAGATCATCTCCCTGCCTTTTGAGAAGCTTGGAGAATGATCGAGGGATTCTCTTGGCGGACTCCTGAGAAAGAAGCAAAATATAAGTATACCCAACCGGTATATATATTTAAAAAAAATGCAAACATAAAGTCAGGCGGTTTACCCCGCCTTTCTTCGTATCTTTAGCCTCGACGGCTGCCTTTTTGACAAGGGCCGCCTCCTTGCGCAGTTGCGCCGCAGATTTAGCAGGAGTCTTATCCTGGTCAACCATCCTCAGGGCTTCTTCTGCAAAAACAAGAATTTTTAAGTTAGAAAGAATCAAGGCAAGTTTGCAATGAGAATAAAATGACAATCATTCCGGATGAGAAGTATTCTACCCTTGGGAAACATCGTACTCAGTCCGCAGGCGGACAAGAAGCACTCATCTTTGAAGAAGTCCGGATGGGGGATCCAGTTCTTGGGAACTATGATGTGAGTCCCATCCCCCATGGGCTCAGTTGTTGTCTCAAAAAATCCCGGCTCCATGATTTGCTCCCGGGCTTTAGTAAATAGTGCCGGGAGAGGGCATTTACGTCCAAGAAGAGCCGGCTCAGTATTGTACCGGCGCAGTGTCCGATTGTGTCTTACGGTTGGAGAGGAAATTAAATAGAACTTGTCCTTCCACCCGGACCACTTGGACACTTTGTCCAAAGTCATTAGATATTGGGGCAGGGTAGTCAGCGTATACCATGCCCCATGGCCGCCTGGGGCCTTGCTCAGGTAGTGCATATGAGCGAAGGCGGAAAAGCTTGGGTTTAAGTTTTGGAACTCGCAGGCGGCGATGTAACTTAATATGTTCACCCACGAATTAGGGGTGAGTTGCCAAACTCCCAGATCATACCCCTTGAGGATTTTCCTAATCCCGGGGTGGAGGGGGAACCGGAGGCCGGCTTCTATAACCGCCTCATAGCAGATGAAGTAGTCATCTGCATGGTCAATGTCGTCCCCCCAGGCCATCACAGCATCAGCCGGAGGGACAATAACTTCCCAACCCCTTCCAAATGGAAGTTTCTCTTTAAAAGCCCTGAACCCGCTATTAAGAAGGGCAATGTTACTCGGCAGTATCCGGGTTCTTTTGGGGTTGGGATGGTCGGCAACTTTGGGCGGCTGCTGATAGTCAGCCGCAAAATCTCCCTGGTCAGAGCCGGAGGATTCCGCCCTTGATCCCTGGCCGGCTTCAGCGTCGCCGGCTTCATTTGAGGAGGCGGCTCCTTCGCCGTCCGCCTCTCTTACTCCAGAGCTCCCGGAGGTAGAGGGAGCCTCTTCGTCAGAACTGCTCTCCTCCCAATTCCTCGGATCCCTTTCCGGGAAAACCTCATCGGCTGGCACTCTCATGGTGCGCCGGCTTTTAGACCGCCTGGCCGTTTGTTTCGTTCTGACCATTGTGTCCTGCACAGACACAGAGAGGGAGGAATTCGGAGATGAGCATATTGGTTCCGACAGTCCAGAAGAGGCACCCCCTGTTCTAGACTCAGCCGTTCCGGGGGATCGGCTGAGTGTCCTAGGCAGTGCCGAGTGGGTGGATTGGGAACTCATTTATATTTTTTATTTTCTAAAGAAAGCCGGGCATACAGGCGGAAAAAATGGTATGTAAATTGAAGGGGAGAAAAGCTAAAATGGTACAGGCGGTTACCTTGCTTTGACTCTGGAAAATCTGAAAACCGCTACAGCCGCTAACCGGGTGATGAACTGCTAGCACTCGGAAGCTTGAAACTTGCTGTGACGCAGACGGGAGCAGAGAAATCTCTCTCTAGAATCTCTCTTTTTCTCTCTCTAAAAAGTCAATGTGAACGTAAGGTGTGAAAAGGAGGGGGGTAACTTTTTATTTATAGAAAGTGAAAGTGGGGGGAAAATTTTTGATTTGAAATTCAAAAATTTTACCCGTTACTATTCACCTATGAAAGGTGGACACGTGTCACAGGCCCCACGTGACATGCACGTGCAACATGTGAGGGGCAAATGTTTAGGGTATTTTTACCCTAGACACGTGGACCAATGAGAGGTCGCCACGTGTCGAGCTCAGGATGGCCCATGTGGCTCAACATCCTCTTGACACTTGGCGCCCTCAGATATGTTTTCTGAAATGGCGGCTTTCAAAGGCCCAAACTCCTAGGAGCGCCGTAAAACAGCGCAGCCCACTAGAATCTAGGTCAAGTGATCTAGGTAGGGGCACATTTTCCAACGACCCTATAAATAGGGAGATATTTCCCCATTTTGGGGACACATTGAATCATTTATTACACCCTTATTCTCTTACATCAGAGAAAGACCTGAGCTTGGAATCCGAGCAGATACCCACCTAAATTTCCGTTTTCTTTATTCCGTTTCAAGTTACTAACTTGATCGTCGGAGGCGGAGCTCCAACCACCCGGAGTCTCCGTTGTTTTGCAGGTACAGCTCAGCCGGATCAGACTTCGTGACGTAACTCTCCCAAGGGACAAAAACACCCAAAACAGCCTGTACCTTCTAGGATACTAATACATGTGATATGATGGAATAAGTATCTAATCAAGGATATTAGTGATATGATATGATACATGATATGTATATTCCGTACATTAACGAGCTTGTCCTAATGGAGTTTCGTTATTGACAAGGTAAAGTCGTATCCCCTAATCAAAAATAATTACCTAAGTCCTCTAACTAAAGTAGATAGGGAAGTAGGGTCGAACTCCACAAGGAAACAAGTCTTTCTACTCCCAAGTAACTAATATAATCTAGATTATGAGGTAACCAATATTTATAATTGAATAATAAACTAAACTACGGAGATCAAGAATAAGGAGAAAATAATATATAAAAGGATCTAGGGCATAGGTTCACCAATAAATAATATTCCAGGGTAGAATATAATAATCATTCATCAATGCATATATTAATCAGATTATAAAGGGCTTTCGCTACGTATTATAATCACACAATTAATTTACCGGTATTAAATCTCATCTTTTGAATCTCGACCTAACCATTTATAAATTAATCTGCCTATTGAAACTAGACCTAAACATTAATTCTCATCTGTCGAATCTCGAATCAATATTGTCAAACTCATGCATAAAAGATAAGGCCTAATCTAGTCACAGAGCATTAAATCAATCAATAGGAAATTAATCTAGCATTGATAATTAACAACAATAGATAATAAGAACTACTCACACATAATAAAAACTAAATAAATCAAAGCAATAAAACAAGACATAATTAAAGGAATAAAATAAACAACTAAGATTAAGAGAAGAGAAATAGTTACCAAACGAATCTGGAATTAAGAATGCATTAAGAACAAAGGTTTAAGAGAGAGAGGATCTAAGAAAACAATTAAGAGAGTAAAGAAAGAGTAAAAAGAGAGAGAGAGAGAGAGAGCTCCTAAAATCGCCTTACGGAAGAGTATTTATACTCCGTACAAATCCTAAACTAAAACAAACTAAAACGACGCTAATCGTCTCCTAATAATTACACGCGCCCGATCGGGCGCGCCTTTTTGCTCTTCAGGTTGAATCTCGCGCCCGACCGGGCGCGTCACTGGGCGCCGACCTTTTCTTCTCCCGCCCGGCCGGGCGCCAGCCTTTTTGGTCGGGCGGCTCTCTTGGGCCACTAATTGGACTACGATTGGGCTCCAATTCTTTGGGCCAATCTAGGTTTCCTCCTCGGGTCTTGATTACTCGATCCAAATGCCCCGGTATCACCTATACCGAGCCCTTAAACACCGGTTCGATGGCTCTAACCGGTCCTGGGCTATTAAGTCTGGTCGTGCTTCTCCAATCCTCGTGATTGCTCCAAAATATCTCGGGAAAATACTCCAAAATTGTAAACCCCTGCAAAAGTCAACCAAACCTACGAAAACACTAGAAAACATTAATTAGTAATAAAAGTGGCTCTAAAGAGCCAAAAACACTACTAATTATGACCAAGGGACGGGGGTAAAATACTATATAAAATAGACACATCAAACTCCCCCAAGCCAAACCTTTGCTTGTCCCTAAGCAAAGATCTCATCAACGAATCAATAAATATGCTTCACCCCAAAAAGTAAAAATCAAGCACAAACAATTCAGGGTAAATCAAATAAACATGCTTCAAAATCAACCAATCAAATACATCCAATTACCTTTCCTCCCTAACAATTGTCAAACAGAGCAAACCACAAGAGCTTATAGAATTCAAGACTAGTGCTCACACACTCAACTCTCATTTTTGTGGCGAGTAAAAGATGTACTCGATCGCTCTCCATCCAACCCCTTTATGTGAACAATGCCCTCCCAACTCACACTCTCGTGTGTATAAAACAATGAACGCTCAATCCTACTAGTCGACTCGAAATATGTCAAATCATAACTTGCATTGATAAACAACACTTTCACATTCATACAATTCTATGCACAAAGGTCGGAAGGTCTTTAAAGCTTGTAATGCAAGGCTAGGGTAAAGGGTAGGAATCATTTGGGAACAAGTGAGAGAAAAGCTATGCTTAAGGGAGCAAATCCTAATAAAGCCCATGATCAAAATAAATAATGATCAACACCTCCCACATAACCAACTCTAACATCAACCAAATATACTCCAAAAAATACAAACAATCCCAGCCCTTACAATTTCACTCATCAAAATATAATAATGAAGAAGTGGAGTGAATAAACAAACTATATTTCCAAACTTGAATTTTTCATTGAAGCTTTATTTTTTTTTCTCTTTGAATCAACCTCCAACTAGAACATTTGAACATTTAACATTTTTTTTCTTTTTTGCTTTTTCTTTTGAAGTTCACATATTTTTTCACTTTTTTTTTTTCTTGAACTTCTCTTTTTTTTTCATAACATCATGATTTATTTTTTTTCTCAAGAAAATATAACTTTCAAACTCATAAAAAATAAACATGATAAAAAACAAAACAACTTCTCAAATCCCACCCAAATTGTGCAAATAATAAGCACACTACAAACTCCCTCACCTCACTCACTAATAGCTCCCCCAAGCCAAGCTTGGGACTAGTAACCAATGGGGAAAAATAGGCTTGTAATGTGGCTAATAAACAACAAAAGGGCACAAGCAACAACATGGGTAGCAAGAAGGGAACAAATATATCTACAATCATCTGAAGGCCACCTAAAAGAATGAACGCCTTCGTCCTCCTCAATGTGCATAATAATGAATCATATAAACATTACTTATAGTTGCAAACCAATACTCAAATTCATTGACATACCAGGAACTAACACACTTTTCTAACCAAATCAACTAGTCAAGCACTATATTCACAAGTAATTGGACAAAGTTGACGCATGTTAAGGTTTCAAGGCAATCAAACATCAAATCATGATCAACTAATCCACAATGCTTATCATCATATACAAAGAATCAAAACAATTTTCTCAAGTATAGGGCACAGGGAAGCATGATTTACAATTCATTGGAACGTATTTTTGGATTTTTATTTTTCAATTTTTTTATATTTTTTTATATAAGAAAGCAATAAAACTAACCTAGAAAGCAATAAATCTAACCTAAGAAAACACACCAAAAATAAAAGAAAAGAGAAAAAGAAAGATACCAAATCCAAAATCTCCCTCAAGCCAGAATCAGACAATGTCCTCATTGGCTTGGGAACTAGCCCAGCATAGCTAGTCCTGATCATCCTCATCCATGTGGCCGAACCCTGCACCTCCACTGCCACCTGCACCACCTGCACCAGAAGAGCTACCACCAAAATAATCAGCATGAAAACTCCCCCCCGCTGGTCCCCCGAAAGGAATGTCATGGTCGTACCCATGGAAGGCAGAATAGTCAGTGTAAATACCATGGGCAGTGGGATCCCTATCGTATCCCTGGAGTGGAGGCTGAAACCAGTTAGGGTGAATAGCGTCGTCAGGAATGTTGCCCCGACGAGCATAAGCATCGTACATAGGGTAGAGAGCTCTACCCTGGTTCCTCTCCAGGTACCCCTAACCTCTGGTCTATGGAGCCTACCATCCTCCTAAGGTCAGTATGAGAATGCACGATACATCCTAAGGCCTGACCTATACTCTGAAGGTCCCAAACTGGGTCAGAGTCAACATGAGGACGGAGTGAGACATGCGAGGTGGAGAAAATGCCACCTCGGGCTGAGGCTGGGGTGGTGGAACTAGTGGTGGTGGTGCTTGCCCCCTAGAGTTGGCAACTAAAACATCATATGTGTAAGATGGTTGCCCTGGGGGAAAGGCGGTCAAGTCAGGACTGGGTAGGGGAAAGATGGGCAAAGGTTGCTCGCTCCCAGTCCTAATACACCAAAAGGGTGTCTGCTCGCTATCCGGTCGTACCCACCCAAACTCCTCAAAATACCTAGCAGTCATATAGGAATCTGGTCCAAAGTTGGTCAGTTGGTGGGGTCTATCCACTACAAAACCGGCCTTTTTCACTGCTATTCGAGTGATAAGGCCTCCTAAACGGATGGGGGTGCGAGATGTGGTGCTGGTCGTGGCATGCCTGCTCAGATGGTGAATAATATACCTACCTATGTTCAATTTCCCGAACCCATACACATAGTGTCCTATAACAGCTAGTTCGTTAGTCTGGGCATTATGGGGATCGTTCCTACCTAAAAAACACAAATCTGCAAATCTTTGTCAGATTTTTGGGACATGGTGATGAATAGGTTTGGTACTAGCATGTTGGGGGTCAGGAGTAGGCAAACCAGTCAAAGCATGATATATGTCACCCATTTTATAGTCCGCATGCCATTAGTGAGGTAATTCAGAATTTAATTCAAATAATTTACAAAATTCTACATAAGTTAAACTAATATTCCTATTGTTCAACCTAAAAATTAAATTCAGCCCATTTCTACTACTTACAACTTGTAAAGAAGACAAAAATTCACAAGTTAGTTCTCGGAATGTAGGATAGTGCATATCAACAAATTTTCTCATGCCAATGTCATTTACAAATTGTTTTACAAAATCATACAAACCAAATGATTCTAAAGTAGGACGGTGTAACCACCGAGAAGGAATTACCTCGCGCCCGATTAAGTGTTCTAGCCACTCCTTTTGCTCTCGGCTAGCAATACGGATCGTCGGCCAGTACGGGAGTTGCAAATCCGGGTCGTATTCCTCCCTCGAACTAGAGCTCCTACCGAAAATAGACCGAGCCCTCTTTGAAGCCATGGTAGAAATGGGTATGAAAATTTATTTGAATAAAATCCGAAAATTTTTATATGGAAATGTAGAGGATGAAGAGGGGATTACAAATATGTAAAAAGTTTTGGAATTGGGTGAGAATTGGAGAAGAAATCTTAGAGAGAAGGTAGAGAGAATTTGAGTTTTAGAGAGAGAAATTTATGGAGAAATAAGAGTGAAATGAGAAAAAGGGACGAAGAAAGAAGAAGAAAAGGCGTCGGGTCCGTCGCGCCCGGTCGGGCGATCTAATTTATAAAATCTGTTCAGCTCTCGCGCCCGGTCGGGCACCATTCGCCCGGTCGGGCACAATTCGCCCGATCGGGCGATCTAAGTTCCCAATTCGCGTCAATTCTCGCGCCCGGTCGGGCGATCTAACGCTCGAATTGTCACCTCTTGTCGCACCCGGTCGGGCAACAGTCGCCCGATCGGGCGGAAAAATATGTCCGTCTACGACGAGTTTCGCGCCCGATCGGGCGCCCATCGCCCGGTCGGGCGAAATTACTTGATTTTGAAGCCTTGCTCTCGCGCCCGGTCGGGCCCGAGGCTAAATTGTCAAAATACTTATTTTCTTCTTTTCTTCAAAATTCGGCTAACTCTTTTCCTTCAAACCTGTATAAGCACTCATAAAACTCATTAAATTCCCTCATCTCTCCTCTCATAAGAAAAAGAAAGAAGAACTAGTCTAAAAAGCATTAAAAATACGGGTTGCCTCCCGCAAAGCGCTGGTTTATCTAGGTCCTGCACGACCTTCTTACCATGTACAGCAACTAGGACCCTTTGCCTAACGCTTGATCGGGCGGTTTCTCACCCGGTCTAGCGGTGTTCAGGCTGCGACGTGGCTTCCTAACATGCCCTGTGGGGCGCCAATTCACTTTGTCTGGTGGATCCTCCTTGACTTGGATTGGGGGTTCTTCAATGCTGTGCACCAAAGATCCTTCTTTGATCGAGGGTTGCTTCAAATTGTCATTACTTTCAACACTTTCAACTCGATATGGCGGAACACTTACCGCAGGCTCAAATTGCACAACTTGCTTGATTAATTCAACCTTTTCGTCGTCAAAACCAAGACCAACAGTGTAAAGTGCTCTTTCAATTGCATCAACTTCCTTCTGCCATTTGTCTATCTCATCTGAAAGGGATGCAACACAAGAAATTACCTCCAAGGGGTCTTTTTCAAGAGAGCTTGGGGCTTGTTAGAATAATTCTCAACCACATTGACACTAAAACATTTCTCCTCAGTCATGGAGCTTTTAGGGGTATTATTAAGATTAAAAACAATTTTTTCATCCCCTACTGATAGTGTTAACTTGCCACTTCTCACATCTATGATTGCTCCTGCAGTGTTGAGGAATGGTCTACCCAAAATAATTGGGGTTTGCATATCCTCAGCCATATCAAGAACAACAAAATCAACGGGTATATAAAATTTACCTAGCTACTCTAACGGGGACATCCTCTAAAACGCCTAAGGGGTATTTGAAAGAACGGTCAGCCATTTGTAGAGTAATATTAGTAGCTTTTAATTTACCCATATTCAGTTTGGAACACACAGATAATGGCATAACACTAACGCTAGCACCCAAATCACACAATGCATTATCAATCATTAGATTGCCTATATGACAAGGGATAGAAAAGCTACCCGGATCTTTTAATTTAGGTGGAGATTTATTCTGAAGTACGGCACTACACTCTGCAGTGAAAGTTACTGTCTCTACCTCACTAATAGACCTTTTCCTTGTCAATATTTCTTTCATAAATTTTGCATATGAAGGAATTTGTAAGATTAATTCAGTGAAGGGAATTGTTACCTTCAAATCTCTTACCATCTCCAAGAACTTACCAAATTGCTTATCCAAGTTTATCTTCAAGTGACGATTGGGGAATGGAAGTTTGATAATTGGCTTTGGAGCATTGTTGCCCTTATCTGGAGTGGCCACCTTCTCTGGAGTCGTACCCTGCAATGTAGAACTAGATATGTTAGTATTATCCTTTAGCCCTGCAGGGCTATTAACTACATTGTCAAGTTTAACGGGATCAAGATTAGCATTATTTAATAAAACAGGTCTATCACTCACTTGGCATTCATGTTTCTCAGGCACGGTACCGAGCACTCGATAAGAGACGCAATCTGAGACGTGTTCATATCAAAGATATTTTCATATCAAAGACATTGGAACGCTTGCCCTTTTGTACACTTTTATTTATTTATTTTTTGCTTATTTTTGCTATCTTTTGAATTACTCAAGCTTTCTTTAGAATTGCAAAAGTTGCACACCATCCCATCCCAAGGATAGATAGATGTAGGTTGAAAAAAGAAGGGTCTATCGTTAGACGAGGCTCAAAGTGGTTCACCAAAAAAGGATGTATAATTAAAGGGTGAAAGGTAATATAATGTGGCTACAAGGGGTGCCTCAAATCATTGGTATACCTTGTGCTTAATTCGACATAGATTTTTTTTTTTTTTTTTTTTTGGTTTAATGATCATATATAAGGAAATAAATGCTCATCTATTTAAAAAGAAAATATATAAAGAATCTACAAATATAATCTAAGGGAAAAGAAAGGTGTTATGCTAGACTTATTGGGGAAAGGAAAAAATGAAAAAAGAAGTAGAAAAAGAGGTCATGAAATCTTGTCGTTGAAGCTCGCCTCTTGTCTTGTGTTGTTTGCGTCATCATCACTCAGTCTTCTCGCTAGCTAGAGGCAATGGGATCTTGTTTGCCTCTATGAGATCTTGAATGAGATTTTGAAACCTGTAGCATTCATCAGTGGTATGACCGTTTCCTCGATGGTACTTGCAATAGGAGTTTGGATTCCATCCCGGAGATCGATTTTCTGGTGTTGGGTCCTCGGTAGGGCCAATAGGTTTGATTAATCCTCGATCATAGAGACGATCGAAAGCAGCATCGTAGGTCATTCCAATGGGTGTAAACTCTCGCCTGGGTTTCCTTTTAGATCCTTGATTGTCTATGGCTAAGACATCATTATGGTCAAAGGTACTAACATTATTGCTAGAGTGGGCGTTTTCGGAAGAAGAAGGATTGTCGCTCTTCTTTCCTTTCCAGCCACCGTGGTTACTATTGTTAGTAGCTTTTTGCTTTGCGAGGTCATCTTCGATTTCAATTCCGATGTCATAAACGGCCTTGAAAGTATTCAAGTTGTATTGATATTTTAAGTGCTTTGAATACTTTTCTTGGAGATTCTTGACAAACATCCTCACAGACTCCTTTTCGGTGGGGACCTCAATCATCTTGGCGGAAGTTTCCCTCCACTTATTAAAGAAAGAATTAAAGCCTTCATTCTCTTTTTGTCTTAGCATCTCAAGTTGTCTATGGTCGGTTTCAACTTGGATATTACACTTGTACCTATCAACGAAAGCGTTTACTATCGATTCCCAGGTAGAGGTTTTCTCTTTGTCAAGGGAGAAGTACCATTGTTGGCAAACGGTTTCAAGAGATAGTGAGAACAGAGAGGGGAAAACCTTCTTATCGATACCCTTGATACTCATTATTGTTTCGAAAGCTCTTAGATGAAAGTAAGGGTTATCTGTTGCCTTGAATTTAGGGATGTCAGTGGCGTTGAACTTATGTGGAAGAAGTTCCTTGTCCAGCGAGAACCCTTGTGAACTCATGCCCTGAAATTTATAGTCACTAGATAGCTTACTTAGACTCTCTTGCATGAGGTTCATTTGTTTTTGCTTCACGGGATCATCGACCTTAAGGGCGAGAAGCTTCAGTGTCTCAGTCACAGTAGCCAGTTGGTTCTTAAGATCATTGACTTCTTCTTGAGTTGCCATTATCTTCTTAGCCTTCCTCTTTTGACGAATCGGTTTATCAAAAAGCGAGACTTGAATAAAGTGGTTGTCCTTGATTAATCGCCCTTCTCTCCTTGACCAAGTACTGTGGAAAAGGAATTTAGGGATACTTATTGTTAATTATTTGACTCAAACTTTATTCAACATGCAATGGATGGAAGAAGTGAAGAAAGATTGGAATAGAATGTGAAGAAGATTTAGGTGGAGGGATATGAAGAATTAGGAATAGAATGTACCCCCCAACACAAATGACGGAAAAGACCGACTCATGCATGAACCTAAGACATGGTCATGGTGACATATACTCAAAGTGTGTGCTAAGACTAGTCAATGTAGATGGTGCGTTAAGACTCGTGTCATGACCATGTGGCTGGACTATGTGACTAAGACTCGATTAATGACTCAACAAGGTGTTATTGACAGCGAAAATTAACCGAATTAATTAGCAAACTAGTTAATTAGACGCTAGGTGATGACTCAACCAATAATCCGAACTGTCGGCCAAGCGACAGGACTGGCGTCACACTGTGGAGCTTGGCGTCAGACAACATAGCTGTCGTCAGGCGCTACACTCCATAGTGTGGCGCTACAGCTCAGACCTTGGCGCCAATATTGGAGCTTCGGTCTGGGACTGTTTTCGGTGTTATTAGTCAACTGGGGTATGCCTAAAGTCGTACTAGGTCAATTTCGATTAAAAAACTAGACTTTATTGAATCAAATTAATTAATTAATTAATTAATTAATTAGGCAAAGTTCTTTAAGTCATTAATTTATTTAGTCTCAACACAAGTCAACAAACGGTTAAGAGAAACATAGAATATATATGCACAACAAATAATGCTTAATTAGTCAAGTAGGCACAACATGATGCAATGCGTTCGCAACCTAACCATGGCTCTAGTTCTCTAAAGTTCGGGATATGGTTTAGTCAAAGAGGGTCCATGGTTAATTGTCCGGATGCACCGCGCGGAAGCCTAACCGTGAAGGGTTGGCGCGAGTGGATGGGACACCGCGAGTTTTAGAAAAAACTCGCTTCCATGGTTTGGTGAATTCAACATCTCGGATGTACCCTTTGTTGCACGGAGCGTTCAATCGAGTAGATGGAGCATGAATTCCCATAGGGTTATGTCTATATGTAGAACACATATGGGTTTCAGAAAAGTGAGAAAAAAATTCAATCAGGAAGTAGGATTGAGCAAACAATACGAAAAACCGGTCGAAATTAGAACGCATATTTCTGGCTCGGTATTGGGGGAGGTTGGCGCCAGCTTTTAACTGTAGCGCCTGGCGCCAATACTGGCGTCTGGCGCTACGATTAAATTGCTGGCGCCAAGCTCCGGCCCCTGTCGCTACTTCCCACATGCCTCAGCAGCTTTCTGTGCTCGATAAAATTTTCCAGTTTCGCGCGGTGTTATTTCAGTCCTAGTTGTGAAAGACTTTTCTCAAATTTCCTACGTGTAAAATCCTATGTTTTTAACTCATTACGGATGGTCTTTCCAATGAGATTTTTTTTTATACATATGACAATAATGTTAATCAAAATTACGCACATGAAATACTTAGAACTTTTCGAGTCTCATCCACTCATTATAAATCATTGCCGAAACAAATTCAAGAATTAAAATAGAAATCCTCCCCAGCGGAGTCGCCAAAAAACTGTAGGGAATAATTTCAAGCCTTAATCCCACTAGCTTGAACCCCACTGTGATCATACACTAAAGTACGGTGGCGTCCAAAAGGGAAGAAGATAAAGCAAAAGAGTCGCCAACAAGTTTTTTAAGGAACTTGTAAATCGTTCACGAGGTGAAGGTTACACCCCTTAACGATCCAAGAGATCGTCAACTCCATAAGGTCATGAACCAAATAAGGGTTCGGGGATGAAGGTACAAATCCAACCTAAAAGAGATTGAACCTGCCCTAATAATAGGCCTCTACTTTATTCTGATCGTATTCATGTGCGCTTTCTGATTAACATGCAATCAATAGGATTAACCCTAAACCTGTTTATCTATGTTGGTTGAATATTAATGCACAAATAAACTATTATTGGCGATCACTTGAATTATAATCAAATTAACCCTAACAAGATTATTAATTATCTTATTAAGCGTGATTACAAGTACCAATTCCCTTTAAACATGCATAAAAGGTGTGATCAAGCAATAAAAATAAATATCAAGCAACATAATAATAATCAACATCACAACAATAAAATTATAATCATCATCAAGATAATAATAATCATAAAAATAATAATCATAATAATAATCATCATAAATAAAATAATGATCATCAAAATAATAATAATAATAATAATATTCATAATCATCATAAATTATAACAATTATAAACATAATCATGTTAATATTAAAGCATAATAAAAGCAAGATCCTAGGCATGATACTAACAAGATTAATAACAAACCCTAGCATGTCACTAAGCAATAAAAATCAAGTCTTTAACCCTAACATGATACTAACAATCATAAATATTAGGAAGAATATAGGAAGCATCGTAACAATCATATTTAATATTAAAATTACCCAGGCGCCAACACTAGCGCCATGCGCCAACACTAGCGCCATGCGCCAATGGCAAGCGCCAAGCGCCAGGCCTGGTTCCAGGCGCCAAGGCCTGGGGTTAGGCGCCAAGCCTGATTCTAACGCGTTTTCGAAAATCCGATAAGTTTACCATACTAGAGGATAAAATAATATAATTTCCCCGAAAATGCTATTTGATTTTGATTAAAACTCTGAAAAGTCAACAAAAGTCAATTTATCAATGCTAATTGAATTAGGAATGAAAAGAACCTACTAGAAGAATCTAGAAGACTAAAACCATTCCTAATTGCATTAGAAATGATAAATCATATTAGGCCCTCCTCAAGATCATTGGGCCGTGTATAAAGCTCAAACCGGGCCCAGTTTAGTAAATTGGCCATAACTTCCTCAATATTCATTGGAATTGGGCTTATAATATATCGTTGGAAAGGTCTTTGCAAGCCCCATCCAACTAAACTACTATTGGACCCATATCATGGACCAACCAAACTGGATTGGCTATTTTCTTAAAATAAGTTTTCAAAAACAAAGAGAAGAGAAAAAAAAATAAAAACTTTCCGCAACACTAGACCTTTCCACACTTTCGTTTCATTCGATTATGATTCGACGTGAAAGGTACTCATCACTGGGTTTGGTTTTGGGGAGACACAAATGGGTGTCTACAGCTACGTATTGTAATCACACAATTAATTTACTGGTATTAAATCTCATCTTTCGAATCTCGACCTAACCATTTATAAATTAACCTGCCTATTGAAACTAGACCTAAACATCAATTCTCATCTGTCGAATCTCGAATCAATATTGTCAAACTCATGCATAAAAGATCAGGCCTAATCTAGTCACAGAGCATTAAATCAATCAATAGGAAATTAATCTAGCATTGATAATTAACAACAATAAATTACCCCTTCATATTATTTATGGATCCCCATAATCCCTAGAAATAGAACTAATCACACATAATAAGAACTAAACAAATCAAAGCAATAAAACAAGACATAATTAAAGGAATAAAATAAACAATTAAGATTAAGAGAAGAGAAATAGTTACCAAACGAATCTGGAATTAAGAATGGATTAAGAACAAAGGTTTAAGAGAGAAAGAATCTAAGAAAACAATTAAGAGGGTAAAGAAAGAGTAAAGAGAGAGAGAGAGAGCTCCTAAAATTGTCTTACGGAAGAGTATTTATACTCTGTACAAATCCTAAACTAAAACAAACTAAAGCGACGTTAATCGTCTCCTAATAATTACACGCGCCCGATCGGGCGAGGCACTGCCCGATCGGGCGCGCCTTTTTGCTCTTCAGGTTGAATCTCGCGCCCGGCCGGGCGCGTCACCGGGCGCCGACCTTTGCTTCTCCCGCCCGGCCAAGCGCCTCCGAGCGCCAGCCTTTTTGGCTGGGCAGCTCTCTTGGGCCACTAATTGGACTGCGATTGGGCTCCAATTCTTCGGGCCAATCTGGGTTTCCTCCTCAGGTCTTGATTACTCGGTCCAAATGCCCCGGTATCACCTATACCGAGCCCTTAATCACCGGTTCGATGGCTCTAACCGGTCTTGGGCTATAAAGTTTGGTCGTGCTTCTCTAATGCTCGTGATTGCTCCAAAATATCTCGAGAAAATACTCCAAAAGTGTAAATCCCTGCAAAAGTCAACCAATCCTACGAAAACACTAATTAGTAATAAAAGTGGCTCTAAAGAGCCAAAAACACTACTAATTATGACCAAGGGACGGGGGTAAAATACTATATAAAATAGACACATCAGTTATACATAGAGAAATGCAGACAAGGGGTAAGAGTGTAATTACACGTATGTGCATATTCTGATTTAAGAGTAGGACCATTGGGTATTGGATGATCAAATACTACCATTGAACATTAAGTGGTATAATATATGTATGTGTTGGTACTATATATGCATTCAGTGGTGCTAACTACGCGTAGGAATAATATCACTAAATAGACAATAGTATTATATAAGCTTTCAGTGGTATATTTAAAAATGGTCCCACTTACCTATCTCTATCCTCCTTTCTCTCTCTTTCATGTACTTTTTAATATTTCTATATTTATTATGTATTTGCAAATGCATAACAAAATTGTATTAGTACTTCCGCGTACATTAACACAGATGCATGGCGAAACAAGTACTACCTCCGGTCTATTTTACTTGCAACTATTTCCTTTTTGGGATGGTCCACATTACTTGCAACTTTCCCATATCTTTCCTTTTTTAGTAATGTTTTAAGGCAAATTTACCATTTTACCCTTACTTTTTTTATAATTCAACTTTATTAAACTACTAACCTTATCTTATTACAAAGCAAAACTGATTAATTAAATTAATCATTCCCACCAAAATTATACCCCAACCCTTCAAATTCAACAACTCTCTAACTACCTCAATTGAATGCTCCTCATTCAATTCATTAGATAAACTAGGTGGAGTTCATTTATTCTGGAGAATTCTCCAGAATAAATCCCTCCTACAAAAGCCCTAGTTCTTATTTTCTCACTCCTCACTCGCCGATTCCCATCCTCTCTCTCTGTCTCTCTTCTCTAGTTTGTTGTTTTTGAGTTCCTCTCTTCATCCTTTCTCTGTTTCAACTTGTGAACTCCTTTAATGGCTTCTCCTACCGACAAAAACCTAGACCTAACTTGCCATGAAACCCTAGAATCTAGTGCTTCTAGCCGCCGATCTGGGAGCGTCACCTACAAGCCCCAGCGTGGAACGAGTAACATGAAACCCGTTCGCCGTGCTTCTGTGATTGCGAGGAGGCTAATTCGGGGGGCAAAACTCGCTGAGTATGTCAGCGATGAGGACGAGACGCCGAAGGTGGTGGTCTCAGAGGCTGCGGCCCATGATGAACCACCATTTGAGGTGGTTCCTACGATTGAGGGTTCCGTGGTTGCTGTTGGGGTTTCTGCTGGGGTTTCTGGTTCTCCAGTGGCTGAGGTAGAGGTGTCTGCTACCGGGGAGTCTACCCAGTAGATCTGGAGGTTTCTGAGGTGGTTAAGCCACCAGAGTCCCACGACCGTGAAGAGGGGCCTTCCTCCGGCGCTAAACGCATCAAATCTGGACCTCCGGACGGCATGACGAGGGAGGAAGTGATTGAGGCTTACCTGCAGATCTACTACCCTTAGTTCAACCCTCCTCGTAATTGAATGCGCAGCGTATACTCTATAAACCCTAATTTTTTTTATGCTCCTCTATTTATGCATGTACTGTGAAATTATTTATTGAAAACTTGTTTGGTTGGATGTTGCTGCAGTTGTTTTGCTTACCTAGTAATTTGTTGCATTACTGTTGGATTATATGTGAGTAGTTAATTTTCTTTGGCTCTGTGTTTTGGGATGCTGGTATTTGATAGAAGTTGATGTTTGTTTGTGTTAAAACTGTTGTGTTTGGACATATAGGTTGTTTGATGGTAATATACTGGTTTGGTTTGCATTTGTTGATTCTGTGGTGTTGGAGAAGTTATGTGATTGAGCTGGAGAAGTTATGAGAAATTTGGATATATGTTGGTTGCATTGCTTGTTTGTACAGTTGTTTGTTCTACCATGGCTGTAGAATCTAAGTCCCCTACTGTTTTTGTCGACCTTGACCTAGTTTGCATGGAAGCCATGAAGGTGTTGAATTTTGTCCCTTGTATTATGTCATTCATGCATTGAGTTCTTTTTTGTTAATGCATATCCCTTTTGGTTTTCCATATGATGATGGGACTCATCTGATAGCTACTTGGGTGGTCTGGATGCTCCACAAACCTTCTCACAGAGGTTTTTGTTGAGGTACCAACACTCATTAAAGCTTTGACTGAAAACACACCCATTCTGATGGAAATAATAGGTTTAAAAAAATAAACACATATACACTTCTATATTTAAATGTTTGTTTAATCAAAAGATATGAACTTTACTGATTACATGAATGCCAAATAAATGATCCATTTGTATCTACCAAAAGTACACATAACCTACACATAATCTAACTCAAAAAGTTGTTTGAAAAGGAAAAGGTTATGTGTGGCAGTCAAATTTAAGTCCCCTAATACTATCCTTCCAAAAGTAATGCACATGTATCAGTCTGCATCTACTTACATGTGCCCTTGATCATCTCCTGTGATTGTGACTGTGTCAAAAAAAATGCACTACCTGAGCAATGAGATCCCTGTCAACTTGTAGTAGTTGTGGTAGTAGACCCTGGTTGTCCAAGCTTCTCTTCTTCATGTGTGGGGGAGAGAAGTTATTACCACCTTGCTTTTCTAGTATATTCATCATGCATGATTGAAGTGTGATCCATGTGTACTTGTTCAATATATGATCAAATTCTTCAAAAGCTCTAGCAACTTCCTTGATTAATTCATCTAGATTCCTTGGAAATGATTGATATTGTAATGATTGAATCACACTAAACAAGCCTAAATCTAAAACATTTGTTTCTGGTGATTGAGCTGGTTGGAAAATGAATTGAATGTTGAACCCATGTGCATGACAAGCCGCTTGAAATTCTTCATCCTTTGGCACCTGATGAGGCCTAGCATTATCCCATTGTATGATGATGTCCTTTGGTAGCTATTGTGGCCATTTCTCATAGATTGTGGGGACGACATGTGTTAGCAGCATCTGTCTTATGCATTCTTTTGTGACACTTTGGATTGCCTTTGTCTCTAGAGTCCCTACATCTCTGTTCTTGCTTTTCTTTTTGGCCATTTCATACTTTACGAAAGGAAAAAGACCATATTTGCCATCATGTATCATGTTGTTTTCATCATCAAACAATGGCTTCCCTATCATTCCCATAAAACATTGCTTTGATCTTGAATCTCCTTGATTATTGTGCCCTGTATGGATCTTCTTCTGTAGGCAGTAGGTAGAAGGTTCTTGTTTCTGGATTAATGTAGAACCATTTCTCATCTAAATGTATCCATTGTTGCAAATCAGTGAATGTGGGTCCCCTACAGCTGGTATAGGGTGTATCAGACTTAAAACCCATTTTAATCTTGACACTTTGTGCTTCTCTGTCAATGCTGGGTGATTTGTGCTTGTGTGTGTTCTGAGCCTGCCTTGCCGCCTAAGCCTATGCAATGCTATTTTGGGAATTTTAAGTGCAGCAACATATCCCCTTTCAGTTGTTGTTTTGTACAATGGTACTAAAGTCAGGAACTCATCTGTGTATTCTTTTGCTTTGCGTCCTGTCCTGCCTAATTTTTTGTATTGACATCAACAACAATACCTTGTGCTAGAGAATGTTTTATTACCTGAAACCACCTTGTTGTTGTAGATTTGTGCACTGAATGTTTTCTTACCAAATTGGCTAAAAAAGCCTCTTGGCAATGAGTCCCCCTCCATGTGCAACATAATCTCATCAACAATTGCTCTATTCTGTTCTATTGTCATCTCTCTGCTTGCTCTGACATAGTGCTGTAGCTCTTCTTGGTTTGCATCATCATCTGCATCATATCCATCTGCATCATAATCTTCATGTTGTTGGTCTTGTTCCTGATCTGAATCTGGCGACCATTGATACTTTTCATGGATGAATTGTTTTTCGTTCAATTCATCTTCCATGAGCTGCTGCTGTTGAATAAACTCATCCATAAGTTCATCTATGAACTCTGCCACGAGTCCCTTCCCTTTTTTATTTTTCAGGATTGTTTTTTTGGTGATGAAGTGGCGGCTGGTGGTTTTTGGACGGTCTTCAACGGAGCTTATTCCTGTAATTAATGAAGCTGCATCTACTAACACATCTTTAGGAATTAGGATTTAACTAGTCTAGATTTAGATGGTTGTAATTTGATAGGGCTGCTTGTATTTTGGATTTACTAAACTAATTTCTGATATAATCGTACTTGAATTTATCCTCCCCCCTCCCCCCTCCCCAATTCCCTTGAAACTGATCTTTTGAAAATGGGGAATTGGAAGGGATGCCCTGCTTTTATATAGGGCATTTTGTTTAAATTGAATTGTTAAATTTGAATTTTGGGGGAACTTGGTAAAAAGTCTGAAATTTGGGGAAAATTTGGGAGGGAAACAAAGTGGGAACAAAATTTCCCACTAGTTTCTTTCACTGCTAGGAAATAAGGGTGGGAATTTCCCACTAAATTCACAAAAGTACAATAGGTCCAAAAAGTCAAAAAATGGACCACAACAATCCTCTCCAATTTTACTCTCCTAATTACATACCCTTACTTTTTCTAATTCACCCCTTAAAAGTTTTGTCTCGTCCTCCGCAATCACCCTTAAAGTTACTAGTAAAATGGACTGGATGTAGTATCTACTATCTAGTCTAGTTTTAGAAATTTCTCATTTGCTTCGTTTTGTTCTTTTACGCCGAGCGATGACAAATTGACAATGAATGAATAATGAAAAAGAAAAATAAAACTCCCTTCTCATACTTTGCTTTTAGCTTTGGTTAGCCAACCAATACCCCAAATTATACCACTTTCCTCCATTGAAATTCCTCTCAAACCTTCTCTTCAAATATCTTTTGCTACCATTTCAAGATTCATATTATCAGAGAAATTTGCTTAATTGATCAAATCAATCAATTTTTTCTCATCAAACCCCATTTTCCCAATTTACGCGGATTCCTCCCGCTTTAAATCTAGTTCTCCTTTTTCTGGGTTTTCTTCATTGATTTTTTAGGGATCGAACCCCATTAATTAATCATGTTTACGAGGATTTTCGGCAAACCCAAGGAGGGTACAACGAGTGCTGTTGCTACTTTGGATAAATTGAGTGAGGTTTGTTCTTATGATTTTTTTTTTTTTTTTTGTTTAATTAATTAATTTCATTTATGCAAATTTTTTTTTATTTTTTTAAAATTTCGATCGCTTGCTATTGCTGAATCTTTTCATTGTTTTTCTTCTGTTGATTGATGAGATGGGTGTTTGATTTTGGTATTTTACCGCTGAAATATATGATACTTTTATTGGATTAATATCAAGTGTGTTCAGTTTTATTACTACTTTTTGTTCATTTTTTGGTTGTTTTTTTGAGGATGTGAATGAGTCAACAAGTTTTCTGTAAGCAGAAATTGTTTGTTGCAATCGGGCGTCATGTTTTTATTGATTCGATGCGTTGAGTGGATTGTCCTGAGATATTGTACTTCTGTGAGTTGTATTGTAAGTGGAGTTGATTCATTCTCTGGATTAACAAGGCGTGGGGCGGTTAGAGGAACGTAGACTGTTTCGATGGGAATTTCTGTTTTGGCTTAATTCTTAGCAACTTATAAAGTTGAGCAACAATTATGAGTTTACAAACCAATTTGATGTACAAGTTTTTGTAAATAATTTTGTGAATGAGGTAACTAATTCTCACTTTTATTTCAACACCCAGTCAAATTAATTACAGAAAGTGGGGTGGATTTAAGGTAACAACTCCTAATAAGTTGTTTGCTTTGCAATGTCCCGGATCCCTTTTCTTCGGGCCTTCCTTTCAGGGATACCCATTCAAAAAGCAGAAAAGCGATGTCAGTTGTCGAACTTAGGGAAAAAACAACAAGAGATGTTATTTGCTTATCTGTGTCAAACTGTCAAATAATTAGATTTTTCACTCAAAGGTCTGGAAATGAAAATTAGTCATGTACCTTTGTCATCATGAAACAAAATCACACCACTTTCTAGTCTATGCTTAACCCTTTGTGTTACACTAGGAACCGATTATTGCATGAACCACAAATCAGATTATGGTGGAGTTGTGTTTTAGGTCTTGGTGAGAATATGGCATGACCCGCAAATGGTGGAATGTAGAGACAAGCATTAGTTAGAGGCAATGGTGTTTGACAATGAAAGAGGAAGTTTACATCTGATGATTTTGCACCTCAATCTGAAATTTGGATAATGATTAGTCAGGAGTTGATCCTTAAAAGAAACTTTTTGGTGCGGGATTATTGATATCTAAATCTAAATCTTACAGAAGCAAACTATGTTTCCCTTGTTCCACGGCAGTCTATTTATTGGGCTTGGTGTTGTTAAAGTGTGAAGGGAACCTTTTATTTACACTAGGAAATAGGTTTTAGCTTAAATGGACAGGAATAAAAGAGACAGCTAGAAAGGCCTTTTTATTAAGAGATTGCTACTTAGTAGTAACTTCTGCTTCCTTGCTATTTGACCGGCTGAGTAAATTTCATGACCAGAGAGATCTCTGCACTGCTGTTTGCTGATGAATAGTGTCGACGATAAGATGAAAGGAGGGTGGAATAGTTAAATTTGAAATGGTTGAGGTGAAAGAGGAGAGGTGACATAATGTTATGTATTAATTTCGAACAAGGAAATACGAACAAGAGAATGTAACTAAAGGTTGAATGCTTGAGTACTTGATTGATTGAAGATTGAATTACAAAGGATAAACATAACTTGAGGTTATGAATCTCATAGTAACTTTAGGCTACAACTCTCTAATGTTGACTCTTAAATTTCTGGATACTCTTCTAATGGGACTTACTACCTTACTTATACTCAAGCTTAAAGGCTACATGTGATTTACTAAGCTAAGAATGAGAACACCATCTAATGACATTGTTAAAGCAGTTTGCTTTCTTTCCTTGAACTCTCTTAATTAGCTTTGTCTTGATGCCCATTGTCTCTGACCACCCTTGACCCCTGACCACCCTTGACCCCTGCTGTCCCTGTTTCGTGCGCCTTGAGTACACCAAAAGTGGTGGTTGACTTGGCTTCTTGACTTCGTTGTTGACCCATTCCATTACGTCACTCCCCCCTTTGAGTTTCACCTTGTCCTCAAGGTGGAAGGTAGGAAAACGCAGATTGACGGCTTCGAACTCCTCCCATGTAGCCTCATAATCGGTTAACCCCTTCCAAGTAAGCAATACTTCGAGCACGAACATAGACTCCTTCCGTACTATGCCCACATCGAGGAGTTCCTCCGGTTCCACCATTAACTCCAAATCAGGTGATAGTTGCTTAGGGATGGTGGGTTGACTCGGAGTGCTGCCAAGGGCTCTCTTAAGTTGCGATATATGGAAAACAGGGTGTATCCTGCAATATGCTAGCAACTTCAATTTATAAGTGACCTTGTCAATTTGTTCAATCACTTCAAAGGGGCCATAAAATCTAGCAGCCAATTTTTTGAAAGGCCTCCTTGCTAGAGACTTTTGCCGATAAGGTTGTAGCTTGATTAAGACCCTATCTCCGGCCTCGAACTTGTCTTCCCTCCTCTGTTTATCAGCATTCATCTTCATCACTTGTTGAGCACGATTCAAATTCATTCGCAATTCCTCCAAAATTCCATCCCTTTCCTGACTCCCCCCAATTGCCATAGCTTCGGTGGGTCACGACCATAAACGACCTTGAATGGGGTCATCTTGGTCAAAGTGTGGGGTGATGTGTTGTAGGAATATTCTGCCCACGGTAACCAACGAGCCCACTCCTTAGGTTGTTCCGCAATGAAACATCGGAGGTAAGTCTCAAGGCTCTTGTTCACTATCTCCGTTTGGCCGTCGGTTTGGGGGTGATAGGTCGTACTTCGTCGAAGGTGTGTCCCTTGTAGTCGGAAGAGCTCGCGCCAAAAGATACTCATGAAGACTCGATCGCGGTCAAAAATTATGAAGGCCGGAAAACCATGTAAATGGACAATTTCTCGGACAAAGGCATCGGCCACCTTGAGAGTGTTTGAAAGGGTGCTTAAGCCCAATGAAGTGGGCGTATTTCGACAAGCGATCTACCACCACTAGCACCGAGTCTACTCCCTGGGACAAAGGAAAACCCTCCACAAAATCCATTGAAATGTCCTCCCACACGGCCTGGAGCAACCCCAACGGACTCTTAGTAATTGTCTTGCTTCGCTGACAAACGTCACATTCCCGAACAAATTTTCCCACGTCCTTCCTCATTCTGGTCCAGAACCAGTCGGTGGCAAGCCGGAGGTATGTCTTCATTTCACTGTCGTGTCCTCCAATGGGTGAGCTATGATATTCCTGCAATAGTAAAGGAATATATTTGGAAGTGTTAGGCAAAACAACACGATTCTTATAAAGAGTCTGTTGCCTTCAATATGAAAACCCTTAGGCCCTTCTTTTCTTTCTTTCAGGCCCAACACGATGTGGCCTAACCCAACATCCCTCTCTAATTCTCCTTCCAATTCAGCCAGTCCACAAAACAAGTTTGGACTAAAGCCCCAAACTCCAATTTCACATCTCCTTTCTTCTTCCCCGACACCTTCTTCCCTGAAGAGCACACCACTGCTTCATCTTTGCGAGACAAGGCGTCGGCCACCCTATTGGCTGACCCTGGTTTATACTGGATGACAAAATCAAATCCCACCAATTTTCGCAACCATCTTTGATAATCCCCACTGACTTCTCTTTGCTCGATCCAATATTTGAGGCTCTGCTGGTCCGTACGAACCACGAACGACCGCCTCAATAGGTAGTGGCGCCACTTGGCCACCGCTAACGAGATGGCCATCAACTCTCTTTCATAAATTGACTTACTCCAAGCTCGGACACCTAGGAGTTTGCTGTAGTAAGCAATCGGATGGTCGCGTTGCATCATCACCGCCCCTAGCCCGAAGCCGGAGGCGTCGGTTTCCACCACGAAACCCTCGCTGAAGTTGGGTACGACAAGGACAAGGGCTGTGGTCATGGCAATTTTCAGATTCTGGAACGCCGTGGTCGCCGCCTCTGACCACCCATAACTGTCCTTTTTTAATTGAGTCGTGAGAGGACTTGCTATTTGGGCGTAATATTTGACGAATTTACGATAATAGCCGGTAAGCCCCAGGAACCCTCTAAGTTCCCGGAGATTTTTAGGGACGCTCCACTCCATTATGGCCCGAACCTTATCCTCATCCATGGCAGCTCCTTGTTTGGAAATTACATGACCCAAATAAGCTATCTCACTTTTCCAGAATTCACATTTCTTAAAATTGGCGTACAATTGATTTTCCTCCAACTTTTGTAATACCAATCTTAAGTGACCCGTATGCTCTTCTAACTCCTTGCTATACACCAAGATGTCGTCGAAAAAGACCAAAATGAACTTCCTTAAGTAGGGTCGTAAGACGTCATTCATAAGCGATTGAAATGTAGCCGGTGCATTGGTGAGGCCGAAGGGCATCACGAGGAACTCGTAGTGTCCTTCATGTGTCCGGAAAGCCGTTTTGTGAGTGTTGCTTGGTCAGACCCGAATTTGATGATACCTGGACTTCTAGTCCAACTTAGAAAAAACCGTAGCCCCATGTAACTCATCTAGTAGCTCGTCGATCACCGGAATGGGATATTTATCCGGGACGGTCTCCTTGTTAAGAGCTCGGTAGTCCACGCAAAATCTCCACGAACCGTCTTTTTTCTTAACAAGCAAGACCGGGCTCGAGAAGGGACTCGAAGAAGGTTTGATGATCCCGGTTTCGAGCATCTCTTGGATGAGTTTTTCAATCTCATCTTTCTGAATTTCAGGATACCTATAGAGCCTTACACTTATTGGGTCGGCCCCATCTTTAAGAACAATAGAATGTTCATGGCCCCTCTTAGGTGAAACCGTGGAAGCCCACTTGGCATGTTGAATACTTTGTGTAACTGGTCCAGAACTTTCACCAAACAAGGATGTGGGCTGCTGGAAATTGGGCCCAATTCTTTGGACTTAACATTGCTGAATTCAACCCAAACCCCTTGCTTCTCTTTCTTTAACACCCTCACCATGGCTTTTAACGAAACTTGAGTCCTTTCAAGAGTAGGATCTCCGTTAAGGGTCACCGGCACACCTCCTATAGTGAACTTCATCACGTGCGTTCGCCAATTAGTCACCACCGCTCCCAACTTCTCGAGCCATTGAACCCCCAAAATCACCTCGACACTTCCTAAGGTGAGTGGGAAAAAATCTTCGGTGATGGTGATTCCACCCTTTAACTCAACCTTAACTCCCTTACATACCCCACTTCCTCGAATGGTATCTCCATTACCTAGAGAAACCGTAAACTCCCCTCCTTGAGTGATGGGAATGGCCGCTTGTTCCACCACCGAGATGGCTAGAAAATTGTGTGTAGCCCCCGGGTCGATCATGACTACCACATCTTGCCCTTTTACCACTCCTCTTAGCTTCATTGTCTTGAGGTTATGTATTCTTATCACCGAACATAGAGACATTCCCCCGGTTTCCTCCGTTGGTGTATCACTTTCGGGCTCGGGCCCTTCCACCTCCAACTTGACTTCACCCTCCGCTACAATTAACACACTAAGCTCCTTTCTCTTGCAATGGTGTCCTACTCCCCACCTTTCGTCACACTTGAAACACAGCCCCTTCGCTCTCCTTTCCGCTAGCTCAAATTCGGTTAACCGCCTCGTTCCTCCGGTGGAACCTTGACTTGGGCCTGGTGTGGTTCGGCCCATGTTCACATACCCTTGGGACTCCGGGGCCTTGGGCCATGTTCTGGGCGGCCCGTTGCTGCTGGGAGCCCGTAGGAGGCTATGAGGCCACCCTTGTTCATGGATGCATTGCTTTGGGTTGGGCAGAGTTTGTAGGTCCAATTGTTTGTCCTCCCCTCCAAATACCCACTGGCTTCTTTCCTTGCTGAACTCAATTTTTCTCCTCTATCCTCCCTGCCATTTCCATGGCTCTTTCAAGATTTGGAGGATTGAGTAACCTCAACTCAGATTTCACTTCCTTGTTCAACCTGTGGATTAACTGCCCTAGCATGGTACTTTCCGGCACATCCTCTAGCGGCGCGGCCAACTCAATGAATCGCCGACGATATTCCACCACCGATCCCCCTTCTTGGGAAACGACAAGCCATTGTTCATGGAGTGTCCCCGAGTGAGAGGGACGGAACTCATTCAAGGTTCTTTGTTTGAGATCCGGCCACCCGTAGAATGGATGTCGACCCGTAGAACGGATGTCGTTTTGCATTTCGGGAGGCGGAAGAGGTGGTTGCTGTTGCTGGTAGTCCCTCTTCGTCTTCTCCAGCCGATCAATTGCGGCTTGGGTATCCATGGTAACGCGGAAGCGATCCAAACGACCCTCCATTTTTTCCGATACCGCCTCCTCTGTCTTCTTCCGTTCCTCCACGATTTTCTGTCGTTTCTCCTCCATAGCCGCCTTTATGGCAGCCGTCATAGCTCGTGATAGGTTGTCCTCGGGCACTTGCAACTTCTCCACGATCGTCGCCTCTTGGGTTTTCACATCGGCCAGTGCTCCCTCCATGGCCTCCACCCTCTGTGAGGTGTTAGTCTCCATTTTTTTTTTTTGACTGGAAAGTGGTGGTTTCCGTTGATGGCGACCGCAAGACCACCGCTCTGATACCAAGTTGTTATGTATTAATTTCGGACAAGGAAATACGAACAAGAGAATGTAACTAAAGGTTGAATGCTTGAGTACTTGATTGATTGAAGATTGAATTACAAAGGATAAACATAACTTGACGTTATGAATCTCATAGTAGCTTTAGGCTACAACTCTCTAATGTTGACTCTCAAATTTCTGGATACTCTTCTAATTGGACTTACTACCTTACATATACTCAAGCTTAAAGGCTACATGTGATTTACTAAGCTAAGAATGGGAACACCATCTAATGACATTGTTAAAGCAGCTTGCTTTCTTTCCTTGAACTCTCTTAATTAGCTTTGTTATGATGCCCATTGTCTCTGACCCCTGCTGTCCCTGTTTTGCGCGCCTTGAGTACACCAAAAGTGGTGGTTGCCTTGGCTTCTTGACTTCGTTGACTTTGTTGTTGACCCATTCCATTACACATAATAAGGGAATGTATTGAGGGTTGGCCATTTGTGCTGGCAGTTTCAGCAGCTCAATTTCAAACTGTCATATCTTGTTTGTTTGAAGTCAGATATAAGCTTCTGACGAACTCTACTTTTATCTCCAAGTGGAATCTCTGTGAAATGATTGTAATGAAGAAGATATTGCTGTCCAAAATTGACTCATTAACTACTCCTATATTTAAAAAAGTTAAAAGTTTGGACCTTTTGCACTATTCATCTAATTCTCTTTCACTAATGTTTGTGATTTATACATAAGAAATATAGTCTTGTGGGTATTTGTTGAAATCGTCTCAATGAATAGTTCATTGTTATTCAGTTATTATTTTTACTCATTGATAAATAAAGATATTATCAGTCAAATTTTTGCATTGGCATACGTGCACAAGAGAAACATTTCACTTATTTAAATTCGAAGGGAGTAACAACCAAGCACTGGCATTCCTGTCTTTCTCACTTTCAATTTACTTGTTGCCTTCAAAGTAACCTCATTAAGCTCCAATGCATTCTCTTAGGCCATGATTAATTCTCAATGCACCTAAGCTACCTCATAAGCTTATATTAGCCTTTTAAAATACTTGTTTTAGAGCTAAATGCCACCATCTGGAATTCAGTTCATATGCCAGATTGAACTAAAGGGATCCATGGATGCTACTGCATCACTTAAGTTGCTAATTTTGGTTATTGAAATGCTCCAGAGGTATAAACATGTTAAATACCTTTACTAATCTAAAATTTCTTGACCCTGTTCTGAAATCTTAGTAATATACTGACATGCCTGCTATGCATGTACTACTTACAATTATATTTAACAAATTATTCTAAACAACTTGCCAATTATGCAAATAGCTTTTTTTCAAGATAGTCATGCAGTGATGAATTTAATGAGCTGCTCTAGTAAGACAAATCTGGAACTTTAAAAAAAGATTCAATTGTCAGCCATCACCCATTGAATTGTTGTCTTGGTGATGCCCAATGGTATAATTAGAGTTCTAATGCCAGCAGATAAACATTAGTTTCCTTCAAAGCATTTGGCCAAACACCTTTTGAGTACCTAGGTGTGGTTTTTCAGAAACACTTCAATGCCATCTTAATGTATCACTGCCTTGCTATTTTGGGTTTACTAATATGCCTGATAATCATGTGAATAGGAAGGTTTAATTTGTTAGCCCATATAATTTTATTCACAATTGATTCCATAATCATTTTTCTATGGTTTCCGATATGTACTTCTGAAATTAGGTATAGAATATTGAGACCTTTGATTCTAATGAATGATGGAGTATAATTAATGTTGAGTTAGGCCAAAACTAGGTGTATATGTACCCATTACCCAACAAACATTTGGTCTAGAGGAAGGAAAGAGGTATAGTTATACAACAAATCAGCACCTTGGGCCACATTGTGTCTAGTAATCTAGTTATTGAAGCTACTTTAACAGAGTTTCCCTTTGGGTGGTTCATTTTTGCCAAATTTTCTCTTCCAGTTACATGAACTGGGGTTAGTGAGATTTTAATAAGATGATGCTCAGGCTAAGGAAAGAAATAACTGAAATGAGAGACAAAGAGATATTATATACATGCAGGGGAAGGGGAAGGGGAAGGGGAATGAGAAGGAGAAGGAGAAGAGAGTATGTTACTAACCCATAATGACTGTGAGAGGTAGGGTTTAGCAATTAGGAATTCATTTCGAGTAATTATTACATTTGGGTCACACTTTGCCTAACCTAATTTGTACCCAATATTCTTGTAACTGCTTATTTAGTTGATCGGTTTATTCTGTTTGTGATTGGATAATCTGTTTAGTTTACTTTGCTTTTAACTTAAACACAACAATTGGAAAATATTATTAGTGCATGAAAAAATAAAAAATACAGCAGTCAGTTAGCCTAGTATGTAAAAGGGCCTATCTCCTACATCAACTTACAGCAAGCTTTGAAATGAATGTGTGGATAAAGTAAATGATTGAGGGGAAAGTGACCAAATATAATTATAGGTTTATAGTTTGAATTTTGAAAGACCCGCTAACGGATTTGTCAAGGGTCAAACTGTGCGAAAATAAAAAATTGGTGTTCAACTTATTGTGGAAAATGTTATGAATTTTGGCTAGTATTAAATCATGCTTGAGAGAGTGCTCGAAGTCATTACTGAAAAAGGCAAAAGAACCTATTCAAAATCCTTTCACCACTTAATTACAACTGATTTTAGTGCACCTTAATCAGCACATATTATCTTTTGGTCAGTTTGGGTGCTTGATTTTTAAAGTTAATTTATTTCCTGTTGTTAGCCTTTATCCTTGTAAGTTGTCTGCCCTGAGAAATAGATGTATATTAAGGATATGTTGGCACAAGAGAATGTCATTATTATCTGACAATTGTTATTAATTTATTATATTGGTCATTTAAAAATTTTCTACAAGTAGTAATTTACTACATATCTACATGGTGGTATTCTTAAATAAAATATGTTCTTGTTTCATTGTACTTATAGGGTTTATACAATTTTTTGTGATGTGCAGACTCTTGAAATGTTGGAGAAAAAGGAGCAGGTGCTTATGAAAAAGGCTGCTGCTGAGGTAGAAAAGGCTAAGGAATTCACTAGAGCAAAGAATAAACGCGGTATATTTTAGATTTTGGTGCTATTTTGCGTGATATTGTATAATCTATATTGATCATTTGCTATACTTCCATGATTTGTTGCCATACTCTTCCAACTTAAATAATTTATACATATATAGTTCATTATAGATGTGTGTCAAATGTAGGGGGCATTTGGTTCGCACAGCGTAAAAGGAATGGAATTAAGAAAGGGATGGAGGGTGAAAGGAAAGTGATACCCTTTGATGTAACATGTAATGTGCTGTTTGGGTTATATTTAGTTACGTACAAACCTTCCTCTTCTCATCTGCGCTCCACCAATTACTCTCATACTTATGAATCATTGCTGATCCTTTCCTACCATCGCCACCTTTACCCCCCTTTCCGCAGCCACTGCCATGACCCTCTTCCTGCTGTTACCAACCTCTTCTTGCTGCTGCCCCCACGTCACCGCTAACACCTTCCTCTCACTTATTTATTATCTCATCTAAAGGGCTACTTTAAAAGATTATAAGGTCAAATTCAAACATGAAAACTTCTGGAGTTATCATGGTCGAATTTGACCACACAATACCATATTTAATAATATAAAAAGGTTATCTTCCCATTTTATTTTTTTAAAAAAAAATTATTTTTAGGGTTGGGAGTTTTTGGAAGGATGTAGATGGAGTTTGATGGTGTTGGATTTTTTTGGTGGTAGTGAGGTGGTTTAGGTGGTTGGAGTTTGGTTTCGGGTGGTTGGGTTGTGGATTCGGGTGGGATAGGATGGATTACGGTGGTGGGATTGTCACTGGGGGTGGTTTAGGGGTTCGGTTCGTTTGGTATGATAGATGGTTAAATTGGACGAACAAACAACGTAAAAGGGAATTAGGGTAATTTATTGCCTTTCCCTTTTCTGAACTCAAAACCAAATGCCTCCTTAGTTGACTTGGATCTTTTCCCATTTTTTGTAAGGAAAATGATAAACATAGCCCCAAAAGAAGCTAAAAAAAATACTGAGGATAAATTAACATTAATTACACTGAACTGCGTGTGATTTTGTCATAAATTCTCTACTTAATTCCATTTTAGGAAGTATATTTAATGCTTATATTTAGCGCTAAGGGCTACATATATCATTACCCTTTTTTTAATTTTAATTTTTAATTTATGTAGTATCAATGTACTAGCCTGTTCTGCGATGCCTGTAGTGTAGTTGAAATCTAGGAATTGGGTTGGGTTTCCCTCCAACATCCTAATGTTTGAGTTTGCATTAAGAATGTCTTTATATACATGTTTGTTAGAATGGTACTGGACTACTGGCCATACTGCCAGTCTGCCATCATACTGCTAGTCTGCCATGTCTAGGTGATTTTGGAGTTCTAGCTCATATCCTTTCATTAACTTTCAATCCTGTTTTTTTTAAAAAACTTATTGTTTTCCTTGAAATATACAGTGTGCTGATCCCGTTTCTGTTTTTTGTGTGAAGCTGCTATAACATGTCTGAAGAGGAAGAGGCTATATGAACAACAAGTAGAACAGCTTGGAAATATGCAGCTACGAATTCATGATCAGGTTGCTCAATTGACTTCAGTACATGTGACATAGTTCAGTAGTGTCTATGCCTTTTTTTCCTCTTTAATGAAATAAATCTGTGATGTAGCTGTTTAACAGTAGTGTACTTTTATTTGTGCATTGCATTGAGGCGTCCTGGGTTTATCACTTCCCTTTCTCCCTTGTTTGGGTGCGTCTGGTTCATAATTATATTATTTTAATGGGAAAGGTATATTTATTACTTCTTTGTTTTCTTCTTGTTGCTTCTGTTGGCTTGCAGATGATATTGCTTGAAGGGGCCAAAGCAACAACAGAGACTGTTGATGCATTAAGGTCTGGTGCCTCTGCTATGAAGGCCATGCAAAAGGCAACGTAAGTATTCCCTTAAATTTGCTGTCGAGTTAACGTGGGTCTACTTTTAAATGTGGATTGGATGTGTTTCTTAGTGCTATAACCCTGGTTCATTACCCACAATATTAAGGTCTAGCCACTCATATTTTTGACCCCAAGAAGCTTTATTACAAATTATCAGCACTGGGTAAAGTATGTTGTAGATTGTTCATTCAAGTTTTTGATACCAGCTTATCTAGACTAGTAAAATTTGATAGTGTTATCGTAATTTGAAAGTATAAATTATCATTTAAAGGCACAGATGACAAACCCACTCTATTGAACCAATTTTTTTTGGCCATCTTAGTTCTTTTATTATTTATTCATTTTACTATTATGTACTTCCTCCATTTTTTTTATTTTTCATTCGCAACGTTTGGAATTCACGCTTGCCAATGCACAATTTATAATTTAAATATCTTAGGTTGTGTTGTTGTAAAAATTATAAATAGCTGATAATATAAAAGTTCATTTCGGGGTAAATCTAACATGATCCCATATGACTATATTTTTTTCCATGGCTTTAATCACAATACACAATCAAGGGAGTGTGTGTGAATACTGAATACTGTTAAATTTCAAACGTTGCGATTAAAAAATGATGGAAGTATTACTCTTTGCTCTTTTGAGAACTTGTTTCAGGATTTGGCTTACCGCTTACTTGGGATAAGTAGTAAGGGGCATGCTTAAAATGAGTAAAATTCCTTATAAAATAATATTGGTAATGTCTGTGGCTTGGAGAATTTTATTGTTATAGAGAGTAATATACTTTTAACTAATTATACAATGTACACACATTTTAATAAGATGTGAAAGTTTGTGAATAATTTAAAGGAGAGAGCATGATATGCGTTTGAACTTAGGTGATTAAAAGAATTCTACCCTAATATTTCTGAAATTTTTTTCCCAGAAACATTGATAATGTGGATCAAACTATGGATGAGATTAATGAGCAGACAGAGAACTTAAAACAAATACAGGAAGCTCTCTCTGCTCCAATTGGTGCTGCAGCTGATTTTGATGAGGTACAATCTTTAATTTATCCTATCTTTTTCTAATGAGAATTTTAATGGCACTGTCTTGACTCTTGACATCAAATTGTTCTCTTTTCACCCCGTCCCCCATTCTTGAAGGATGAATTAGAAGCCGAGCTTGAAGAGCTAGAAGGTGCTGAATTGGAGGAGCAACTTCTACAGCCAGCTACAACTGCTCCTGCTGCACCGGTGTATGTTTCAGATGGAAAACAACCTGTACGCCCTACACCTCAGAAGAAAACTGCTGAAGAGGAAGAGCTCGAGGCATTGCAAGCAGAGATGGCACTTTAAACAGGTTAGCGTCCCTCCCTTGTATCAATAGATTTGCCGGGTGGATGTGAGGGTGTGAATTTAAATTATTCTTACCTTGTGCAAGACTATGTGCAAAACTATGTTGAAAATCCTTAAGCTCCCTTTTTTAGTCCCTTTTTCTATGAGCTGCATATCTTATCCAAATCTACCAGGAAAAATTCTGAACATATTCACCAACTAGAAGTACATGTTTGATTATGAAATAAGATTGAAGTATAAACATATTAACCATCCAAGAAATGACGAACTCTGAGGCTAAGGTCCTTAGTTTGTGTCTTGGTTTAAGACCACTTATTGTTTTTTAGTTTTTACAAATTATCTTTCAGCTGTTAACTTGTTTTGTTGAGTTTTCATATTTATATTGTAAGTTATTGCCATTTTTTGTTCACCTATCCAATGTCTTTGTTTTTAATTTTTATGTGCTATATAGTTTCAGTTATAACTTATTACTATGTGTCTCTATCATTATGATAGTGCAATATGAATTGGTAGTGCAAGAGATAGTTTGTACAGATGGTAGAGTGGTACTTTAAAAAAGGTCCTCCTAAATATTTGTGGACGTTTGTGCCACTCGAGCTGGTAAAAGAAGATTCAGAAGCTAAATTATATTTTGAAATTGTCAATCCTCAGCTATTCCCTGATGGCTTCAGATTGGACCATATAACGTGAACTTGGATTATTTTTAACGGTGCAACTCTCAATTAATTTGGGCTCACGCATTATCACACCTTGCCGCTATTTTGTTATTTTTTGTTGTGAACCTAAACATAATATTATAAACTCCTCTTTTTGCCATCATTATTCTTAATTTTCTTCCCTATTGCACTCTTAGTATTTCAGTATTGTTTGGATCTAATTCTACTAGCTTCTGTTACTTCAGCTAGTATATAAAAAGTTGAAGCTCATCTGCAGAGAGCTTCGACATTATTTGTACTGGATTATAATACTAGTGAGCAAAAGTCCCCGCCTAACCGCTGCACCGATCATTCGGGGGAAGGCGGGTCTAAAAATGGGGCCCCCTCACTAGTCCGGCTAGCTGGAGAACATTCTCCAGGGTAGAACAAGGCACAAAAAAATTAATCACGTGTGTTTGGCCGGTGCACTTTCAACTTTATGCAAATAGCCAAATATCCTTTATTTCGTTCAAGGTTTTGGAGCACAGAAAAATTAGTAATTGATTCTTTAGTTTCCATTACAAATCTGATTACATCTTCACTGTCCTTTTTATCAGTGTGGGTAAGTGAGCTTTTGACTGAATAAAGACACAATCCATGCCTAAAACTTGAAATCAGAACCACCCACGAACCAGTAGTAAAGAAGGTTTCAATTAATTCTGCCAAGTAATAACCAATTACTAAGGGCAGGGATTTAAAGGCTCCCAACTCTAAGAGAAAGATGACATAGTATCTGGATTAGCGGCAATAATGAGTGTTATTTGCTTTAACTGGCGGTATTACTAATTTTATTGGGTTCTGACATTTGAACCATTACATTTTTACAACTACAACCTATCAAAATTCACAAATTTAACTCATTTTTACAACGACCTATCAAAATTCACAATATCATTTCACAACCATAACATCATCAATGTCAACATTAATTCAACAATAAATTAACTTCTTCATTAATAATTCAGCAAGAGGCATCTATGAAAATAGTAGCAAGGTTGAGAGAGTAGGAAAATTTATACCGTGGGTGGTTTATCCACAAATGTACTTTCCTAGCTTCCTTGATGCTTGCTTGTTGCTCATACTAAACCCAATTTGCTTGAAAATCAATCTTCAAAGGAACCCTCAATTCAATTTTGAAGTTAGGGTTTGTAGACAATTGAGGTTTTTGATATGCAGTTTAAATTGATGAATTGTTGAAGTAGATTGTAGGAAATTGTTGCTAACTACTCTCTTTGGGAGTACAAATGTGGTATGTGGGAGGATTTTTCAGGATGGACTTGTGAACTTGATTGTTGTAGTGGTTGTGTTGGGTTGTGGAAGATTGTTGTGAGCCTTGCTTGGGTTGTGATTACATAATCTTTGTGGTGTTTGTATGGCAGTTTGCTGAAATTGAAATTGCTTAATCATGTCTAGAAGGAACCAACCAAGAAGTACCTCTTCCTCCAACCTTAGGACCCACACTCGTCCACTCCTATCAACACCCCACAAGTGGACACCATAGGTATTTCTTTAAATAACTTGGAATGCTCGGCTAATTATCAAAGGATAAGTAGAAAGAGAATTACGCCAACCGAGATTTTTAATTATGGGGTAGCCGAAGCCTTGGGGGTATAGAACGATCTGAGATAATTATTCTTCCAAACCAAAATGCCCAAATGGCTTGAGCTTCATGCCTTAACCTGCAAAAGGCTCACCCTTGAATTTCTCTCCTTTTTGCATCTCCATCGTGATAGTGAAACCTCACCTCGATACATAACCTTCCAACTCATAAACGCTACCCCACAAAGTGTCAATAAAGCAAAGGCTTAGAGACAAAAAGATAGGTCTTGATAGAGAGTGGTTTCATTCAATGACCATATGACCATAATAAGAAATTGCACTCTTGTCAAATGGTGCCGTTGCCACTTGCCAGGGACTTTCCTTGACTAAAATGCTTGTAAGTGTTTAATCTAAATTTCAAATCTGCAGCAAAAGAATTATTACTGTTACCTTAACAAACTATTGAAGTATAGAAAATTTCAGAAAGGTTTAGCTCTGAAAGTTATTGTGAGATCAGAAAATTAGCATCAGTAAAAAATTTGCACAAGTTGGAGATTGCATTTCATTAGCATTAAATCTTTTTAATTTGTGATCAATTATTCCTTGCATAAGGATGAAGATAACTTTGCTATATTACCTCAAGGCAAGTGGATAGTATGGTCTGTTATCAATGAGCTTTGCTGATTTTTATAAAGTTGAGGAGAGAGCTATGTTGTTGGAGAGGAATTACATTTATCAAAGTGATTGGTGAGTTTAGTAAGTGAGAGATTTTTGGAAAATGTCTCATGAAAAAGGTTGCAAACCATAACCAGCAATCAATGTTTATGTGTTGATCCCAACCTGTGGTACTGGGATAGTAGTTTGTCGTGGGAACTGGTGGCTAGTGGAAGGAGGAGGATAGTGTAGATGCCAGAGGATGTTAGATCAATCACATGCATGTTGCCAATATAATCTTTCAATTTTTATCAGTGAGCATATGCAGCTGTGAAGGTTCCTTCTGGTATTTATTTTTTTAAAAAGTAAACCTATGAAGAGAAGAGTTGCTGATTAGGTTTTCGTTTCATGCATTCTTTAGGTTACTAGAAAAATTTGCAAATTGTACTATCCCTTTCATATTGCTTACCTTGGTTTTTGGATTTAACAGTAAAATACAATCCCACTAACCCTTTGAATCATCCGCCTTCTCCTGCATAGCTTATAGCCTTAGTATTGTCCTCCTTGCTTGCCTAGATAGTTGAGTTACTTTGTTCTTGCTTCATTGATGGTGAAGAAAATTAATTCATGAAGGACAATCACAAAAAGGTAAAACTAATTCAGATCAGAGATGTGAATATGTTGAGTTGTTTTTCTAAAATATCATGTGGGTCTATTGTTGTATGAGTTGTCTAGTACTACTACTATGTGTACTGTAAGCTGTATAGTGGTATTGCGTTAATTCTGATAACACTGTGCTTGTTCTTCGTCAGGATTGTCCCTGAATTAGAGCGTGTTCCACCTATTCTTGAATATCATCTTGTAACACCCCCCACCCCCACCCCCACCCCACACCAAAAAAAAAGTAAAAATAAAAATTGTATTGGTAGGAGATATAATTGCTTGAAACACAGGTTTATTTGTTGTTACTTAAGTTTACAATATCCTTGCTCAAGTTGAAGCCAATATTGACCTAGTGATTTAAATGCAGATTGTCTGTGCTAGAAGGCAGGAGGTGGTGGTCTTAACGTCGATGTAGCTGTATAATAAGCTTATTATTGCTGTGTGTGGCAACTTTGCAGGCACATATTACCCAATCTTTGATCCTTTGGTAATAAATTGTGTTGTATAGGTTGCGTGATGTTAATAGACCGTGTTTCCTCTTGGGAAAACGTCATCTTGATTGTACCCTATTCTCAATGTAAATTTCAGATTTTCTTACTTTGTAATTTCTGACTGTCATTCTGTAAGACTCTAACTAAGCAACAATCCACAGGTGTAAAATGGACAACACAAGTCTTCAGACTCTTGCTGAGCATTTACAACCCTTTTAATATTTTGCTGCTTCTCTGCTCATACCAATGTACCATTACTTAAGAAATGGAGTAACTTTTGTGGATCTAACAAATGCCACATTCTATTATTCTGGAATCGGAGTACTCCTGTTTGAATATAAAATTCACGTTGAAAGTATATCAAGTAAAATTGATATTAATAATCTCAACTTAGTGTAGTTTGCTCATAATATTAATTATTTGACAACAATTCTCAACTAATAGGGATTTCATATCACCTTTGATTTCCTCTGCCATGTCCAGCGACCTCTTTGCCTGCACAACCAATGAGCCACAACATCTTGCTCTAGCAACCACCAATTTCGGAACGTACCATCTTTTCTTTAACATTTCCCACCTGTGTTTACTCAATTAGGATGCCGACATTTTAGCGTAGTGAGAACCAAAGAGCAATGATGTAATAGGATTCGAATACTTCCCCTGGACTTGAACCAACTACGAGTAAGATAGTTGGCATCCACAATTAGAAAGTAAGTGTAAATAAATGTTTTGCTAACAATGCATTAGAAGCTTAGACACTCCTAGTAGACTGGATCGTTTCAATATATTTCCTCCAATTTTATTTATTTATTTATTTATAACACATTATTTTGGCAATTTAAGGAAGATGGTAGCATAAGTATATATATATTTTTTTTACAATAGCAAAGGAACAACAAGTTAAGAAATATTAGACAAAGAAAGACGACATCTTCTAGCCATGTCGTTCGCCCGTTTTACCTGATCTCTCGGAACTTTTAAGATTGCACACCTCAGAAAAGTGCCCCCCCAATTCCCTAATTTCCTTAATCAACCAAGTAATCGAAACATCCTTACCAAAGTTATCTTGCAAGTTGTTAAGGAGGGAAATGGAATCGGAAAGCATAAGAATACCCTGATTCCCCTGTGCCTTAGCCCACTTCATCGCTTCCAGACAAGCCCAAGCTTCACATTGTACCGTTGAAGAAGCCACTCCACATTTCCCTTTTTCTTCCAGAATGTTGGAAGACCTATTATCGACGACCGCCCAGCCGACCCCTGTCCTCGTAGTTCTTTTATCCAACGAACCATCAGCCTCCACGATGAAAGTGTCATAACCTGTCTTGTCTTTCCCCAAATGCACATGATTAAAACCCGGGGGGATGATTGGGTCACTGCTCCTTAATTCCCTGCTAGGATCATCTTGGTTATACTTATGAGTGAAGACCTCGTGATCTTGCATTGCTTGGTTTATGAATTCCCCCACCAAACTTGCATCCCCATTTGCATTCTTGAAACACCTAGCATTTCTAGATTTCCATAGACCCCATAAGGTAGCTATGAACAGAGCATTACGGTTACCAAACTTACCATCCTCGTTATGAAAGAGCAGGATATAGTGCTGGATCCACTTCCTCAAAGAACTGGAACCAATGGAGTCATGGCTCATAGAAAGTTGGGACTTACCCCAAACTTCTCTTGCCAGAGAACAATAACGGAAGAGGTGTTGGCTGTCTTCCGGATCAGTGCCACAAAAGTCACACATCTCATCAACTAGTAAACCTCTTCTTGCTAGGTTGACTTTAACAACAATACTGTCATGGAAGAGTCTCCATAAGAAAAGTTTCCATTTTGGTTGTATATCTATTCTCCAAATCAGCTTTACGAATTCTTGGTCTCTGGTAGTAAAGAAAGACGGATTTAACCCTGCATCCTTCAAGAGGTAGTAGTAACCAGTTTTCACCGTGTATCTCCCTGACTTGTGAAATTTCCAGTAGATAAAGTCATTATCCCCTTTATGTGGGAGATCCATAGCTAAGATTGCTTTTACGCTATTCCACTCAAAACAGTTCCTAACCTTACCTGTATCCCAAGTTCCTGTGGTCTTATCGATGAAGTCCTCTACCCTCCAACCCAGAGCCGCTCCCAGGGTCTGATTAGAATTCACCCTTGGTACTTCTCCTTCCACCCAAGGCATACTAATGGCCTTAACCTCTTTCCCGTTGCCTATTTTCCATGCAAAACCATCCTTAAAAACCCGGGAAACTCTTTGAAGACTAGATCTTCCCAAGGATGGATTCCCCTTCCTCACATAGGGCCTGGCCATATTGCATCCCCCGCAAGATTGTAACCCTCCATGTACCCTTGATAGCAAAAGTTGAGGGTTGAGATGCATCCTTGATGATTGCTTGAAAAGCAGGGAATCATTGAGGATGGAAGTGCCTCTAATTCCCAAATCTCCCATGCTTTTAGGAGTTTGAATGATATCCCTACTAACCCAATGCATACCTTTACAGCCTTTGTTAGACCACCAGAATCTCGTAATGAGCGAGTCAATATTGCTAGCAATACATTGGGGAAGCTTGACGCATTTCATCACTTGTGCAGAGATACTTACAAGAACCGTGTTGATAAGAACTAACTTTGCCGCCTGTGAGAGATTGAGAGAAGCCCAAGACAACACCTTTTCAGACACTCTATCCACCAAAAATTGGAAAGCTAACTTCTTCTTACCCTGGATATCAATCGGGGCTCCCAAATGTGTACCCATATTATCCGTCTCTGGCATAGAAAGAATACTCTTTAACGCTGACCTTTTATCACTTGCTAATCCTATAGAAAACTTCACAAAGGATTTTGACAAGTTTAACTGTTGTCCCGAAGCCTTACCAAATCTCAGGAGAATATCATTAATACATAAGCATGCCTCTTCATCTGCCTTAAAGAACAACATCGCATCGTTTGCGAAGAATAGATGAGAGATAGAAGGAGATCTTCTCGAAACTTTCAACCCTTTGAATTGATTGATATCCTCTGCCAGGGAAAGCATCCTCGAAAGGATGTTGATGTGTCTATTTTATATAGTATTTTACCCCCGTCCCTTGGTCATAATTAGTAGTGTTTTTAGCTCTTTAGAGCCACTTTTATTACTAATTGGTGTTTTCTAGTGTTTTCGTAGATTTGGTTGACTTTTGCAGGGATTTATGCTTTTGGAGTATTTTCCCGATATATTTTGGAGCAATCACGAGCATTGGAGAAACACGACCAGATTTTATAGCCCAGGGCCGGTTAGAACCATTGAACCGGTGATTAAGGGCTCGATATAGGTGATACCGGGGCATTTGGACCGAGTATTCAAGACCCAAAGAGGAAACCCAGATTGGCCCGAAGAATTGGAGCCCATTCGCAGTCCAAATAGTGGCCCAAGAGAGCCGCCCGGCCAAAAAGGCTGGCTCCCGGAGGCGCGCCCGGACGGGCGGGAGAAGCAAAGGTCGGCGCCCGGCCAAAGAGGCTGGCGCCCGGAGGTGCGCCCGGCCGGGCGAAAGAAGCAAAGGCTGGCGCCCGAAGGCGCGCCCGATCGGGCGGTGCCTCGCCCGATCGGGCGCGTGTATTTATTAGTTGACGATTAGCGTCGTTTTAGTTTAGGATTCTTACGGATTATAAATACTTCTCCGTAAAACGAATTTAGTACTTCTTTACCTTCTTTTTACTCTTTCTTAATTTTTCTGAGACTTTCTCTCTCTAACTCTTTTCTCTTTCCTCTTAAACTCTTAGTATTATTTTCTCTCTATATAACTCTCGGTTTAATTTCAGTAATTTATTCTCTTTCTTTGATCATGTCTCCTCTAATTGTCTTGATTAGTTTAGTTTTAATTATGTGTGAGTAGTTTTATTTCTAGGGTTTATGGGGATCCATAAATAATATGAAGGGGTAATTTATTGTTGTTAATTATCAATGCTAGATTAATTTCCTATTGATTGATTTAATGCTTTGTGACTAGATTAGGCCTGATCTTTTATGCATGAGCTTGACAATATTGATTCGAGATTCGACAGATGAGAATTGATGTTTAGGTCTAGTTTCAATAGGCAGGTTAATTTATAAATGGTTAAGTCGAGATTCGAGAGATGAGATTTAATACCGGTAAATTAATTATGTGATTGTAATACGTAGCGAAAGCCCTTTACAATCTGGTTAATTGATGATTGACTATTATTGATTATTGGTATTGCATGATAATTTCTTATTGAATTGTTTTAACGTTTTACAATTACGGCTTGTAAAAGTATAGCAATATTGAATTGATGAATCGAGCAGATGTGAATTTGATATTAAAGGCTATTTTCAATAAGAACTTAGATCTAGTAAATTGCGAGAGCCTGTTAGATCTATGTTGATTAATAAATTGCGAGAGCCTGTTAATCATGTTATTTATGCAATGTCAATGATTGATTACTATGTTTTACCCTGGAATATTATTTATTGGTGAACCTATGCCCTAGATCCTTTTATATCTTATTTTCTCCCTAATCTCAATCTTAGTAGTTTAGTTCCTTATTCAAATATAAACTTTGGTTACTTCATAATCTAGATTATTTTAGTTAATTAGGAATAGAAAGACTTGTTTCCCTGTGGAGATCGACCCTACTTCCCTATCTGCTTTAGTTAGAGGACTTAGGAATTATTTTTTATTAGGGGATACGACTTTACCCTGTTAAAATTTGGCGCCGTTGCCGGGGAAACGGTTTTATTTTTATTTCTAGTTATTATTAGAGTCTAGATTATTTTTAATTTATTATTATTATTTTTTTTTTTTTAATTTTTAATTTTTTTTTATGAGTTGAAAATATCCATGCTTATGTCACTACAAGAATTATATAATTTTTATGCAGCACCTAACTACTGTAGTTGTCAACGTCTTTGTCATGAAAATCCTGAATGCCCTTATAGTGAGTTTTTTGTGCGTGCTCCGGATGATTTTAGAGTCTTTCCATATACATATGATCATATTCGGAAACGATTAGTTGCTAATGAAAGTTATTGGAAGGCTCTTGATGAAAAAGTTTATGGACACTATAATAATATGAATGTTATTGAGGATGAAGAACCATCGGTTATAGAATTTGTAGTTGAAAAATCATTGGTTGACGAATCGGTGATTGAAAAATCATTAGTTGTAGAAACGGTGGTTGATAATTCCTTTGTTGATGATGAGGTTATTTGTGAGGGTAAAATTTTAAAGTCATTATTAGATGATAAAGACAATGACTACCTCCATGTTCGTTCTATTAATTCTAAATTTTTAGCGGAGGAAGCAGAAGGTTGTGGTGTATTTTCATCTCCCTCTTTTGATTTTTCTTTCTACCTTGAGTTCTCTTTATGTGCTCCTAACTTTTTCTTTGTAGGGATAAATAATGTGCTTGCTATTAAGCCCTATATAGTGCTTAATGAAATGTTTGCAAGAGCGTTTGATAAGTTACTCAAGGCATTGAATTCTTCCGATTGAGAGAAGGAGTATGGTCGAGCGGGACCTTGATAAACTAGCGCTTTGCGGGAGGCAACCCGTATTTTGTTGCTTTTTATTTTTTTTTTTGGTTTGTGTGTTTTCTTTTTGTTTTGTTTTAGAGAGGTAGAGGAGAGTATATCTTATATTTGTGGGAGTGTGATTTTGTGCACAAATACTAGAAAAGTTGAGAAAAGATCGAAGGGCTAAAGGAATCCCGGGGCAATTAGCAGCAGCAAGCTGCGCCGTCAAATCAGTAGCACGGGCCCGATTGAGCAGAGCTTGCCCGATCGGGCGCGCGTACGCGTCAGCAAACTTAGTCAACTTCGACAGGCCATAACTTTTGCGTTTCTTATCCGATTTTTGCGTGTAACCTGTTGTTGGAAAGCTCTTCAAGTCTAGTTTCCAATTCAATTAGAATCACTGTATTATCATTTATATATAAAAAGTTATGATCAGAATAGTGCACCTGACTCAAATTTGAACTTTTTCCCACTAACACTTTGTTTCTTTCTTGCCCAATTTTGTTCCAAAGAGATGCATTGCAATCCTCGAGGCTTTGGTGACATTGATGTGGTGATGATGAAGAGTATTCACCTTGACTACTAGCTTCCCTTTAAGACAATGAGGACTTTGTCTGATTTAGCTTGGGGGGAGGTTCTCGTGTTCGTATGGTACATCTTTCACTCTCTCTCTTCTCTTTTTATTTTTATTTTTCTTAGTATAGATTTTATTACTTTCTTAGGTTAGTTTTGTTCCAATGAATTGTAAATTATGCTTCCCTGAGCCCCTTACTTGAGAAAATTATTTTGATTCTTGGTATTTGATGATGAGCATTGTGGATTAGTTGATCATGATTTGATGTTTGATTGTCTTGAAACCTTAACATGCGTCAATTTTGTCCAACTACTTGTGAATATAGTGCTTGACTAGTTGATTTGGTAAGGAATGTGTGATAGTTCCATAGTTCCTGGTATGTCAATTAATTTGAGTATTGGTTTGCAACTATTAGTAATATTTATATGATTCATTATTATGCACATTGAGGAGGACGAAGGCATTTGTTCTTTTAGGTAGCCTCCAGACATTGTAGATACATTTGTTTCCTTCTTGCTACCCATGTTGTTGCCTTGACCTTTTGTTGTTTATTAGCCGCATTACAAACCTATTTTGCCCCATTGGTTACTAGTCCCAAGCTTGGCTTGGGGGAGCTATTAGTGAGTGAGGTGAGGGAGTTTGTAGTGTGCTTATTGTTTGCACAATTTGGGTGGGGTTTGAGAAGTTGTTTTGTTGTTATTCATGTTTATTTTTGATGAGTTTGAGAGTTATATTTTCTTGAAAAAATAAAGCATGATATTATGAGAAAAAGAGAAGTTCAAGAAAAAAACAAATGTGAAAAAAATAAGTGAACTTCGAAAGAAAAAAAATGTTCAAATGTTCTATTTGGAGGTTGATCAAAGGAATAAAAAAAAGAGCTTCATTGAAAAAAATTCAAGTTTGGAAAATAAAGTTTGTTTATTCACTCTATTTCTTCATTATTATATTTTTATGAGTGAAATTGTAAGTGTTGGGATTGTTTATTATGATTGGAGTATATTTGGTTGATGTTAGAGTTGGTTATGTAGGAGATGTATGATCATTATTTATTTTGATCATGGGTTTTATTAGGATATGGCTCCTTTAAGCATAGCTTTTCTCTCACTTATTTCCAAATTTATCCTACCCTTTACCCTAGCCTTACATTACAAGCTTTAAAGACCTTCCGACCTTTGTGCATAGAATTGTATGAATGTGAAAGTGTTGTTTATCAATGCAAGTTATGATTTGGCATATTTCGAGTCGACTAGTAGGATTGAGCGTTCATTGTTTTATACACACGAGAGTGTGAGTTGGGAGGGCATTGTTCACATAAAAGGGGTTAGTTGGATGGAGAGCGATCGAGTACATCTTTTACTCGCCGCAAAAATGAGAGTTGAGTGCGTGAGCACTAGTCTTGAATTCTATATGCTCTTGTGGTTTGCTCTGTTTGACAATTGTTTGGGAAGATTGGTAATTAGAGGGATTTGATTGGTTGATTTTGAAACATGTTTATTTGATTTACCCTGTATCGTTTGTGCTTGATTTTTACTTTTGGGGTGAAGCATATTTATTGATTCATTGATGAGATCTTTGCTTAGGGACAAGCAAAAGTTTGGCTTGGGGGAGGTTGATGTGTCTATTTTATATAGTATTTTACCCCCGTCCCTTGGTCATAATTAGTAGTGTTTTTGGCTCTTTAGAGCCACTTTTATTACTAATTGGTGTTTTCTAGTGTTTTCGTAGATTTGGTTGACTTTTGCAGGGATTTATGCTTTTGGAGTATTTTCCCGAGATATTTTGGAGCAATCACGAGCATTGGAGAAACACGACCAGATTTTATAGCCCAGGGCCGGTTAGAGCCATCGAACCGGTGATTAAGGGCTCTATATAGGTGATACCGGGGCATTTGGACCGAGTATTCAAGACCCAAAGAGGAAACCCAGATTGGCCCGAAGAATTGGAGCCCATTCGCAATCCAAATAGTGGCCCAAGAGAGCCGCCCGGCCAAAAAGGCTGGCGCCGGAGGCGCGCCCGGCCGGGCGGGAGAAGCAAAGGTCGGCGCCCGGCCAAAGAGGCTGGCGCCCGGAGGCGCGCCCGGCCGGGCGGGAGAAGCAAAGGTCGGCGCCCGGCCAAAGAGGCTGGTGCCCGGAGGTGCGCCTGGCCGGGCGAAAGAAGCAAAGGCTGGCGCCCGAAGGCGCGCCCGATCGGGCGGTGCCTCGCCTGATCGGGCGCGTGTATTTATTAGTTGACGATTAGCGCGTTTTAGTTTGTTTTAGTTTAGGATTCTTACGGATTATAAATACTTCTCCGTAAAACGAATTTAGTACTTCTTTACCTTCTTTTTACTCTTTCTTAATTTTTCTGAGACTTTCTCTCTCTAACTCTTTTCTCTTTCCTCTTAAACTCTTAGTATTATTTTCTCTCTATATAACTCTCGGTTTAATTTCAGTAATTTATTCTCTTTCTTTGATCATGTCTCCTCTAATTGTCTTGATTAGTTTAGTTTTAATTATGTGTGAGTAGTTTTATTTCTAGGGTTTATGGGGATCCATAAATAATATGAAGGGGTAATTTATTGTTGTTAATTATCAATGCTAGATTAATTTCCTATTGATTGATTTAATGCTCTGTGACTAGATTAGGCCTGATCTTTTATGCATGAGCTTGACAATATTGATTCGAGATTCGACAGATGAGAATTGATGTTTAGGTCTAGTTTCAATAGGCAGGTTAATTTATAAATGGTTAAGTCGAGATTCGAGAGATGAGATTTAATACCGGTAAATTAATTATGTGATTGTAATACGTAGCGAAAACCCTTTACAATCTGGTTAATTGATGATTGACTATTATTGATTATTGGTATTGCATGATAATTTCTTATTGAATTGTTTTAACGTTTTACAATTACGGCTTGTAAAAGTATAGCAATATTGAATTGATGAATCGAGCAGATGTGAATTTGATATTAAAGGCTATTTTCAATAAGAACTTAGATCTAGTAAATTGCGAGAGCCTGTTAGATCTATGTTGATTAATAAATTGCGAGAGCCTGTTAATCATGTTATTTATGCAATGTCAATGATTGATTACTATGTTTTACCCTGGAATATTATTTATTGGTGAACCTATGCCCTAGATCCTTTTATATCTTATTTTCTCCCTAATCTCAATCTTAGTAGTTTAGTTCCTTATTCAAATATAAACTTTGGTTACTTCATAATCTAGATTATTTTAGTTAATTAGGAATAGAAAGACTTGTTTCCCTGTGGAGATCGACCCTACTTCCCTATCTGCTTTAGTTAGAGGACTTAGGAATTATTTTTGATTAGGGGATACGACTTTACCCTGTCAGATGTCCATGGAGAAGATAAAGAGGTATGGGGAAAGAGGATCCCCTTGCCTTAGCCCACACTTCGGGGCAAAATGTTCCGATGTTCTCCTGTTAATGGCAGCCTTGAAGCTTACAGTTGAGATACATTGTGAAATAATTTTTAACCAATGGCTAGAGAACCCATAGGCATGTAGAACTTTTAACAGAAAGAGCCGGTCCACTCTATCATAAGCTTTTGACATGTCAATCTTAACTGCCGTGAAATTCGAGCCCTTTTTTCAATTTATTAAATGCATAAGCTCATGACTCAACAGAATGTTATCCTCCATGTACCTACCAGGAATGAAGGCATGCTGGTTTTCGGAGATGAGGCCTGGAAGGATATTCTTTAACCTGTTCACCAGACACTTGGAGATGCATTTATACACCGTGTTGCATAAACTGATGGGCCTAAACTGGCTTGCCAGCTCAGGAACCTTGACCTTAGGGATCAGAACCAGAAGAGACTGGTTCCATTCTCTGAGCATGTTCCCTGTCCTCATAAATTGCTGCACACTATCCACCACTAGACTCCCAACATCTTCCCAGTAGGAATGGAAGAAATTAGCTGTAAACCCATCAGGCCCTGGAGACTTCGAACAGTGCATGCTAAACATTGCTTTTTTAATCTCTATCCTTGTGAAAGGTCTATCCAGTTCCCGCCTGTCATCCTCAGAGATTTGAGGAATGTCAAGCTGTCGTAGTAGGAGATCAATCTCCTCCCCATGATTAGAGGCGTAGGTGGGGTTAAAGACCTCCTTGACCGATGTTAAAATCACCTCCTTCACCTCCCTTTGCCCTTCCACCCAATCATTACTCTCATTTCTCAGAGTTAAGATTTCATTCCGGACTTGACGTTGCTTAACTTTCCTGTACATTGTAGGTGTAGGTAAATCTCCCATCCTTACCCAGTTTGCTCTCATTCGTTGCTTCCAGTAACTATACCCAAGTTGAATTTCTGACACAACGAGATTTATCTGTTGGATATAGCTGTCCCCGTCTTGGATAGATCTAATATTCGAAGCTGGGCCATGTAGGTCCTTAGTCAATTTCCTCCAATTAACCCCCATGTCTTTTTATTTTCCAAGCACCAGAATTGTACCTTGGTCCTTAAGCAACTTAGCTTCCTTGAAAGCTGAAACATGGAGGAGCCTTGAACCCTCTTATTCCATTCTGAAACCACAATATCCTTAACCTCCGGGAATTGGAGGCACCAATTCTCAAGTTGATAAGGTCTGTTGGAGATAGCCTCTTTTATTTGAGAATGATAAGTAATAGCAGCATGATCCGAGCATATGATTGGCTCATGGACTATTTTCCCTTCCGGTGATTGTTGGAACCATTCTTCAGCAATGTAAGCTCGATCAAGTCTTTCAAGGATAATACCATTGCCTTCCCTCTTATTGCTCCATGTAAACCTCGGCCTCGCAAAGGGCCCCTCCGAGACATTACTACTAAATCTCCAATATAGGAAAGCATCAATTCCTTTAATAAGAATCGATCCCCCCTGTAGGCGTCGCTCGAAGTGCGCCTACGTTAAAAGCATGTTGTGAATATGCTTGACACTCATAGGAAGTGGGAATTGACACATACGATTAGGGACAAATAAAGTAGGGAGCCGCCAACAAGTTTTTTAAGGAACTTGTAAACCGTTCACGGATCATAAAAAGACAACCACGATAAGGGACAACGATAGGCAACAACGATTGACCCGTGAAGGTTACACCCCATTCATAATCCATGAGATTACTAACTCCATATGGTTCGGAACCACGAAAGGAGAATCGGGGATGATGGTACGAAGTGAGTCATGGAGTCACATTCGCCCGTATTGGCCTCTACTCGATTCTTATAGTGAAAAGTGATTCCTGCGATCTCAAAGGCATACAAACAATAATTCAATTCGCTCCAAACTATTATTATGCTAAATTGGTTCAAGATTAATGCACACATAATTCTAAATATTTGGTGATCACTTGATTAAACAACAAGATTAAAAAGGAACCTAAACCGGTTTTCCAAATTATCTTATTAGTCGTGATTTTCAATTACATATTCCCTTTAACATGCAATATGGTGATCAAAATAAATAATAGAATCAATATTAATATAAAAACCAATTAAATCATAATTCCAACAACATAAAGATCGTTAGAAAAATAACAATAGTAAAAAGAGCATGATCCTTACTTTGAATCTGTTTGTTTGCAACTACAAAATAATAAACGAGTTAGTAACTTCAAGGAAATAATAAAACAATAATTAAATTAAATTAAATTAAGTAAGGTTGATTTTGGGGCCAAACCCTCAAACGATTCTACCTTTCACGCCTTGGTTTAAGGACAGAACCTCGAGTGAAATATGGACTCCTTTGAGCGCTTGAAGAAGGAATTTTGAAGTGAAAAGGGTAGGCTAGTGTTTAGGTTAAGAACATAGAAAAGAGGAAAATAAGAATAATAGAATTCCCGTTGCCCCGTACATCAGAAATGAGGGGGTATTTATAGGGAAATGTACTGAGGGAACACACGGAACCCTAAAATGATAAAAACCCTAAAAAAGTATCCCGTGACACGGTCAGACTGTACCGTGACACGGTCAGACTATACCGTCAGACGGTACAAGTTCCCGTGACACGGTCAGTTTTGGAGTGACGCGGGAAATTTTCAGAAAACGGAACGGAAAACGCGTTAAGGGTTTACGCGGAAAGGACACGGAACTCTCCGTGTCACGGGAGACCTCCCGTGTCACGGGAAGTCCCACCGTCAGACGGGAACAGTTCTCGTGACATGGTCAAGCTGTACCGTGACACGGTCAGTTCCAGTCCATTTTTCCGTCTAAATTCATTTTTAACCCTAATTTCTTTCGGCTTTTTAAGTGCCGATTGATAATTTCGGGCCTTTTTTATATTTTGGACTAATAAAATAAAATAAAACGTTTGGGCCAAAAATAAATAATAAATAATAAAATAAAAAGGTTTGGGCTTAAAATTAATTAACAAACTTGGGCTAAAATTAAAACTATGCTTTTACCAAACACCAAGACTAATCCATGGACCTTTCAAAAATAAGAATTTAATAAAATACGATTTTTTAAGCACTCTCGGGATTAAATACTAAACCCGACCAACAGTGGCGGTGAAAGATTATTTATCATCGGGCTTGGTTTTGGGGAGACATTTTTAGGTGTCTACAGAAGCCCCCACTTTGACTGAGTTTGTAGAAACGTCAGTTTCGAAAACGATAGTCAAAGTAGTCGATAAGGACGGAGAATGATTTAAGACGTTCTGCGATCCTAAATCACTCTGTATACGCCGATACCTGCAGAAAAATGTTAATTCCACAGATAAAAGAGTAAAGGGATAGAATACATATCTGGCACCAGTGTGTCGGTGACAAACGAATTTGGTATTTTCCTATGCTTGAAGGAATCTACCGCGTGACATTGGTTGAAATGCTTTCCATGCTTGAGGAAAGCCGACTGAAGAATTTGGTACCTTTCTAAGCCTGATGAAAACTACCAGATAATACTTTCCATGCCTGAGGAAAGTCGACGAACGAATTTGGTGTCATTCTATGCTTGAAGAATTCCACCGATAATGCCTTCCATACTTGAGGAAAGCCGACATAGGAATTTTGTGGTTTTCTATACTTGAAGAAAAATCCACTGATGACGCTTTCCATGCCTGAGGAAAGCCGACTTGGCGGTTTTCTATACTTGAAGAAAAATCCACCGATAACGCTTTCCAAGCCTGAGGAAAGCCAACTTGGCGGTTTTCTATACTTGAAGAAAAATCCACCGATAACGCTTTCCAAGCCTGAGGAAAGCCGACGATTGCTGAATTGATAAGTGTATGGTGGTTAAATTATCCCTGAACGTGGGTCGCAGATGATTCACAATTTTAAGCCGATTATCCGACTATATTAAATGCTTAAAATGCCGAAAAATAGGCTGACGCTTGCCAGGGGTAAAATGGTAATTTTAGTCCCCCTTAAACATCAATTGGAATTTTCCGCGTAACTGTAGCGAAAAATAATCGCCCAATAAGCTCGGAAAGTCAGCCAAACTGGTCAGAAAGCTAAGAATATTCTCTGACCAGACTCATATTTGCCGCGCCACGTCAGCAGGTTCCCGTGACACGGTCAAGGATTCCCGTCTGACGGGACTATTCTCCCGTGTCACGGGACACATATTTTTCTCTTTTTTTTTTTTTTTTTTTTTTTTTTTTTTTTTTTTTTACTTTTTGCTGTTTGAATCAGTCAACAACGGTTACTTTTGCTCTTTTTTGTCCTTTTCTGCCTTTAAATCCGCATGCTTGCTTTCACCATTTCACATTTCACATTTCACATTTCTTCTTCATACTTGTTTTCACACTTCACCATTTTTGCTCCTTTCTTACCAAAAACTGCCGCGCCACGTCTGAGGTTAACCGCCGGCCGTTCGAAGCTCGCCGTGACACGGTAACGGCGACCGTGACACGGTTAGTCCGCAAATCTTTTCTCTTTTTTTCTGTTTTGTTGCGGTTTTCCTACTACTGTTCTGCGCTGCTGCTGTCTGCCGTTGCTGCTTCTGCTTCTGTCTCGGAGCTGCCGCCCAGTTCGCCGGAGCTCCATCAAGCTTGAAGGTTGCCGTGACACGGTTACTTTTAACCGTGACACGGTTAGTCTCGCCCGTGTCGCGGCAGCTGCTCTGGTGGCCGGAATACATTTTCAAGTTTTGGAGTTCGAATTTCACCAATTTTGTTGTAATTTCTCGATCTTCTCCTCATTTTTGACCTTTTACAAACATTCATGTAAGTCCCTTTGATTTGAATTTGCTTCACATTAACAATTTCATGACAAACCCTAAAAATCAATTTGGGGGTTTTTGATTTTGAAGCTTTATGTTGAAATTCTTGTCATGATTTTATTTGTATATGTGTACATGTGTGTTTGTGAGAAATTTGAGACAAAAATTGCATGATTTGATGGAGAGTTGAACAAATCACCATTTTTAGGTGCTACTTTGTGAACTAATGTTCATGCTTTGAAATGGTGAATTTTTGTGAAATGATGTGTTGATTCATATTTTGCATATGTACTATATTGTCATGGAGAACATAGTATCATGCGGCTAGGAGAACTGTAGTATTAGTTTGTCATGGAGAAACTAAATACCATAATTTTGCCAATTTTTAGCCTTGAGGTAAAAATTTAGCATTTAATTCAATAACCAACTAAATAACTCAGGAAATGATGCTAAGTTTTTAGATTATTATTTTGCAATTTTAAAATATTTAGGAAATGATGCTAAACATTTATAATTCAATAAACAACTAAATAACTTAGGAAATGATGCTAAGTATTTAGATTTTTATTTTGCAATTTTAAAATATTTAGGAAATGATGCTAAACATTTATAATTCAATAAACAACTAAATAACTTAGGAAATGATGCTAAGTATTTAGATTTTTATTTTGCAATTTTAAAATATTTAGGAAATGATGCTAAACATTTATAATTCAATAAACAACTAAATAACTTAGGAAATGATGCTAAGTATTTAGATTTTTATTATAAATATGCAACTTGAATTAAATGTTTAGGAAATGATGCTAAACATTTAGATTTTGACAATAGCATGCCTAGACGACGAGACTGCGACCTTTCCACCCGCGGCCGACGTCGGGCTTTTCGGGAGGACACTCCCACGGTCCCTGAGGACATGGACGACGACGTCTTGGAGTCCGAGCCTCGGACATCTACGAGTAGGAGTAGGTGGGTTCCACCTTCATGGACCCCAGACCAGCTGGTTTTCTACCGTGAAAACCACGTCTCTCACCGCGCACTCTCTGGCATAGTCGATGGCACACTTTGCCAGCACGGTTCCGGGGCCGGTGATTTGATCCCTCGGCTTCACCAGGTTATTACGAGGGATCCTGCTACGCGCGCTTTATGGGAGTCGTCCGGCTTGGTCGATTTTTTACGCGGCAGTTGTAGGGTTTCGCAGCCCCCGGGATTGCGGTGCGACGGTCGTTCGCGCATTGTTGGAGTATTTCTGGGATACTACCAACACGTTTCACCTCGCTTGGGGGGAGATGACGGTGACCCCTTTAGACTTCAGCATGATCAGCGGGCTGCGCTTTACTGACCGGGCAGTAGGCCAGATGTCTGATCTATGTTGGGCATCGGCTGAAGGTAGCTGATTTGTTGGGTCCGATTGTTCAGCACATCAGGACTCGACCAGTATCTCGAGGTGGTCCTAGGAGTGGACGATCGGAGTCGGCTTCAGTTCTTGCCCGTGGCTTTGATATGGAGGATACGACGGCCGAGCAGCGGGTGCGGATCTTCATCTTGATCCTGATCTCTATGACCCTCTCCTGATAGGAGTTCACGCGTGCTCCTCTGCTACCTCCCCTCTTTGGCCAGGATTCCCGAGATAGGATCCTACAGCTGGGCCAGTCTTGGGTACGCGGATCTTCTTCTATCTCTACGTCATGGCTGCCGTCAGCTGAATGATGAGTCCCCTATCACCGTTTACGGCCTGTGGAGAGTCGTAGAGGTGATGATCTTTTCCCTTCTTGTTTCATTTCGGCTTGTTCGGTTCGTGTACTAAGTATCACTTTGTTGCAGATATGGTTCTACGAGTACTTCCTAGGCTTGGCTCCTCGCCGGCGTCGAGGAGCGGTCCACGACTTTCCTGTCGGGGCCAGCTGGCGCGACCGAGGAGAGTCGCGGGTGGAGTCTGTTCCGGCACTTCGCGGGCTACTACGCCGTGGCACCTCTTCTGTTGGCGTAAGGATTAGTTTTGTCATATTCTTTCCTTCTGATATTGTTTCCGTTGTTCACGCCTAACTTTTTATGATTTCCAGGTCCCCATCGATGTCCAGTACCGTCCTTGGGCCGGGATGACTGACCTGCCCGAGGCCCTACGTCTTTCAGCGTACCGTACCATCTTGGTTGGTACTGGGCGCTTCGTCTGGTATTTGGGGGAGCGAGTCGTCCGTCAGCATAGCGGCGATCGCTTTGTGGTGCCTTCTTCTCCGCCAGAGTCGATGCTGGACTCCCGCTTGATCAGAGGGTTGATCAACAGGGGAGAGCGCTACACTATTCCGTGGCAGGAGCTCGTTCGCATGGAGAGCGACTACGCGCGGGATTTGCTTCCCTCTCTGGCTCCTCCACCCCGTCTTCCCGAGGTATGATTTCTTTCGAGAATCTTCTTTGCTAGTCTCTATTTCAAATAGTCGAATAACCTGATTATTTGATCATATTTTCAGACGACCATTCACCCTGTGGGGAGGATTCAGATTCCTCCTCATTCTGTCCGCTACCCTGGGCCGATCGGTATCACGGAGGATCATATTGCCGACGCGCCGGAGGGTTATAGACAGGCGCAGGAGTCAGTGCCCGAGGTTTTTGAGCCGGTGAGTTTTCTTTGACGTATTATCCACTCCTTTAATGCTGCTTATTACTGATTTTTCTTTGTTTTTATCCTCAGCCTAACCGCCCAGAGGTGATGGGAGTCATGAAGCTGGTGGACGCGCTGAAGTATTGCATCATCAAGCTTCGGCGTGGTGCGAGTTGTCGGAGCTCTAGCGACGTCCTTGAGGTATCACTTATTATTTTTTCATTTCTACCGTTTGTTTTATTTTGCATCATTGACACCTTTTGATTTTGTGTTTTTCAGGAGCGACGGAGGTCCCGCTCGCGCTCGAGGCCCAGAGGCTCGGACGAGGAGGAGCTTGGTCGTGGTAGACGATCTCCCGAGGCTCGCCGGCGTTCTCAGCGAGAGCCACAGACTACTCAGTCGTTCCAGGAGGCTCAGTGGCAGCAGGGTCAGTCTTCTCAGCGTCCGTCATTTTCACAGCCTCCAGTTCCTGAGTTTGGGTCTCCTTTGGATCCTGGTTCATTCTCGGCCCCATTATCCGGGATTCCTCCACCAGTGTCGGGCTTGTTCTCGGTTCCGCTGTATGGGACGATGCCTTCGCCGACGATTCCAGTATCTTTGGGCCAGTCTACTCCGTTCTCCGGCTGGACAGGTCCTGCTTTGAGCTTGACTACTACTGGGCCTACGGGGACTAGTAGGGACGCTACTCCCCGTACTCGGATGGTCGAGGGACTCTTTGGTTCGCCGTTCCCATATACCCAGGGCGAACCACCTACCCAGGGTGGAGACGCGACTGATTCTGATTCTAGAGATTTTTGACCGAGGGTTTTTGTATTATGACTCTTTGTACATACTATGATGACACTTGACATATTTACATTACGACTCTTTGTACATTATTTACAGTTTATACATCTATTATTACGTGTGTTAGTGTGTGTTTGAGACTCTTTGTGTGTGACTGTGTACTTATTAATGACGCGACGAAGAATATAAGTGGAGTAATGGAGGGTACCGACCTTCCCCAAAAGAAAAGAAATAAATAAAGAAAATACTTAAAATAAGATTTCCCCAAAAGAAAAGAAAAGAAAAGAAATAAAATAAAATGATGAGTAAATAAATATATATAAAAAATCTTCGTGAAAACAAAACAAATATAAAGAGATAAAATGAAAATAAAAAGGTGAGAATATTATTAGAAATAAAACTCTCAGAGAAGACTGAAAAATAAATAAAAAAGGTGAGAATTTTATTAGAAATAAAACTCTCGGAAAAGACTAAAAAAAATAAAATTTTAAAATAAAGAAAAAAAAGGTGAGAATTTTATTAGAAATAAAACTCTCAGAAAAGACTAAAAAAAATAAATGTTAAAGATAAGAAAATATAAAAAAAATCCGGATAGATACGGAAAAGATAAAAAAAAATCAGGCGCGTAAAGTGCCGTGACACGGCACTGTTCATCGTGTCACGGCAAAACCTGCCGTGTCACGGCAAAGGTTCCCGTGACACGGTGGAATTTCCCGTGTCACGGGAAGCGTATTATTTAGCGGTTTGTTTCACGCGTGCGAAAAGATAAATTCTGGGCAGTTCCGAGCGCTTTTGCTATAAAATAAGACCAGATTATTCATGATGTGCATAATTACGAAACACAAAATAATTTAGAATTTCATATTTCAATAATCATGTCTCAGAATTTTGATAATACATTGCGCGACTGGTCTTATTCTTTGACCAATGCTGAAAAAAGAGAGTTAGAATTATTTCATGTCAGGGGTTTGCTAGCCCTGCGACATGTAGCTATTGAATATGATTTTCTTAGAGCAGCATTAGACTATTGGAGTCCAGAAACGCATTGTTTCAAATTTGATTATGATGAAATCTGTCCTCTGCCGGAGGAATTTGGTGCAATCTTTGGATTTCCTGCTTGGAATCTTATAGCCATGCCTACCTTACGTGAATATTATTACCAAGACTTTGAACGCCATCTGAATCTAACAGATCCAGATTTAAATAAAGTTGTTTGTGGTAATGAAGTAGACTTAGAAAAACTTGCTAACTTATATTTTAATCGCCCTATCTCTGAATCTTATCATGTATATCGTAGAAGGGCATATATTTTTTGCATGTTTAGCAAGCTACTATTTACAAACGGTAGGGTAGGACATGCTTGTCTAGCGTCTGTACTTGAGCATGTAGAATCCGGAAGATCTCCTATGTCAACGTGCCTTGGAGAAACATTTCGTGGCCTTGACGAGGCAAAATCTGACCGGAAAGCCATCAGGAAGGGTTCTCTGGTACTATTACAGGTAAAAATACGCTCTGAAAAGCCCCCGTGATACAAAACAGTCACCGTGTCACGGTTAAAGTCTGCCGTGACACGGTCAAAACTGCCGTGTCACGGGAATCTGCAGTTTTTTTTTTTTTTTTTTTTTTTTTTTAATATTCTTTTTTTCCTTGTTTTGCAGATTTGGTTGATGGAGCGTTTGGAATTATTTGAAGCCCCCCGACGATATTGAAAAATATGGCCCTAACGACTTAGTCCGTAGGAAGAAGAATTATTCTGCGAACATGTCGTATGAAGATTGGAAAAATTTCTTTGCAAAGAGAGAATTTTCCATTCGTTGGGTGGTGCCTTGGTGGAGGCTTACTAGGATGGTTGGCACGAATGAAACTCCATATTGCCGTGTTCCTAGTATCTCCAAACTGACTTTTTACTGTCCCTCTCGACTAATGCGGCAGTATGGACTGGAACAAGTAATTCCACGCTATAACGATAGTCCTCGTTAAGTATCGTTGCATGAAAGTAACGTTCACAAGTAAGAGGCGTATTGGATTGGAAGGCCTTTGTGGACCGTTTCTGCAAGTGACCAAGCTCCTCCTCCATTATTTAGTGCATACAAGGCGTGGTTGAATCCTAGAAGTAGGAGGGAACGATTCGGATCGCGCAAGTCTGATGTGAAGAGTCGTCTTGGAGAGAAGAAAGCTCCTCTTAAAGATCGCCTAGGTTCGAGAACACAAGGAATTGAGTTTAAGACTCTTAAGATGCCAAGAAAGAAGACCTATGTGAAAGGAAAGGGTAAAGAAAAGATGGTGTATAGGGAGAAACAACCGAAAAAGTTCAAGAAAGGTGAAAGGGGCGAAAGTTCGACTAGGGGTGTGACGGTTCGGGCTACAAAAGACACACTAATGGTGAAGGCCGACCTAATTGAACAAGAGAAGGATGTTCCTAAAGAGAAGAGAGATTAGATCAATAGTGCTTTGCATTTTATTATTTATTTTTATTTAAAATAAGGTACATGATGCCAATACTTGTAGTCGCATTTATTTAAATAATAATAGCACATTTATTTCAGCCTTAAAATAAAAATTACAATGACTTTTTATTTATTTATCCGAGTCAAGGAGTCGGACGCAATGGAAGAACGAAAACAAAACTCGAACAGGAAATTCGCAATGAATGCGCCAATAAATAAAACGGGAAACTGAAAATCTGCCGTGTCACGGTCAGAGGGTCCCGTGACACGGTTCAAATTCCCGCGTCACGACAATTTTTTTTTTTTTTTTTTTTTTTTTTTTTTGGCAGATAGGGTAACGTGGCACGGAATAGTTCCCCCGTCAGACGGGAACAAATCCCGTGTCCCGGGAGGCACTCTGTCCTTTCTTGCCGTTCAGAGTTTGCCGTGACACGGGATTTTCTCCCGTCAGACGGGAATGCCTCCCGTGTCGCGGCATATTTACCCTTTTTTTTTTTTTTGTGACGCAATGTTGAACCGGGCACATATTAAATCAATAGAGGGAGGATTTTTTTTTTTAAAGTGGTCGGGCCCCCTTGAGGGGTTGCCTACGTATCCTAAAAAGGAATCAGGCCAGACGTAGCTCTATTGGGTCATGAACCCATGCGACTAGGCGTAGAATTTCTTGAGTTGATCCAAGTTGGTTAAATTATGGAAGCCGTGGCCGTCCATGTCAACAGTTGTGCCGCTCCGCCCGACAGGATGGCTTTAACAATGTACGGGCCTGACCAGTTCGGTCTGAATTTTCCTCTTGGATCTAACATGTTTTTGCGAAGTGCCTTAAGCACTAGGTCACCCTCTTTGATGTTCCTGGTCTTGACTTTTTTATTAAAATGTCATGCCATACGCTGTTGGTAGGTTTGGACATGATGCAAAGATGCCAAGCGTTTTTCATCAAGCAAGACCAGTTCGTCGTATCTTGCTCTAATCCAGTCGACTTCATCTAGTTGGCTTTCCAATGCGATTCGGAGAGAAGGTATCTCGAGCTCGATTGGTTGTACAGCTTCGACGCCATAGACCAAGGAGAAGGGGGTAGCCCCTGTCGATGTACGAACAGAGGTTTGATAACCCCAAAGGGCGAAATGTAGCTTACTTGGCCAATCTTTATAATTTTCCTTCATCTTTTCGATGATGGTCTTCACATTTTTGTTGGCCGATTCGACCGCTCCATTCGTTTGTGGTCTGTAAGGTGATGATCGATGATGTTTGATATGATATTTCTACAACAATTCCGTGCATTCGGCTTGGAAATGTGTTCCATTGTCACTGATCATCTCATGTGGTACCCCATAGCGGCATATAATATTTTTCTCAATGAATTGAGCTACATGTTTTGCCGTCATCTTGGCATATGAGGCCGCCTCAACCCATTTGGTGAAGTAGTCGATTGCTACGAGAATGAATTCATGCCCCCCTTGTCCTGGTGGTGTGATTTTCCCAATGATGTCAATGCCCCAAGTGGAGAAAGGCCACGGAGAAGTATACGTGTAGAGAAGTGAAGGTGGAACATGCTGTAAGTTTGCATAGATTTGACACTTCATACATTTTTTGACGTACTCGTGAAAATCTCGCTCCATAGTAGTCCAATAGTAACCTTGTCGTTGAATTTTTTGGACTAACATCTTTGCATTCATGTGAGTTCCACATATACCGGCATGAAGGTTTTCCATGGTTTTATGTGCTTCTTTCTTGGTTATACATAAGAGATTCCTTCCTGTTGCGGTTCTCTTGTGGAGTTCTCCCCTGATGAGCACATACTGTGAGGCTAGGAGCCTCAAAGCACGGCGTGCCCTTTTATCAGTATTAGGAGGATATTCTGCTCTTGTCACATAATTAAGGATGTCTGTATACCATGGTTCTTCATCTTCCGCCTGTGATTCTTGTTCATCATCAAGTGCATGAACATAAGCTGGTTCATACCTTCTCTCTATGGTCAATGGCATTCTGATCGTGTCAGCTGGAATTCGCACCATTGATGCTAACTTAGCTAGTGCGTCAGCGAACTGGTTTTCTTCTCTTGGCAGATACGTATATTCCACTTCATCTAGTTGCTCCGTGAGAGTTTCCAGATGAACTTGATATGTAGCGAGACTTTCACTCCTCACTTTCCATCTCTTAGAGATTTGATTAATGATTAGTGAAGAGTCACCGTAGATTCTGAGTTTCTTGATTCCCAAGGCGACAACTGTTTCTAATCCCAAAATGCATGCTTCATATTCTGCGGCATTGTTGGTGACATCAAAGTCGAGCTTCATGGAAATTGGGATGTGTTCTTCATTGGGCGATACGAGCAAGACTCCCACACCACATCCTTTTTGGTTTGAAGCTCCATCGAAATAGAGCGTCCAACTATCGTCTTCAGTCATGAGTAAATCTTCGTCAGGGAAATCGTACTCATCTTTTTCTTTTTCAGCTTCTTCTAACGGGAAGTCTGCTAAGAAATCAGAAACTGCAGAACCTTTGATGGCTTTTTGTGGCACAAATCTCAAGTCAAATTGAGCCAGATTGACTATCCACCTTGATAATCTGCCGTTGAGTGTTGCTTTCTCGAACAGGTATTTGAGAGGATCCATCTTAGACACGACATGCACCGTATGAGTGAGCATGTAATGTCTTAGTTTCTGTGCGGCCCATACAAGTGCGAGACACAACTTCTCGAGAGGCGTGTATCGCGTCTCATATCCTTGGAGTTTCTTGCTCAGGTAATAAATTGCATTCTCCTTGCTTTCGATCTCTTGTGCTAGCATTGCCCCCATCGTTTCCCTTGTGACCGTAAGGTAGAGTCGAAGAGGAAAGTCGGGTATTGCTGGTGCTAGCACGGGTGGGTTTGCCAAATACTCTTTGATTTTGTCGAAAGCCTTTTGGCAGTCATCATCCCATGTGACTGGGACATTCTTCTTGAGCTTCTTGAATATAGGTTCACATATCGCTGTGAGCTTTGATATGAACCTGCTTATGTACTGCAACCTTCCAATGAAGCCTCGAATCTCCTTCTCGTTTTTGGGTGGTGGCATGGCCATGATTGCTTTTACTTTTGAAGGATCTATTTCAATTCCTCGAGAACTGATCACATATCCAAGTAATTTGCCTGACGTGACTCCAAATGCACATTTGGCTAGATTTAATCTCATGTTGTACTTACGGAGTCATTCAAAAAACTTGCGAAGTGCGACGATATGGCTTGGACGATCCTTAGACTTGACAATCATATCATCGACATAGACCTCCACTTCTTTGTGCATCATGTCATGTAAAAGTGCTGTAGCTGCTCTTTGGTAGGTGGCACCCGCGTTTTTCAACCCGAATGGCATTACCGTATAGCAATATGTACCCCATTGTGTGATGAATGTGGTTTTCTCCATGTCTTCTTCGGCCATCAATACCTGATTATATCCGGCGTAACCATCCATGAATGACAGGAGTGCATGATTTGTTGTATTATCGACCAGAATGTCAATGTGAGGTAGAGGGAACCCATCTTTTGGGCTTGCTTTATTGAGATCCCTGTAATCAACACACATTCTGACCCTTCCATCCTTCTTTGGAACTGGAACCACATTTGCTATCCATTCCGGATACTTGGATACTTTGATGAAACCTGCGACCAATTGCTTCCTGATTTCTTCCTTGATTTTGAGAGCCACATCTGGTTTCATTCGGCGCAGCTTTTGTTTGACAGGCTTCACACCTGGAATGAGTGGTATCGCATGCTGAGCTATATCCCTGTCAATTCCTGGCATGTCTTGGTATGACCAAGCAAATACATCAACAAATTCACTAAGCAAGTTAATTAGCTCTTTGCGTTCATCTTGACTTAGTGTTAATCCAATGTTTTACTTCTTTAACAGTCGTATCATTGGAAATGTTAACTGTTTCTGTATCTTCAATAACTGCTGTTTTATTTTCGTGTTCTTCCATTGCTTTTATTATTTCTTTGTCATTTTTATCATTAGCAAAGCAATATTGATCAGGGCTAGGGGGATGGCACACATCGTAAGCAAAGGTACTCATTTTATTGAAATCACTGGCTAATACATCAAGAGAGGCAAGGTCAGCTGCGACCTCACCAGAATTATTAGGACTAGAAGGATAGGGCTCAACAAGAGACTCAGGGTTGAACTCTATAGCAGAAAGAGGGTCGGCCTCAGACTCTAAGGACTCATCTACAGACTAAGACTCAGACTCGGACTCGGACCCAGACGATTCAGACTCATCAAACATAGGACCCTCGCCAGCGGTTATTTCCAACTTCTCTCCACTCGGCGTAATGATCCTCAATGTCTTGCGCCATCCCCTTGAAATGTTGTCAGCTTGGACGATTAACTCGGAGGGATCAAATTCCTTGTTTGCTATGACCGCTTGAACGAGCTCAGAGTTATCATTGTAGACCGGCTTGGATTCATTCTTCTCCATTCCGAAAAGAAGGTTAATTCCTAGATCATCAGAGTTCAGGATAGCTGACTTCTCGACTGTGGAGAGCTCTTCATCGATGAAGTCGCAATCGAGGAACACCTCGAATCCCGGTTCACGAATCCCATCATGGACAAATGGTTCGGGGAATTCATAGCATGGGAAGTCTTCCCCTTCTTTGATGTACTAGCTGTTGAGAGTGAACGGATATGGATCCATGGCCATTTCTGTCTTCGTGATTCGAGCATTGTTGCGAGCCTTCAATTTCAACGCGGCCCGTTTCAGATCTTCCTTTGTCGGCTCGAATCCTAAGCCGAAAGTGTCCTTCTTGACTGTACCAGGATGGCCCCAAGATTTAGCCATTTTCTTCTTGAGCCCAAGGGTCATTCCAGGAAAGTGACCTTGCTTCTTCAGAATGGCGTTGATACTAGTGTTTGAATAAGGATCGAAGTCGAGATGACACTTTTCCTCTTCTTCGATCGCAAGAACATCATCTAAAGAAAACCCCCACAGATCTTCATCCTCCTCGTCATGTTCAACATGGACGATAGGGGTATCAATAACTTGAATGCGCATAGGAGAAGCATCGATAGTAATCGGAATCCCTCCCACTATGGCTTTCACTTTCTGGTGAAGCGACGACGGAATCGCCTTTAGCTCATGAAGCCAAGGGCGTCCTAATAACAGGTTGAAAGAAGCCTTAATGTCCACCACCTGAAACTTGGTGCGACGTTCAATAGCCCCAGTAGTTATATTCAGTACGATAGTACCCACGGCTTGACGGCGAGTATTATCGTAAGCTCGAATCCCTTGAGTGGAGGGATTCAACTCTTCGTTCTTTATACCCAACTTCCTTGCAGTACGGAGTGGGCACACATTGATTGCAGAGCCATTATCAACCAGGCTCATAGGAACATTCATCTGCCTACACACTACAGTGAGGTGTAAGGCCTTATTATGTTGGTCCCCTTCCGGGGGTAGATCCTTATCAGAAAAGGAGATCAGATTGCTGGTACTCGGCAGCTCAGTAGTGAGAAAGTTGATCAATCCTTGAGGAGTCATGTCGTCATCAACTCCTATCTTCACCAGAGCATTCATTACAGCCTTTCGATGCTCGTGGGAAGTAGCTAAAAGCTTCCATACATTCATCTCTACCTTGGTCTTTTGTAGCTGTTTGACCACATCGCTATTCACAGGGTCGATGGGATCAACTATCGGATTTGATTGTGGTGGAGGTGGAGGTGGAGGTGGGTTAGGTTGTTGCAACCGTCCACTTCTAGTGAGAACTTTGACCTCAAGGTCCCCCCAAACATCTTTACTGGTGCCGAGAGATGAACAGGTTATGTCTTTGAGATAGACATCTTCATCATCACTATCCCAAATCCCATTCACTTCTTCAGTGCTTGAGATAAATACAACTTCCGGCAGAGGTTCATTCACAGGTTGAATGAGTATTGACGGATCAAAGGAGACTTCATCTCCCATGATAGCCAAAGCATCAGAAAGAGGACTTGTTTGAATGTTAGGCTTCTTGCCCCCTGGAGGGACAGGAAGTTGGTTAGCATCTATCAGGTCTTGGATTACGTCTTTCAGCCTCCAACACTTCTCAGTTTTATGACCCTTGCCTTGATGATACTTGCAATAAGCATTGGGGTCATAGTTGGCGGTCCTACTCTCAGGTCGAGGTTCTGGAAATGGTCCAATTGGCATAATTAGTCCCTGACCATGTAGACGGTCATAAGCTGCATCATAAGTCATTCCCAAAGGCGTATAAATCCTCCTTTGCCTTTGGAATCTTTGAGTAGAGGCATTAAGGGCCAGCACATCATTGATGTTGATATTGTTGGTAGCATTATTGGGCTTAGAAGACGAAGAAGAAGGAGTGTCGTTCCTCTTGTTTTTCCAAGTGCTGTTGTTATTGTTACTACCAACAGACTTCATCAGTTCATCTTCGATATTGATTCCAATATCGTATACAGCTTCAAAGGTACTTAAAGGCAGAAACTTCAAGTGTTGCTTGTATTTATGCGTCAGATTGGTAATGAACAAGCGAACCATTTCCTTCTCCTTGGGAGGATCTACCAAGAGTGCAGCTGTTTCTCTCCACCTGTTAGGTAAGTGGTGAAGCCTTCATTCTCTTTCTGTTTGAGAATGGAGAGTTCACGTTCAGAAGTCTTGGCCTGGATGTTACACTTGTACCGGTTCATAAAGCTTTCAGCAACATCTTCCCAGGTCGCGACATGCTTGGATTCCAGGGAATAGAACCACTGTTGACAGGCATGCTCTAAGGAAAGAGGAAACACCGTAGGGAAGAGTGTCACATCTACTCCCTTAAGAGCCATAGTTGTAGAAAAAGCCTTCAAATGGAAAAGCGGGTTATCAGTAGGCTTGAACTTGGGAATATCAGCAGTGGAAAAATTTTCAAGAAGCTTCTCTCTTATGGACGAGGAAGTGACAGGCTGTTCCACATAAGTGAACTCTTCTGAAATCTTACTCATCTGTTCCTTGATCTTGTCCATCGCAGCAGCAGTGACACTGTTTTGCTTGTCTTGCTCTACAGTGCTGACTCTAGTAGTGAGTGTCTGCATCATGTCAGACAACCTTTGTCCTGTTGAGGTTCTCGATGTCTTCCTTAGTGGCCATTGGTTGGAAGTAGACTGGAGACGGATCTTGTGGAGATGACTGAGGTGGTTTCCTTGTACGCCTCTTTGGTACAAGAGGTTGTTGAGGTATGGACTCGAACCGTAACAATCTACCCTTGCTTCTTGCCCAAGCGCTGTGACACCGAAACAAACATACCTTTAATGACCAAACTTGACCTTAACCTATCCGGATTAAAAAAGAAAATTTTTTTAAGAAAACATGGGAGGATACCATCCGACTTACTCCGAAAAAAAAAAACGACACAAAAAACGAAACTTCCCTAAAATACGGTCAAAACTGGTGCATGACTAAAAAGTGTGTGGACATAATATGTGAGTGATTAGGTGAGGTTATAGACGCGTGTTTTGACCGTATAGCTAGACACGACTCAATACTGGGCACAAAATTCGAGAAAAAAGACTGACGGGACACTTTCCTGGGCACCGTGTCATGGTACAGACTGGTGTGACACGGTTAAGGCTTACCGTCAGACGGTAGCCTTTACCGTGTCACGGCACTATTCACCGTGATACGGCAGAAAATGTCGTGACACGGTGCGCAGTTCCAGGTCAGTTTTGTGATTTTTTTCAGATTTTAATCGATTTTAAGTCCGTACTAATTACTACGTGAGAATAAAAAACCCTCGGTCATGGGTCAAACAAAAAGAGCAAACACATTAGGGTTAGCACCGAACAAACACATAGCATTTAGGCACAATGATGTAAAAAAAAAAAAAAAAAAAAATTTCGCAACCTAAAGTCAAGATCTATGTTCAACTATTGGTCAAGCTTTGGGTGTCAAAAGGGTACCATGGTTAAGAGTTTGGACGCGTTAGCAAGGCAGCCTCCCTTGAGGGTGTATGCCAACGGGCGGCTCCGCGAGTTCGTGATGAAATCGAATTCGACTCCATGGTTTGGGTGAATTTAATGACTCGGATGAACCCTTATTGCCATGAGCGTTTTTGGGTTGATAGAGCTTAAATTCTCCGGGGCTAAGACGCATGTAGAACACATACGTTTTTTCAGAAAAATCGAAGGAAGTCGACTGTGGGAAAAGAAAATAGACCACCGGACTGATTTTAGGACTGCCGTGACACGGCAGAAATTCCCGTGTCACGGTACAGTGCACCGTCAGACGGTACACTGTATCGTGACACAGCAGACTCCGCCGTGACACGGCAGTCAGAAAATCTGACTGGTGCCCTGTTTGCTTTTGCGCGCAACCAAGTTATTCAATTTTTCCTACGGGACAGACCTGAATGCGACGTTAAAACGTCTATGCAGATGCAACAATGCCAAATTAATCACAGGAATATTTTTTCAAGAATCTTTCAAGTCTCATCCACTCATCTTAATTAAATACCGATCACCCAAATCGATAAATAATTAAGAATCCTCCCCAGTGGAGTCGCCAAATTGTAGGCGTCGCTCGAAGTGCGCCTACGTTAAAAGCATGTTGTGAATATGCTTGGAACTCATAGGAAGTGGGAATTGACACATACGATTAGGGACAAATAAAGTAGGGAGCCGCCAACAAGTTTTTTAAGGAACTTGTAAACCGTTCACGGATCATAAAAAGGCAACCACGAATAAGGGACAACGAAGGCAACAACGATTGACCCGTGAAGGTTACACCCCATTCATAATCCATGAGATTACTAACTCCATATGGTTCGGAACCACGAAAGGAGGATCGGGGATGATGGTACGAAGTGAGTCATGGAGTCACATTCGCCCGTATTGGCCTCTACTCGATTCTTATAGTGAAAAGTGATTCCTGCGATCTCAAAGGCATACAAACAATAATTCAATTCGCTCCAAACTATTATTATGCTAAATTGGTTCAAGATTAATGCACACATAATTCTAAATATTTGGTGATCACTTGATTAAACAACAAGATTAAAAAGGAACCTAAACCGGTTTTCCAAATTATCTTATTAGTCGTGATTTTCAATTACATATTCCCTTTAACATGCAATATGGTGATCAAAATAAATAATAGAATCAATATTAATATAAAAACCAATTAAATCATAATTCCAACAACATAAAGATCGTTAGAAAAATAACAATAGTAAAAAGAGCATGATCCTTACTTTGAATCTGTTTGTTTGCAACTACAAAATAATAAACGAGTTAGTAACTTCAAGGAAATAATAAAACAATAATTAAATTAAATTAAATTAAGTAAGGTTGATTTTGGGGCCAAACCCTCAAACGATTCTACCTTTCACGCCTTGGTTTAAGGACAGAACCTCGAGTGAAATATGGACTCCTTTGAGCGCTTGAAGAAGGAATTTTGAAGTGAAAAGGGTAGGCTAGTGTTTAGGTTAAGAACATAGAAAAGAGGAAAATAAGAATAATAGAATTCCCGTTGCCCCGTACATCAGAAATGAGGGGGTATTTATAGGGAAATGTGCTGAGGGAACACACGGAACCCTAAAATGATAAAAACCCTAAAAAAGTATCCCGTGACACGGTCAGTTTTGGAGTGACGCGGGAAATTTTCAGAAAACGGAACGGAAAACGCGTTAAGGGTTTACGCCGAAAGGACACGGAACTCTCCGTGTCACGGCAGACCTCCCGTGTCACGGGAAGTCCCACCGTCAGACGGGAACAGTTCCCGTGACACGGTCAAGCTGTACCGTGACACGGTCAGTTCCAGTCCATTTTTCCGTCTAAATTCATTTTTAACCCTAATTTCTTTCGGCTTTTTAAGTGTCGATTGATAATTTCGGGTCTTTTTTATTTTTTGGACTAATAAAATAAAATAAAATGTTTGGGCCAAAAATAAATAATAAATAATAAAATAAAAAGGTTTGGGCTTAAAATTAATTAACAAACTTGGGCTAAAATTAAAACTATGCTTTTACCAAACACCAAGACTAATCCATGGACCTTTCAAAAATAAGAATTTAATAAAATACGATTTTTTAAGCACTCTCGGGATTAAATACTAAACCCGACCAACAGTGGCGGTGAAAGATTATTTATCATCGGGTTTGGTTTTGGGGAGACATTTTTAGGTGTCTACACCCCCATTTTGTCACTTCCACTTTCAACTTGATTGAAATCTCCTATTACTAATACATCTTTGAACTCATTCAAGAACCATTGAAGTTGTTCCCATACTAACTTTCTATTTTCTAATTGAGGCTCACCATAAAGAAAAAGGACATACTTGAAACTTCCATTAGATTCATAGATCTTACAAAGGATAAATTTTTTTGAAGAGTACAAATAATCAACTACATCGCTAGACCAACTTAACACTAATAAACCCCCACTACTCCCATCCGAGTCCCAACCAAGTGGATGTAGGAGCCAACACATCTAAAGCCGAGGCCGCATCAACAAAGGCCATTTTAATTTCTGAAATAAACATAAGTAAAGGTAGCTTTGACCGGTAGAGCCACACTATGTAGGGAATTGTAAGGGAGTGTGGATCATTTAAACCCCTACAATTCCACGCCACAACCTTCATATCTCTTTCGGGGGCTGATCTGGTACAACCTCCTTACCCTTTGACGAAACCCTCATAGACTCAAGAATGGACAATTGTAGATCGATGTCCATATCATCCCTTATCTCTCTCAAAACCGAAGTCACTTCCTCACTCTTTTGCCGCTTGAAGGACTCAGTTGAAGAAGAAGAAAAGCTTTGGTGCCTCTTGTTGTGCACCCTTCTCTTGATGTCATCATTAACTTCCACCCCAAACTCACGAGCCATATCCGGATCCGAAATTTCTTTAAACCTGTTCATCCCATTTCTATCCTTGAGCCAAATGCTAAATCCACCCTTCTCGGACCACCTATGGAACCTTTTGAGCCTTTTACGCTCCACCCATTCATATTCCATCTCACTATAGCGAACTGAGTCACCCCAAAGAGAAAGAGGCTTATGCCCCACCGCCTCTCGAATCCTTTTCCTGGTGTTAGCACTATCATCATAATTAAATAACTTGGTGAAATTAAAAGAACTAAAGGGCGATACCGGGGTGTTAGGCGGATCAAACTCCGTGAGTGGAAGGTTAGGGAGCCCTCCCAAGTCGGCCGGGGACAACCTCAAAAAAGGAGTAGAGGACCTAACATTTTGATGGATCCCTTGAATTTCCTCCCTTCTCACATGCCAAATACCCAAAGAAAGGATCGTGCTTGCCTTTATGATGCTAGCATACTAATCATCCGGTGGATGCTCCCCATATTCCCTCATCGTAGCCATTATTGAAGAGTTTTCCATAACATTACTCGGCATTTCATCATCCGAGTTGAGCCAACCTCCTAATCCATATCTTGCCGGATTGCTTCTACCAATCCCATTTGGGCTAGCGGCCCACTCCGAAATACCCAAAGTGTTAAAAATTGTCCCCGGTCCTCCCCTTTGTAGGGGTTGTTGAGCCGAAGATGACTCACCCACCTCAAACCTCGATCCTTCAAAGAACCTCCTAGGAGGGTGTGGTAAGCTAGCGGCCAAGGGGGAAATGACTCCTTCCTCCCCCCTTGACCTACCCTGCTCAAAATCAAGAACTCTTCGAGCCATTGGCTCACCTCCAGCCCTTCTCAAGCCATGATCACGACGGTTAGAGTATGTAGTACTCACATTAGGGTTTGGAGGTCTTATAGGCACCATGTTACTTTGACCATGCACCTCCCTATGAGTGAATTCCGCGTACGGATCTCCCACTAATCTTAATCTCCTTCCCGGAGATAACACAAGATCCGGTTGTACTTAATCTTCCTCCATTTCCATGATGCCGGAGTCTTCATTGGGAAGCTCTTCTTCCCCCGAAAAGAAACGCTCATTATCCTCACTTTCCGAGGATGAGACAGGTAGATCATGTGGAAGGTGTTCATCGAACTCCACCTCCTCTCTTAGAACTCTTGCATTCAAAGGTGCTCCGACCCGACCTTCACCTTGCTTCAAATCCACGGCCGTGTTCCAATACCTATACCAATCGGGTAGGACTCGAATATAGTTTGAGTAGAATGGATATTCCGCCGGACATAAAAGCACCCTTACTCCATCGGCTTCCACTTCATTAAGACGTCGCCTAACCCTTCTCCTTGCTATATCTGAATGCAAGGGGCAACGATATGTCGAATGACCCACACACCCACAAGCTTTGCAAAACTTAAATACCCCTTCATATCTCAAGTCAACCCAAATAACTTTATCCCCTTCCAAAGGGATGAAACATCCGGGAATTAAAGGCATCGATACATCCACTAACATTCTTTCCCTTAGCTCAGCGTGCATGGGAAGATTGTTTCCCTCATGGTCCACCTCTTCAATGTACCCTATATGTAGAAGAATCTGCCTTGCCCACCCCTCGGTTAGGTAGGCCAAAGGGAGACCATACACCCTCACCCAAAGCCTCGTGAGAGTGAAACTTATTTGTTGAGGGACAAAATCCCTTTGATAATGACGCAAATTAATTAACCTGCCATCAAAGACTGTCGTACCAGTTCGAATCAGCCCGTCATAGTCCCTTATGTTTCTGCATTCGAATAAAAAATTCCTTATCCACCTTGAATTCACAATCAATTGCACATAATGCTCAGAAGGAGGGCGGGGACCAATGAACATCCCAATAACACACGAGTTAAAATCAATGTTGCTCTCATCAAGGTTGAAATCAGCAGGTGTCGGGATGAGCGGCCCACCTCTCAGATCGTGATTTTGCTGCTCATTATGAGCGTTTGGGGGACTGCTATTATTGCTCATGGCAAACAGCAGAGAACAGAAGGGTAACAGCAGAAAAAAGAGTAGAAAACAGAAGATAAAATAAGGAAGAACGAGAGAAATTAATGTGATAAACAGAGAACAAGTAGAAGAAGATAGATGAAGAGAATTTGGAATGATGGTAGCATAAGTAGATGAACAAATTTTTGCTCTTGAATGAATAAATGAACAAATTTTTGCTCTTTAATGAATAAATGAACAAATTAATTGAAATAAAGGTTTACCACCTATAAGAAGTTGTAACGATTTAAATTCTACAACTTTAATTTGTTCCTTTACCTTTTCTACACTTCTTCAAATAAGGTGTAAAATAAGTGTATTGCAACTTTGCAAGTATAAGAAAACTGAAAAAGTAATTCATATAAAGTTGAGATTATGTAGAACAAATCAACTATATTGGGATTATTATTAAAAATAAATTATATTTTGAATTAATTAAATTATAGTAACTGGTAGATTTAGACGAAGAGAAGAAGAAACAAAGTAAAAGATCTTATACCACTTCATCACAACAATAACTCAACTAAATTGCCAATTTGTCACTTGTCGATTAAGTTATTATTCATTAATGGATGGATTTATCATTTTCTCTATAGTATGATGGTTATCAAACAATCAAAATAATAGTATATGACTATTCAACAAAAACAATTAAATGAATATGACATCATGTTGATGTTAGCACATGTCATCTAATTTCGATAGTCTATTAGGTTGACATAGCTAACACATTCAAAGTCAATTAAGGCCCCGTTCTTTAGAGCTGCTTTGCTTTGCTTTGCTTTGCTCTGCTCTGCTGAAATCTGCTTTGCTCTGCTCTGCTTTGCTGAAATCTGCTCTGCTCTACTTCAATCTGCTCTGCTCTGCCCTGCCCTGCTCTGCTCTACTTAAAATTAATACTTAATATTGAATTATTATAATAATAATAATTAATATTTAATAATAATAAGAAATAATTAATATTTAATATTTAATAATAATTATTAATATTTAATAAGAATAATAATTAATAATTAATATTTTATAATAAATAATTAATACATGAGAGGGAGCCCTCCGATCAACAAAACCCGGAGGTTGATGCATATAAACAGTTTCCTGCAAATCACCATGTAAAAAGGCATTTTTGACATCTAATTGATGAATCGACCACTTTTTAGCCATAGCCAAACTGAGAACAGTGCGAATAGTGGCCAGTTTGACTACCGGACTGAACGTCTCATCACAATCCACACCAATTTCATGCGACCTGCCATCACATACAAGACGAGCTTTGTGCCTTTCAAGGTCACCATTAGATTTAAACTTGTGTTTAAATAGCCACATACAATTAACAACATTCACCCCCATAGGCCTAGGTACCAACTCCTACGTCCCTGTTTTAATTAAAGCACTATATTCATTATTCATCGCCGCATTCCAATTTTGGTCATTTAGAGTTTGTTTATAGGATTTTGGAAGGGGTGATTTATGAGGAATAGAACAAAGAGAAAAAAATAAAAAATATTGCGGAAGCTAGATCGATAACCTAGGCTGTGATATCATGTTAGATTTCGGGAAAACTCCTCAATCTGGAGTGTGTACCATTGATCAAATATATAGAGTTTACAACGCTAGGCCTAATCACGTTAGGAAACCTAGATACGATAAACATACAAAATATACATAAAATATATCCTAATCTGTGACAAATATTATCCTAAATATAATATCTATCAATTATCATCATTATTATTATTATTAAGATCATTAAGATTAAATATTATTATTATTATTATTATTATTATTATTATTATTATTATTATTATTATTATTATTATTATTATTATTATTATTATTATTATTATTATTATTATCATCATCATCATCATTATTATTATTGTGGTTGTTGTAATAAGAGCTTAAAAGAATGAAATTTGGCTTTAATCATTAGCAATATCATTAGACATAAGTTGAACTAAACTGAACTTATTAGAGCTGAACTGAACTGAACTAAACTGAAAATAATCGTATGAGAACATACCCTTAGTATATGTAATGGGTGTATGTGTGTGCATATGTAAATTAATTGCTTTCACTTATTTGTAATTAATCAATTATTAAGGAAGTGATTGTAAATAAGTTTTTTATTTTTAATTTTCTTTTAATTAATGACACCCTCAAACAATTGAGAAAAACAATTCAGGAAGAGATTGAGAAACTTGTTAGCAATTAGCTACAATGTTGGTGTGTAATCAAACACACAGCCTTAATTGGGAGGTAGCATTGAAATGCAATTAAAATGATAATGGCTTAATGTATGCTTCGATCATGCACATGAATATTACACAATTAATTCTGCACCTAATATACCATATACATACTACTCGTACTTAATAAAAAAAAAAAAAAAAACATTTTTTTTTAACATAGAATATGAAATATTTCATCACCTAAAACTAATCCTATGTTGTGTAAAAATAAAATAAAAAACTAATCTTATGTTAATTTTTTTTCCAAGAAGTACAATGGATAAAATATCACCTTCATTCCATTGAGTTTTATTTACATTCTGTTTAGAGATGTTCCATAAAATTTTTCTACTTAAACTTTATAATTTTCTCCAAGACCATAACTTGACCTACTTTTTGGGATCATTGTTCATATTATTACAATCTACTCGTACCTCTCTACTCATAAACTAAATACATTTATCAACTTACATTACTTTATTTATTATTATTTTTTTAATATGTTAGTAGACCGTAATTAAATAGAAAGTACTTAGTAAAACGGAGGGAATAAGCAAGCTAAATTACGAAGAATATCATAGAAGTAAGAAGGGTTAGCAAAAGCGTGCATGTCATGGAAGTGGTCATTTATAGTAAGACGTTAAGCAAATAAACTTCCTTTTTAAAGAGATCAGATCGATGATCAGATGATAATTTTTATCCAAGTGAGTGCTCTCAGTTGTACTACTCTAACTCAGATCATATCATACCATGTGTTAAAAGTATCACTCCATTCTCTTGCTTTTTTACTCTTTTAGACAATGACCCATCGATCATTGCAAATATTTAAAGTAAAATAAAAGTAAAAGTATTGTGTAGAATGGACTTACGTGAGTCCGATTATGAAACAGAAAAATATCTAATTCCTGACGAAAGTTAACTTATTCCTGACTAAAATAATTTTTATTCATGACTGAAAATATCTAATTCCTGACAAAAATTAACTTATTCCTGACTAACAAAATCTTATTTCTGATTATAAAAAAAAAATTGTTTTTTTCGGGTTTTAATTGTCAGAAATTAGATTATAATAGTCAGATATTAGATTATAATTATCAGATTTTAGATTGTAATGGTCAGAAATTAGATTATATTTATCAAGTATTAGATTAAATGTATTAGAAATTAGATTATAATAGTCAGGTATTGATATATAAGTATCAGATATTAGACAATATTGATCATACTAAAATGATGAAAACAATAGCTGGAGAACAAAACTAGAAATGAACACGGAGCACGGAACCCGAGATCAAATTTGCAGGAAGGAAAAAAACAGCTAATGGAACCCATTACCACACCAATTTCAATGACAATATACATAATCACCACACAAATTAAAATCATCCCAATAAACTAAGTACTTGTATAACATTATACATACAGTAGCCCTCAAACATGATGCAAATATAAAAAAACTGTAATTTCAAAAGACAAATTAGTACTCCAACAACAAGCCTCGAGACTTGAAATGAACAAATTTTTAGCCCAGCAACAAAAGAGAAGGGAATGAAACACTGAGAAGCGACGCAACAACACTGAGAATATCCTTGGTTATTTCCCTCAAAGAACTGAGCCTTAGAGGTAGGAATTCGGGTCTTTCATTGATGGGTTGTTCGGGTTTGAATTCGGGTTGCTGGGTTTTCTTGATGACGGAAAAGGGCATGAAACGATGGGGGCGAAGGTGGTGGTGGTGGTCAAGACGCCGGAGATCGGCAGAGACGACTATGAAATGGGAGGGGATGGGTGTGTGCATTATAATCCGGACTCACGTGAAACGGTCTCACACAAAACCTTCTCATTAAATTCCCATCATTCTCAAAATATTTCCTAGATATTATGAATAAATAATTCAACAACAACAACAACAACAACAACAACAACAATAATAATAATAATACAACACCTCTGTTTCAATTTATTTGCAATTAAGAATGTTACATTCATCAAAATTTAGGTAAAATAAATTCATATGTAACTGGTAAATAAAGAGGGTAAAATTACATGTAATGAGAAGAGAAATAGAAATAAATGACTAGTAAAAAAAAATTATTATTGCAGATGATTTATAATATCCATTTATGTTAAATATTGCAAATAAATTCAAACTGATTTTTCATATATTTTGACTGAGTCATAGCAATAGCAACACTAACTTTCTCTCTATAGTATGCATGCCGATGATTTGGTGCATCGTAAAGAAAATAAAGCAAAGAAAGCAACATATATATTGGCCTTGGATCCCACAAAAGATCATCACACCCAAATCATATTTAGATCCTTTTACAGATTCTCAACAACTTTATGTATATATATCTATTTTATATTGTTTTTCTATAAACTTTTTTCTTTTATTAATTAAAATGTTCTATATATGTATACATTAAAAAATAAAAATTGAATATAATATACAATTAAAATTTGATTAAGGTAGAGTTATTCTCTTGATTTAAGATTTAATGATAATGTATGTGTGTATCCTAGGAATTAGATTACGTTTGTTTTGTCCCAAATATTTACCTCAAAATCCAAAAAATTGGGGTGTGCATATAGATGATCGAGCATATTTTTGCATGCATTACAAATTTAATTTTTTGGTTCAAAACTAAAGTGGTCCACTCAACAATAATATTGCTAAAATGTTTATAAGTTTGGATAGTGTCAATTATTTTGACATGCATGATTAATGATGTCAGATAAGTGTAAGATTCCAAACATAAATTTATCTTCTGTATGTAAAAACAATTCCAACAAGATAATTGCTTCCCTTATAAATCTCTTTACAATGGGAATATTTGAAGTTCAATCATGACTATTGGAACAACTTGAGCAGACTGTTAATTTCAGGAACAATACGGAATTTATTTTTACTTTTTATAGGCAGCTGAATGATAGGTTTCTATTTACTAAATATTGGGGTAAATAGCTGTTATTTGTTTGGAATGCATATAGGAAAGCTAATTGGTAAATTTACTTAATTTTTGTGATTTTTTATTGCTACAATATTGGTATTTTTAATATACTATACATGTATTTTATATTACTAGAGAATAAGTTGTTTTAATAATACCATTTATAGCCATTATAGGTAATAGTGGTACAATATTTGTATCACTAGAAGGAAAAAAAAAAAAATCACCACCTGTCTTATAGCTACTATTTACTTGCTATGTAAATAACAACTATGCGCCAATATTTAACCGCTACGGAGTAGAGTAACTACTAACTATTAATCATTTAAGACGTGACCAAAACTTCCTAACAATAAAATAAGAAAACATATATAGTATTCCCTCCGTCCCATAATAGTTCTTGCTTTCCTATTTTGGAGACCTAAAATGTTGTTCTTGTTTATATGTTTGGATATTATGTAAAGATCATTGTATCCTCATGTTTTTTACCTTAGTTCATTGTAATTCCTAAATTACCCTTAATTTTTCCATATGCCTTGTACTTTTTTCCACTTTCTCTCTCTAATTTTTGTCTATAATGGTACTTTTCACCTTTGTGTGTGTGTGTGTGTGTATATATATATATACACACATACACACATCATCCACTTTTGCCTCCTATTTCTTAAATACCGTGAAAAAACACGAACAGAAACTATATATTGAGACAGAGGGAGTAGTAACTAAAAACTATACTAGTTTTTATATACTTCGAAATATACTTTGATGATTTAAATATGAAGTAAAGAAGGGGGTGACTTTAGGGGGAGATAAGGAAAATCCCTCAAACCTCAGGGTTACAAAGTGGATATATAACGATGACTGCACTCCATCACCTAGCCTCAATAAATCTCCATTGATTCTTGATATAACATGAGTAATTATGGTACATAACAAGTTAACAACTTCATATCATATATGTACATCTCTCAAGGTAGCTAGTGGGTGTCATTTCCTTTTAGATATCAATCAAGCTTCAAGCCCAACACTTGGTTGTATGTAATCAGAGTTAGTGATTCGAGTCTATAAGTTGAGGTCGGGTTAGATTGCAAATGGTGTTGAAAACAATCAAAACTAGTGTAAAATTTCATATACTTGTACTCCATAATTTTTAAATACGAGCTTAATTTGGATTCATTAGTTTTGGTTCAGATCAAATAATTCAATTGATCTCTCAGTAGTTTCAAGTCAGATTTAAATCAAACTATTTAGTCGAGATAGAGATTGTTAACTCTAAATCAATGTAGGAGGAAGGAAGTGCAAATGATCAACTATAGTAGAGACTATTAACTCATATACCCCTTGTTTAATTACATAAAGTGATATACATCTATCATTAAAAATCAAAGAAAAAATAAATATAAAAACTATTCCAAATACCCCATATACCTAAAGATGAGGACAAGTAATCATTAAAACAAAAAAAACAGATTGGTTACTTGAGAACACCCAATTTAAAGATGATTTAGGAAAGTTTGATATTATTCCAACTCATCTCATCTTGCTTTATTTATTTATTTACTTACACTTAATAGATTTTAAATTTTAAATTTTCATTTTTTTTTGGGTAGGTAACTTGGACTAGAAAGCAAAAAGATTCACAAAAAGAGAGATAAAGAGGTAGAGCTAAGTTGCAAGATCCAAGAAAGAAAGAAGAGGGCCACATTGGAAAAAGGAGCAGAATTACACATAAGCTTTGTTTCAATAGAAAGACCAAAATTATGCAAAAAGAATAATAAAGGGTTTTTGTGACCCCATTTTAACAACAAAAGAGTAGCCGTTTCCTTTCCTTTTTTTTTTTTTTTTTTTTTTTTTTTTTTTTTTTTTTTTTTTTTTTTTTTTTATCTAAAGACTGTAAAAGTTTTTATGCTGTGGAAACTTTGTCTCCAGTGCTCCTATTTTCTTTTCAAACTTGTTTGCAATTTTCATTTTTTTTTTTAATTTTAGTTTTTATTATTTTTATTTTATTTTTTATTTCTATCAATTATTATGTGAAAAAAGATTGAGGCTGGTATGGAAGCTTGTCTTGTGTTGTGGGGCAGTTTTTGTAATAGTAACGATCAAAGTGTAAAGATGCATTGCCTTTCAAAAGTATGTTTTGCCTTTTATTTTATTGCATTTTTAACTTTAATTTGATTATTTGGTGTGAGCTATCTTGAACCACAAATTTTACAGGAAATTACAAATTGGTCGTTTTGACTTGGAGAGATTTATATTGACTTAATTTAGGTTGTATTTGGATGATTATTTTGATTTGAGTTTGGGTCATAATATATATGTCAATTATAGTAGGGTTTATTCTATTTGTTTATACCTAGCATATACTTGTATTAATTTCAATCACAGAGGATTTTGAGGATAGTTGTCAATTGGATCAAGTTAATCTTCTAAGTCTAAAACTTTTCATTAGTTTAGAAGGTGGACGTGAGAACATGAGTTACCATGCTCATATATATACACTTTATATTTGGCAATAGAACATGATTAGAAGGTATGGATGTGAGAACATAATGTACATTCGAAAAAAAGAAGTTAGGGTTACATTTGTAGTAGATCATATACATACACTTTATGGCAATAGATTAATTAGATTTTGGTTAAACTAACAACATGAAACATACGATAGTGCAAGGATTAAATGAGTGTTAATTGTACAACATGCTCTAATCTAGTCTTAAATACATGAATATGTAACACACCCCATCTGTATGGTTAAGGTCCAAGAATATGTTTTTATACTTTATGACATCCAATAAATATTATTAATAACTCATCTAAAAATAAGAGGGGAAAGGGATAGAGAGAAGACCCTAATACTGCCATACGAATTAGGGCACCAAGTAAAAATATAATTATGGAGCCTTACGCATATGAATGATGTGATGATGAACATAAAGTTGTTTAATTAATTAAATATTTATACTATTAACAACAAAATAACGTCGTCTTATAATGATTATATCCTTAATGGGGATCGATGCTCGAGGACATTGCTTCCTCATGAGACACTAGTTCCTTCCATCATTACATAATTTTTAATCTTTTCTATAAAAATAATGCTATAAAAATAGCAAAGATTACGACGGCTAGAAAATTTTAGGGAAAGAATGTTTAGTCTTTGCTTATTTGTCCACATTCTCACTAGTCATTAGTGGGAGAATTATCAAGAGCATTAAGTTTAAATAGTCAAAAGTTAACAATTTTTTGTTATTTAACTATAGTGAAGATCAACAACACGTTTAAAAGGTTAATCTTCAAAAAAGTTGGATCGAAATAAAGTGGGAAAAGCAAAGTTATGGACTCTTTTCAAACTTTCATAAGTACTCCTTTGGCTGATAATATAATTAAACTAGGTTAGATCTCATGTCATGCACGGTGATCTTTATATATAGTTATATATTATTGATTGGGAAATATTATAATTATAAATTAGTCAAGAAACAATAAAAGTATGTGATATGTAAATTTGATATTTGCAATATTAATTGTAGCTTCCAGTCAAGAAAATATTTTTTTTAATTGTAAAATAGGTCACTAATTATTTAAAAATATTTATTTTTGGTATATATTGCCCAAATTTTTTTAGAAAGATTTGTGAATAATTCTTTTATTTTAAATATAATAATTATTACATGTCAATAGGGAATATGTACAAAAAAAAATGTGATTTTTGTAAATGATTTGTTTCCTTAATTAAAATATTTTTTTAAAAAAAAAAATTAAATAATTAAGGACACACCAGGAGATGACACGTGTCTCGCTGGTGTGTCTTTTATTCTATAGTATTGATATTGATGATCTGTTTTCTTAATTAAAATATTTTCTTAAAAAAGAAAAAAAAAATAACTAAGGACACACCAGGAGATGACATGTGTCATCGCTGGTGTGTCTTTTAGTATATAGTATTGATTGATGATTGATATTGATAGCAAAAACACCTATATAACTACATAAGTTGTTATACCAAGCAAAAATTGGTCTAGTGGGTAAGTTTATATCACACAATTAAAATATTGTGGGATCAAACTCCACTAGAGCCACTTTGGGGTGAGGTCAGAATTCTCTTACCCTTTTCCTCCACTTCCAAAGTGTCTAGCTCGTTAACTCAGGTTGGGAGAACCTTTGAGAGGTTCCGACTTGATAGAGCCCTTCTCCGTATCATGCCAATAAAAAAAATTATTAAAAAAAAAAAAACCTATATAAGTTGTTATAATTGGAGATTTTAGAAATAGGCATGGGGAGCACACAACCAATTAAGGAGGAGGATATTGTTTTTTTTTTTTTTTTTTTTTTTTTTTGAGACAACACATTGTGCTTAATAAGCTTCAAATACGGTTTAAAGTACCTATGTTACATAATTGGTGCAACATTTTTTATATATAATTTATGTATTTACAAAAATCAATGGTTAATGTAGTGTGTACTGTAATGTAGATAAGTCAAAATGTTGTATCTGTTGTAAAACAAAGCTACTGGTATATATTAGGGGTGTTGTTTGTTATTTGGATAAAAGCAAAAATCTAGTCCAATTTAAGCTGAATTAGTGATTTGAATCCTTTTCCCTTTTTAATTTGGATCAAAACATATTGTGTGTTTGTGTTTTTTCCCTTAAAAATCGAATCTTGGGATTAGAATGGATTAAAGGGAACCAAAAAAGAAAAATTATCCGAAAAAATCAAAAATCTGAACCGTAACCGAACCAAAAATTAGGAGCTTATTTGGCATTGTTTTTTGTTTTAAGTTTTCACTTTTTTGTTGTTAGTTTTCAAAATTATCATGACTTTTACATATAAAAAAAAAAAAAAAAAAATTTCATGACTTTTAACAAGTTTAACTAATTTTTGATTCAATTATATGACATATATCATATTATTTTGAAAAATAAAAAACCAAAAAACAGAAAACCACACCGATGTCAAACGAACCCTAGGTTACCCGTTTCGATAGTCATAGCGGGTTGGGTATTCGATTCGATAATTTATTATCGAGTACGGTTATTGGGTATCATTTTCAAATTAACGGTTATCCAATCTGATCCGACAATCAATTTTTTTCTATTATTTTTCCTACTTAAATCTATTTATCCAAAATCAAAACTCTTACTTTACTTCATAATCACTTCATAATTTACATGATTAGTAATATTATTAGTAATTTGGTCATGATCATCATGTGGGATTATTGTTGGTTAGTGTTAAATGATATCATATAATAACTATATTATAAAGTCTAAATTTTCATTATTGGATATCAAATTAAGTACCCGATACCCACTACAAAAATCCGGGTACCCAAATTTATCGGGTAATGGATATTATTTTTAGTGTTATTGGTTATCGAATATCGAAACGGATAGTGTTAACGTTACATGTGTCTGATCCAGGCTCACCTCTAGTTTGAATTAAGGATGACAATTCTAAATGGATATTCGCAAACTCGATCCAACCGATATAAAATAGCGAACGAAAATCCACGTTAAATGGAAATAGAGCGAGTGACGGATCAGGTCGGATTCGGGTGGGCCTCAAGTTCATCCTTCATCCAATCCGTCATCCGTTTATCACCCTTTTTGCCATCCACCCGAATGTATATATACATATAAATTATTAAAATTATTAAATTTCATTTTAAAAAAAAGCCCCCCCTTACTATATTTGTTGTACTACTACAACTTTTTTTTTAAGTTTTTTTTTTTTTTTAATTTTTTTTTTATTATTGGTATAGTTTGGAATTGGAAGATAATTAATGATTTATTGTTCAAGTTTAAAATTGGCTAAAAGATTTTTTTTTTTTTTAATAAACAATGTATTAGATAGTTAGACTAAAAATTATAATCATCACCTGCTAAGCATCCGATCATCTCGTTTCACCCGCAGATGATGACGGAGGGATTCGATACGGGTGATGGGTTTTGCATGTGACGGATGGAGCGGATGGTGGATTCGGGTAAATGCGGGTGAAGCTCCATCCGACCCGAATTTGATCTGTTGCCATGCATTCTTAGTTTGGATCCATAAAAATCAAACAAACCAAAATTTCTGAAAAGCCTAAATTAGAAATTCAAGTGCTCAACTAATTGAATCTAAAACTAATACTAAATATATAAACTGATAAGATCATTTCCTTCCTATATGGTACACATGCATTGTAATACCCCCTATTTTCATACGTAATATAATTTAAAATTTATTTTTATAAAATATTTAAATAATTTGAAATGAATTATTAATGGTATTTTATTAATTAAATAAGAATTATTTTAATCAAATGTCCATTTTATTTATTTAATAGTCTTGAAAATATTTTATTTCATGATTTAGAAACTTTAGGGCACATAATTTTTATAAACGGAAGTTTTAAAGTCAATGAGATTTTAAGAAACTCAAATGACTAGTTTGAATAGGAGAAGAGATCATAGTGTAGAAGGGGAATTTAAGCTAGGAGGGTTTTGAGAGAGAATATAAATATCTATCATATGTGCAAATTAAACCTTGCCCAAGGTGGAGAATACCTAAAGGTAAAATCTCTGTCTTCTCTTATTTTCTCTTCCCTTTAATTTTCCCCTCCCCTTTTTAATTTACACACACACACCACCACCACCACCACAACAGATGGTTGTCGCCAATACAGGGCTGGCAGCAGCCGCAAGGAGGTGGCGTCGACCACTAGCTCTCCCCTCCCCCTTGTTGTCCGTGTGTGTTTTTTATAAAAAAAAATTATCTTCTTTTGTTTTAAAATTATTCTAGCCATGATTCAATTATTATTTTTGGGTTGTGTGATGATTTTTATGATGTTCGGTTATAATTATTATGTATATAATTTTAAGATTTAGTTTTTTTAAGGACATTTTGTGAAAAATACCTCATAAAGCACTTTTTTGCGAGAAACTAACTAATAAAAAAATGTTGTAAGAAACTACCTTATAAAAGGATAAATGTTGTAAGAGACTACCCTTGCCGGAAAACGATGACTTTTTGACCAAGGGTAGTGTCTTACAACATTTACCCTTTTATAAGGTAGTTTCATACAACATTTTTTTATTAGGTAGTTTCTCGCAAAAAAAGTGCTTTATAAGGTAGTTTTTCACAAAATGTCTTTTTTTTTTTTAATTAAAAGCCCCAAATTGAAAACCCTAGGTTTCGAAATTAATGTATATTGATGGAAATTGATTGGAGATAATTGAAACTATTAAATTAGATGTTTTTTAACATACATAATTACAGCAAATTTTCATGTTTTTATAAAGCTGGCTAGAATTTTTATATTAAGGTTAGAATTGTGTTTCTTGAAAGGATTTTTTATTACCCATTAATTAGAAATAAAAGTAAGGGTTTTTAATTAATTTTTAGCTTATTTTAGAGGGTTTATAAGTAATTTAAAGAGTGTATATATTCTTTCTAAAAAAAAAGAGTGTATATATTGCTGGAAATTTGTATTTAATCGGTATTAATGTCTCTTTGTAATATTGGGTTGTAGGAGATTTCCAAGTTAGTGATTTCGTGTAGTCGTGCCGACTTTGAGATCATATCTAAGGTACGTTCGCGTACTCGGTAATTATTTAAGTGTATAGAAGCATGCTAGGCTTTGTACAATTAATTCCATAGTCGTAGTATCATAATAGGTATGGATTGGAATTGGTGATTGGATTGATGTTGGTGATCGATTTATGATGTATGAATTATTTATGATGGATTAATGATTGGAATTAATCATATTATTGGCGTGTGGAATATGAACTACACTTTTATTATTGGCATGATTAAGAGGATGTTTAATTAAACTAAATATTTAATTTGGTTTGGAATATAAAAAGGGAATTCTATTGTAGTTAGTATAATTTTTATTGATGCTTTAAGCATGTGTATTGAACTATATATCAAGTGTCTTAGTGCATAGGAATAAATTATAATGCGATGCCTATGTGCACTTAAGGTGTTCTAAACATCAAGGAATAGGATTTGCGGTGCTTTATGCACTTAAGGTGTTATTTAACGCCGAGATAGTTTAAAAAGGGTTCAACATTAAACTTTATTGTGGTCACTAATTGTTCAAGGATTAAATTGTATGTTTGATTGCTTGAATGATTTATTATGTTTGATTGTGTTATGATTTAAGAGTCATCACCAAGTCTAAATATGTAAATAACGTAAAGTGAAAGAGATTACGCACCAAAACTCTTGGAACGTATTTACATTGTGTATGCACATATGGGGGGAGTTATGTGGTTTTATATTTAACTGTACCATATATAGCTTCTACTGGGAGCACATGACGTTGTATTTTCCTTTTATTATTATCATGCGCAGGATGTCTGTCACTTCATGTGACATTTGCCTACCCGGTTAGCTCCCGGTTTAGTCTACCTTAATTTTCTTGGGCAGGGATTTGGTTGTAAACTCGTTAGTTGCGTAATCAAATTAAATAAGAAATTTAGTTAACTATTTATTTGTTGGTTGTGTGTTGTATGCTTGAAAATCAGGTGCAACAAGGTAATTAAGTTGTGTATTGATAGGATTAAAGCATGTTAGTGTGTACAGTTTACAATTATGTACTTAGCATAGCTGATTGTGTGTTATATGTTTGTTTGGCCTTGTCTTTTATTGGCCTTATGACGATCCATTTCTAATGGCGAGTAGTGAGGAAAAGTAAAGAGGAGTTTTTCTGGTGATAAAGCATATACATGATGGGCATGAGTGAAGAGCGAATCATGTTTAGTTTCCATAAGAATATGATATGGTTTATTGCTTTAAATATTATATATTTTGCTTGTGAGACTAACACAATGGTTTTAACTTTTATTTTGGCTTAATTAAAGGTCTACAATGGTTCCCTCTGGTAGGTTAACTTTGTTTGACTTTACTTTTGTTAGGTTTGACTTTTAAGTTGACTTGTTTTGAAAGGTTTTTAAAGATAGTCTTCCGCTGTGTGTCTTTGATAATTGTCTTAGCTATTTTCACGGTGGCAGTAATGTCTTAGAATTTCTTATTTTGTATTTTTAAAAAGAGCAAAACAGATATTTTAAAGGAAAGGAATTTCTTAGGTGTTACATACATGTCATGCTCTCATAAAAAAATTTCTACCCTAAACACATTAATGACATCATCTTTGTTATTTTTTTTCTTTTTCTTTATGCTAAATCCTTCCACCTATTATGTCTGAATTTTTTTTATAATAAACTACCAATCTGAAATTTAATGAGAATAATGGACTATTTCATTCCCAATGAAATTAAAAACACTTCTTGCTTTTATTCTACCTCAATTTTTTTGATTGCTTTTAAAAAATAATAATAATTTTATACCTCCGTCAAAGACTCGATCCATTATTATTTCAATATTAAAATTTCTCTCATAAATGTATACATCCATTTTTTTTTTGTTTTATATACCGGTGGAAAAATAGTTATTCGTAATGGGCAAAAATAGTCTACCCATAACGGGCAAAGGATGTTACGTGTGCCGCTATTACGGATAGACTATGTTATTTGTAACGGGCAATTTTATATCGATTTTTAATTTTTTCTGTTACAATAGGGTATTACAGAGAAGGATTTTTCTACTAGATTAAATTTTGTTTAATATTCAATAGTATTTCAATTAATTACAAGAAATACTTTAAAATTTTTGATAATTAATAAATTTGTTGTTATTTTTGTTCAACAGTATAATGTACCAGTGATAAACTAGTTTAATGATATAAAAATCGCAATAAGCCTAATTTTCTTTTACCTTTTTTTTATTATTTTTTTTATTTTTATTTTATTTTTTAATTCATGCATTCAAGAAAGATCTATAGCAAGCAAGCTTCAAAGAGGTGGAAAGCCATCGAACATGAGTTTAGTAAGAAGGCTTTCAAAGTGCCTAAAGATCATATAGGATGTGTGTTAAAAAAGTCTCCCATTATTGTTAATTAAAAAATGTCAGGATGACTAGACTTTTTTGCTGATTAATTTACAATTTTGTCACTTGATTATGAAGTTTATTTATCAAGGTGATAAATTGGGACACCCTCTCTTTTCTAATGGGCATTAAACTCACTTTTCATATTAATTTTCTTTAAACAATACTTCATCTGTTTCTTTTTCGTTGACATATTTTGACCTTGTTCACTATTCAAGTAGTAGTAGTGTAGGGAATTTTTCAAACTCAACTTTTAGTCCTAATGTGATCATGTTGTTAAGCATGGTGGCATCCAAAGGGAGGGAAGCTAGAAATAAAAGAGTTGCCAATAAGTTTTAGGAATTTGTAAATCGTTCGCGGGTGTGAAGCTTATTACAGCTCATTCACGATCATAGAGATCGCTATCTCCATAGTGGTCCGGGACCAAGATTAGATATTTAGGGATGATGGTACGAATCCAATCTAAAAGAGATTGAACCCGCCCTAAATCGACCTTTACTTAATTCTTATGATATTCATGTGCGCTTTTCGATTAACATACATTCATCAAATTAATCCTAAGCATATTTAATCTACGTTGATTGATTATTAATGCACAAATAAATCTATTATTGGTGATCACTTGAATTAAAATCATATTAGCCTATATTAAATTATTAATTATCTTTAAGCATTATTTCAAGTACAAATTTCCTTTAACCTTACAAGAAATGGCGTGATCATGCAATAACAATAAATTATGAATAATTAAGCAACATATCATCGACACAACAATCATCATCATCATAACAATAACATCATCAAAATATGATGAGCAAGATCATAGGCATGATAATAAACGGACTAATAACAAATCCAAGCATACCACTAATAAAAATCATAGCTTTATCCTAAACATGATACTAGAACATGATATTAGAACGTAATATTAGTTAATACCTTAAACATGATACTAGGAATCAAAATCAACATCCTAACATGAAACTAGGAATTAAAATAATATTCTAAGCATGACTTCTACATCAAAAGAACAATTAAGTAATCAAATTACTCACTTTGATGCATTGTACTTCTTTCTATAAAAATAATACACATGTTAGTAAACTTCAATAAAGATGAAATCAAACAAATAAATCAAATATGAATTGAAATATAAATTTGGCATCAAAACCTTAGAACTATCAACCTTTCACGTCAAGATTGAAGGCAGCTTCAAGATTGGCTATGAGTATTCAAGGTTCATGAAGGAGGTATGGTGTGTGTTTGGGAAAAGTATCAAGGATGTGTTAAGATGTGTTCAGTAGAGGGAGGGAGAGAGAGAGAGAGAGAGAGAGAGAGAGAGAGAGAGAGAGAGAGAGAGAGAGAGGGGAGAGGGGATTAGATGATGATTGTTGGTGATCAAGCTTATTCATTGTTGAAAATGAGGTAAAAAAGACATCGATATAAGGAAAAAAAAGGGTTGAACGAACATAAAAAGAGTCAGAATTTAAATTGAAGTAAAACAGGTTTCATCGCAGCGCGACGGGTCCATCACGGCGCAATGGGACTATCGCGGTGCGATGATCATGCATGCAGTTTAGTGGGTTTTTTTTCATAACTTTTGATCTGAAAATTGAAATAAGATAAATAATATATATTTGGACAGATTTTGAAGTCTACTTTACAACCCATTTGGAATCAAATTGATATCTTTTGCAGAATAAAATATATAATTGAAATAGTGGAATAGTGTCAGTTTTGGATAGAATTTGGTATTTTGCTCATATCTTTTTCGTTATGCTCTAAAATTGGGATCATGATACATCATTGGAAAGATAATTTTAAGGGATATCCAACCATCTAAGGTTTGGATAAAAATAAATTAGGCACAAAAATAATATATGAACGTTTTAAAATTCGGATAGAATAAGGATTATCAAAATGAGGATTTTTTACTCATCACTGTGATTGGGTTTTGGGGAGACACAATCAATAATAATAATAAGAACAATAATAATAATAAAAATAACAATAACAATAAAAATAATAATAACAATTATAATTATCACTAGGGTTGACTTTGCTATAGCTAGAGGAGTGGGGGCCCAGATTGTATCTCGGCTTCCCACTAATTTATTGTAGGTTGTATAACTATTGTTTTTTGAGAAATAATAATAATAATAATAATAATAATAATAATAATAATAATAATAATAATAATAATAATAATAATAATAATAATAATGATGATAGTAACAATAATAAAAATAATAATAATGATAGTAACAATAATAAAAATAATAACAACAACAACAACACACAATAACAACAAAAATAACAATAACAATAATAATATGGGAATCATGTGAAAATAAAAATATAATTAAAAAAAAAAAAAAAGATGTTGTCCAAAAAAAAAAAAAAAAACGGATCGAGGTAGTATATACTATATATATTGATAAAAAGTGGAGATGTGGGAGTGCAAATTCATGGGAATTTCTGATTCCCACAAAACATTATGGGAATTGAATTACCAAGTTCCCAATTGGTAATTCAAAATTCCCATGAATTATAAATTACTTCATAATAACCAAACAAGTTGAGCCATTTCTTAGGAAATCTGAAGAAGGAACTAATGAAATACAAATACCTATAGAAATTTAACATCTATTTTTCAAATATTAAATTTTTATAAATTTGCTAATATTAGTATCTAAACTTATAGTTTTTTTTTTTAATTTTTATTATATATATAAACTTAATTTTTTATAATCTAGTGTGAATTAATAAGTACTTAATGAGATACTTCACTAAGACGAACTAAACAAAACTTTACCCTCTCTGTTTTCCTATCTACCAACACTCTATTCTTCTCATCTTATTTTCACTTACTTAGGTATAATAAGTTTAGATAAAATAAAGTTAGATAAGAGCTAATAAATTAAAATAAGATAATAATCGAACTAACTAAATATAAGGGTTGATAAAGTAAATAACATAAGATCTTGTAAAAAAAAAAATAGTGAATAACATAAGATAAGAGCAAATAATATATTTACTGCCTTATATATTGTCTAATGAGGTAAGATATTACTCCATCCATTTTTTTTTTTTTTTTTTTTTTGAATAGCCATCCATTTTTATTTAAAAGTCGCAATTTAACTTTAATTTGGGCACAACTCAGTTACACCACTTTGATCGATGTTTTTACTTTATAAATAAAATTAAATATAATGATGTATAGTAGGTGTTATAATCTTTGCAATGCATAATTGGCGAATATATAACATTATAATTTATATTTATTGATAATTAAAGATATCACTAGTTAAATTTCAACATTGCATTGGTAAGCATATCGGTTAAATTGGGGCACTAGAAAAGATAGATGGTAGATTGGTAGAGTATGAGTTGTTAAGTATGTGTTGAATTGTTGATAACTCTAATAGATGAGTCAGGTCTAATAAGTTTAGATAACATAAGTTCATAATTAAGACTAATAATGTAAGATAAAAGACAAAATTTTAAAAAAAAAAATCGGATGTACGATAAAATATTGTACATCCGTTATAAAGTTACCATAAAATGAGCAAAAGTTACTCTGAAATGAATAAAAGTTACCCCAAATATGCATACAAATAACCCAATACAAATAAAAATTATCTACACTTTATTTTATTAAAAAAAAAATCACATTTTAAATGACTAAAAATCAATTATTAGTGATTGAATGCAGTGCATGCATGGTTCCTACAGGCGTGGGTACCTTGCATCGTACAAACTTTTCGCGAAAGAACATATTATACAAATGTAAAGAACATACAGCTGTAGTGAGAAGAACATACTATTAAAAATGTAATGAACATATACCTAAAGTAAAAAGAACATATTTGCACCAAAAAAAGAGTGAAAAGAGCATATATATTGATGTTATTTGATTATCAGTGTAATGTACTTTTATTTATGATATAATGTACATTGCTTATTTTGAAATGTTCTTTAACTTTTGTCTTAAAATTTTTTTACAAAATAGTTATATTATTTTTTAAAAAACAACTACATGTTCTTTCCCTTATAGCGGTTATTTATTTAGGAATTACTTATTCTATTTGCTAGTTTTTAGGAGTATATTATTTAAATGTTTTTTTTTTTTTTGGTGTTTAGAGAGCCACAAGGGCGGGGGTGAGAATCGATCCCAGGATCTCCTGGAATCGGGAGGAAAGCTCTTACCACTTGAGCTATCCATCACTCTCATATTATTTAAATGTAAGTATATATTTTAATTTTTATTCCTGAATTAGCAATTTTATTGTAGGTTCAAGATGGTCATGATGTGGCTCGGCTTTTGTGATCTTAAAGCAAGAACATCCTTTTGGTCTAAAGATGAAGATGCTTCTTTTTGTCTTTACATTACCTCTACTGGTTTCATACTTTTTAGTCCTTTGCATTTCATCCCATCACTTTTAATTATTTCATTCATCATCATTTTATTTTTTTATTTTTTTTTTTTACAAAATCATGAAATTTGAAAGCGTAAAGCTTCTACCAGCCATTAATTTGGCCAATCATATTAAATATTAATATAAACTTTATTTAAAATAAACTTTATATTAAGTAGCTATTTCACCTGATGTGAATAACGTACTCGACATATACCTTAATCACTCAACACTTCATTACTACTCCGTATTTATCTTTCAATTTATGTAAGTAACTAAGTATATAGTTCATTACTCCCAATATTTCACAATGGTTGCATCAGTTTGACTAAGACACGTATTAGTACACCATTTTAAACATTAATATTTGTAATTATACATATTAATAAGATATTAAAAAGTACTAAGGAAAATTCGCAAATTGCAGTAATTTTAAAGTTAGTATTTGCAAATTGCAACCATTTAAAAAAAATCGCAAATTACAGCCTAAAAGTTCTTATAAATTATAAATTACAGCCCGATTTAACTTTTTCATCGGTTTACGTGTCGAAAAATATTCAATTAAGGTTTTAAGGGCCATTTTAGCACTTAAGTATCCTAATTGAGCTCATAATCAGCAAATTCTGAGTTCAATTTGGGCCCTTAAGTGCTAAAATGACCCCTAAAACCTTAACCGAATATTTTTCGGCACGTAAATCAATGAAAAAGTTGATATGAGGTGTAATTTACAATTTATAAGAACTTTTGGGCTGCAATTTGCAACTTTTTTTAAATGGTTGGAATTTGAAAAATACAAACTTTAAATGGCTGCAATTGACAAACTTTCCAAGTATTAAAGGTAGGTTGATGTATATTACTTAGGGCCTGTTCATTTCAGCTTAATTTTAGTTCAATTCAGTTTAGTTTAGCTCTAATTAGTTCAGTTCAGTCCAGTTTCAGTTCAGTTCAGCTCCTAATTTCCTTTTCTCATAAAATATCCATTTCAGCTCTATTCAGCTCCAATCAGTTTAGTTCAGTTCAGATCCAATTAGTTTAGTTCAGTTCCAATCAGTCCAGTTTAATTCAGTCCAGTTCAGTTTAATTCATTTCAATTCAACTCAGTTCAGTAAATGTGGATAGACCCTTAGTTTTCATATACGCTACGTTAATTTGATAGTTTGATAATATTTTTGGTGAAATGATAGTTTGATAATATGAATTATACATAAGAAAATAATTGATTTAAAGTGAAAAATATAAATAGCACTACCGAATTAATTCCATCAGTAGTATCTTAGCTACTTTCATGGAGAATAAAGAGGGGAAACACCAAACCTCAAGTAAAGAATATCTCGTTGCGAAAATTATCTAGTTGAGGAAACCTACAACTAAAGAAGAAACTCCTTGGGAAAAATCAAAATGCTATTTTTTAATCATTTATGAAAAGGCCACTTGAACAACTAATCATCGTATAATCAAATAATTAATCATCAAATCGTCCATTGAATAAAAAAGACACAACTAATCATCCTATCATCTAAATAATAAGCTCTTTTTTTTTTTTTTTTTTTTTTTTTTTAATTTTATTATTTTTTTGTGACGGGTTATAAAGCTTATAAAAAAAATGATAATGCTATATGCAGCCCTAAGAGCGGCATATAAGCATTTAATACACTTTATTTTTTAGTATTAAGTTGGGAATTTATCGACAATTTACGAGTAAATCGGTGTAAGAAATATTTATTTATTGCTAATTATTTCCATTTTTGCTCCTTATATGCGGGTTGCATCTATCTTTTTCCATTTTTATTGACTTTTTTTATTATTTTTTTTAACGAGAAGAAAAAGAATTTCATTAATGAAAGATATCCAAACGACACTTATAAACAATTCCTAAAGAATAAAAAATTCCAACACAAGTACAAATCACCTTAAAACTAGTTACATCGCAGACTCGATCAATGATCGCCATAATAAAATACTTCATCTGAAGCAATACAATCTATGAGTTGGCACTAATTTGGTTTATGATCCACGGGTAAGTAGTTGTTTAGGTGAAAAAACTCATATGGTCTTCTAGTTTTTTTCAGAGACAATGAAACCTTATGTTTCGGGCATTTTTTGGATAACCCGAAAGGGGGGTATGGATTCCCGCGGGAGACAGATCCGGGATGCAACACTCGTACGGCCTGAACACCTGCAAAACAACGGATCTCCGGTGTACCGGAGTTCCGCCTCCGACGATCAAGTTAGTGACCGGAAAACGGAATTTTAGAGAGAGAAAGTAGAGAGAAGTGAGAGCATATTTTGGGCATTATGCCTTTGGGAATTGTGTGTTCCTTCTCCATCATGAAATGATGGGGTATTTATAGGAAAATGGGAGATCATGCTCCTAGGGTTTCATAACCTAGGAAGATTGGTTGCCCTACACGTGGTTGACACGTGTATTAGGGTTTCCTTCATGCTAGGCATGTTTCCTTTATGGGCTTTGAGCCCTTCATTTTCTGATATCTCTCTTTAGGCCACGTGTCATGCTCTTATTGGCCTTTATTTAGCTGAGCAGGATGCCACGTGTCGGCTTATAATTGGGCCACTTGTTGGCCTCTCATTTGTCTATAAAAAGGGGGTAAAAATACCCCGAAACATAAGCCCCTCGAGAGGGGTGATTTCTCTTCTCAAGAGGGATTATACCTCTCGAAAATGAATTTATAACTTCTTTGAATTCGACATCTTGTCTAGTTCAAAAAAAGGTTTGATTAACTTGGAAAATTTTTATACCTTGGTCGGTATGATATTTTCTAAGTTAATCAATCATAATAATGATTGCCTTTGAACTAGACAGATGTCAATCATTATGCTTTTTAAGCCCCACTTTGATTGTCTTGCGACTGATGGGTTACTGACGAGGGGAAAACTAGATCGTTATCTAATCTTCCCTCGGTCAAACTAAATTTATAAACACTTAACAAACCTAAATACGAGTATAGAGGCAAGTCAAGGGTCGAACCCAAAGGAACGGTAATGTTCAAACACTTTCAATTATGCGCCTAAGCTAAGTCGAAGACGAAGGTAAGAAAGAATACTAACAAATAACAAAACAAGTAACCAAGGAAATAAAACACTAGGAAGGGGGATCAACAAGTAATCATGTCAATTGCAACAACTTGGGAAGAGCATGCCAATCAAAGGTTGTGAGGACTAAGTGATAAGAGCAATCAATAGGAATCAAAGAGCTATCTCCTAATTGTTAAGCTAGGGTTCACTATGAATAACAAACTAAGAGAATCACAATCAAAACCAATCGATAATTGCAATTCCTAAATCAATTGTTCATGTCATTAGCAATTACAATGCAATCTAGCATAATTCTCAAGGCCAAATTGAATTACACACATGCAAACCTTCACTAATCACTTTAATCTCAACAATTAATCAACACAATTCCAAAATTAATCACAATTAATCAATCATACAAGTTTCACCCAATTCCTAGCCAACAACTACTCAAACAACATCATCAAATCAACTATCAACTATAGAGAACAAGAATCAACAAAATATCAAGAACAATTACTCTAATCAAACATCAAATATCAAAATCAAACCAAACAAACATCAAATTAAACAAAGAAATTGAATGAGATAGAGTTTAGAAATGCTCATTGATAATTAAGAAGATCTCCAACACAATTGTCACACTTGCATCTTCAATCTCTCAATCACCATTGAAATTCCTCACATTCTCTCTCTAAAACTACTCCTAATCTAGCCTAATCTAGAGAGAGAAGCTATCAACCTAAGAGAGAGAAAACTATTCTAAAACTAAAGAATTACATGAATGAAGAATAAAATGAAACCAAAAACTATATAAACAAAAGGAGAAAAGAAGCTTAAAATCGTAAAAGACCCAGAAACCCGCGCCTGCGGAGAAATCGGCCGCGCTCGCGGAGAGGAACGGACACCCCGATAGCCGCGCCCGCGGGGCTAAGGCCCGCGCCCTCGGGGAGCCCTCGGGACAACTGCGGGTGCTTACTGCCCAAATACGGCAGTTTTGGAGCTGCAGCAACCCCGCGCCCGCGGCAGTTTTCCAAGGCCAACTTCAGAAGGTTGTAACTTTCTATCTAAGAATTGTATGAAGGCGTGCAACCTATCATTGGAAAGCTCTTCAAGTCTACTTTCCAACCCAACTTGAATCGGCCTAATCCAATCTGTAGAACTTGAGATATGACTAAAACAATGCACAAAGGTCCTATTTGATACTTTGCAATCCTTCGTTTTCTTTGTTTCAAACTCAAATTCAATTCCGAAAAGTGCATATTGATCCTAGTGGGTGCTTTTTTCAATTCCCATGCATATAGCCCGCGACGTACCTACAAAACAAGACAAAGAAACGGAGAAGCAAGAGAAATAGCCGAGAAATGAATAAAATGATAAGAAAGCCATTAAAAGCATGCATTTCTCTAAACTAACACAAAAACACGCGAATCGAGCATTATTCTCTAAAAACACGACATAAACGACTACAAAGGAGCATAGAAATATAAAGAAAACATAGCCTAAAGGTGCCATAAATGGCACGGATCAAATTCCCCCAAGCTAAACTTTTGCTCGTCCTCGAGCAAAACAAAATCCAACCCAAGGGAAAAAATGATGACATCATTCAAGCAAAGAAAGAAACGAGAAAACTAGAGAAGATGAGAATATACACTAACTCACTTTCGTAGGAATCACGATCAATTTTAGCAACTAAAGACAAGCCATTTAAACCCCTAGATCGCCTAGAGGACGAGTGATGCTCTCGTAAGGGTATCCTAAGAGTTTACCCATAACTCTCATAATAATACAAACAAGGCAAAGCATGAAAAAGAAAACAAAATACAAGAAAAGCAAACAAATGTTCATGAAAGGACTTTTGCAAATGTACAAGCACAATGAATGCAAATCTTTCTAAACATCTTTCTAAACAAGTAAGGGAGTGCACGCTATAAGATACCTAAGGTTGATTGAAACATAAAAATGCTAAGCATAGGAACTAGTTATCACACTCCACTTTCATCCCAAACGGTCTTACCGCGTTCCCCTACTAATCTCATATCTCCCCATAGTGAGCATCTCATAGATTCCGCGAAGGAACCGGAAAAAGATCAAATTTTTGGGCTACTCGACATCTTGACTTCGCATCCCCTTTCCTTAGGCAATGACCCATGATTCCCTCCCCCGAATAGTGACTCAACTTTCTAGGTCGAAAGGTCTTTCCCCAAGGTTGTAACATAAGGCATAAAGGGTGAAGGTAGGCTAAAATTTAAAATTTTGAGGTTTTCCTAAAAAGTGAAGCAAAAGGGTGATCAATCCTTAACAACACGATTAAGAAATCACCAAGCAAAAGCAACACCCCCAAGCTTATTTGAAGCTATACTCACAAGAAATATATACAAAAAGCGTAAACGCTTCTCCCCCAAGCTTAAATGAAGCATTGTCCTCAATGCTTAGAAGGAGAAAAGAATACATCAAAATATTTTTGAATTTTCACTTTTTTCAAATTTTTTTTCTTTTTTTTTTTACTTAAACTTGAAATGTCCTCGCCTTTTGCTAAATTCGGACGGCTTTTTCTATAATGCAATTTATTAGTCCATGCCTTTTATGATTAAGGACGACTTTTACTCAAACACTTGCCATTATCCACAAAGAAGACTTAATCACAAACTAGCACTCATAAAAACCAAATTTCCAACTTATCCACCACAAACTCCATCATACATGATCAATTTGCTTCACAAAAAACCAAGAATAGAAAGAAAATGAAACAAAAGGCCAAAGAACTAAAGATGTGGCTTGAAAAGAAGGTATAAGGCTCAAATGGTTGCAAGAAGGCAAATGGAAACCCAAAAACAAATATGAATCAAACTAACCTAAAACTGAAAAATACCACCCCGAAAAAGGTGCCTTTGTCCTCCCTAGATAGCTCGGTCTCGGGTTTAAGAATCATACATCAAGCTTTATAGATTAGGCTTGTAAAGTCAAGGACCCCATGCCGCTCATGCAAGAATATGATGAAAGCTTGAACAAATATAAATCTCACATGGTTGTAGCAAAAACTCACTAAGTTTGTCAAATCGAAGATAGGGAGCAACTACCAACATGCCACAAACAAGTAGAATCTGGCTTCATGATCCCCCTAGTTCTAGACAACTACCTTAGCATGCTTTATCCTAGAATCAACCAAACGTATCTCAAACCATGCACACCACTACCATTTAGGAAGAAAAGCATTCAATTATACAAGTCCAAATGTTATTATGTCCAAAGCAAGAACAAAACAAAACACATTGCAAATTTGCCTTGATAGAAACAAAAATCTTTTTAGAGTTTTTCAAAATATAAGAACATGGAAAAGCATATACAAAGGTGCATAGCATACATGAATCAACATCCCACCAAACATGATAGAATACCCTCCCCCAAGCTTGAATGAGACATTACACTCAAACATAAATCATATAATCCATGGGAGGGGAAAACAAGGAGATCAATCCAACAAACCAACATATGTCCAACAAGTCATCATCCACTAGAGAAAGAGCAAGGAAGGATATTACCGGATATTAGGTGGGTGTAAATACCCGCAAATGACCCAATTTAACCTTTCAAAGCTAATTTCTCAAGAATTAAACCTTGTTTCCATATGCTAGCAAAAATAGGAGTCGAACTTCCTCGATTCTTGATCCAAATCGAAGCACCGAAGTATATCAACTCATGTACCTAGCAAAAGGCACACAAAAATTTCCATGAGAGAAAATCTATTCTAAAAAGAAAAGAAAATGAAAGCAATAAAACACGGGTTACTTCCCGAGAAAGTCTTGCTTAAGGTCCAAGCTTGACCGCTCTAGAAAATAATAATTCAACGCGCGCAAGAGCTTGTCAAATGCACTACTACACATTTCATAGGAGAGAAGGTAGGCAAATGACGCGAAGAGTACGTGCAACAAGGATAGTGCACGCAAATGAGGAGAGAGATGCCAAGAAAAGGAAGAGGAAGAATCAAAAGAAAATTCAACAAAATATGAAGAAAAAGAAAAAGAAGAACAAGAAGAAAAAGAAGGCAAACTCTCCTCAAAATATTTTTGGGTGGCAACATCACCCTTTTCCTCAATTCGGGACGAATGAGCTTCATTCAAATCATCATAGACAAAAGGGTCCCCAATAGGCCAATAGGCTCATTGACAAAAGAAGGGAGGGAAATAGGAGTGTAAGGGATATGGTTGAATCTTCTTGAAGAAGGGGTATGAGAAAAGAGAAAAGGGGCTATAGTCTCACAAATGAACTTTTTCTCACCACCATGCCTCAAATCACCAATAAGAGCATGGAAATCAATCATAGAGTCCTTAAAAGAAGAACACTCATGATATCCATCTCCCTCAAACATCCAACCTCCAAGAGGAACAACATAATTCCCTCCATAACAACTATGAACAACAACTCCCTCAACAACTTTAAAGCCCAAGGTCTCAAAACCATGCATGAATGGATGCAAATTAATTTCAAACTCATCTCTCTCCCATGAAGCATCCTCAATGATCTCATTTAAAAGGCTATGGGTTTTCTTTTGACTCTCAAAGAATGCATTGGTCATAACCTCAATCGAGTCGAAATACTCATGGATAGAAAAGTCACAAACATGCACATGAGACTCATCAAGATGGGAAAGAGGGTTAGAAATTTCAATATCAACACTCTCTTCATTCTCAACTTCTTCACCATCACTCAAATGCTCACCAATGGGATCCTCACACTCTCTTGGTTGCTCAAAATCATCATCATCATCCTCAACACACACATTAAATTGGGATTTATCACAAACAAGCATCAAGGATGACAATTGGCTTTCTAACTCTTCTCCTCTTCTCTTTTCCTCCTCAATACGCTCCTCATTCTTTTTCATTATCTCTAATTGACCTCTCATAGAATTAAGAATCATCTCCTTACTAGGCCCAAACTCATTATCAAGCTCAATGCGCCTAATTTGAGACTCAAATGTATCAACAAGAGATTCAAAAGATGTAAAAGGTTGAGGCTCAACAAGAGAAGAAGAAGTACAACCAATATTGGAAGAATAAACATTAAGATCATGAGCATATACATCACATTGGGGAGTGGGGGCACAATTTATAACATGAGATTCATCATTAAGGGAATAAGCACATCACAAGAAGGCATGGTAAATAATGAAGAATATTGAAACACACCATTAGCATCAACTTAAGCTTGCACTTCATTATCATGAACAAAAGGAGAAATAAAGTTGAAATCATGTGTTCTAGGTTCACTTAAGGGATCATGTGACAAATCATGGGAATTCATGCTAATATTAGAAGAATCAAGACATTGCATATCAATATTAGACTCATGATTACCCCTATCATAAACATCCCTAGCAAACCAAACATAAAAATCCCAAGCATCCTCAATTGACAATGCTCTAAATTCACCATTATGCATACATTCAACTTCATCCCTAGTTTGCTCATTCAAACCAAAATAACAAATCTCAAAAGCCTCCCAAATATTACAACAATTATAGTCCAAAAATCCCTCAAGTCTAATGAAATATTCACAAAAAGGCTCATTGCTATATTGAGGAAATGATACACATGCCATTTTTTTTTTCACAAAACAAACAAAAATCAAATAAAAGTAAAAATATACACAAAGACCTAGACTCAAGCAATCAAAAACACTTAAACAAAGACACCGTTCCCCGGCAACGGCGCCATTTTGACGAGGGGAAAACTAGGTCGTTATCTAATCTTCCCTCGGTCAAACTAAATTTATAAACACTTAACAAACCTAAATACGAGTATAGAGGCAAGTCAAGGGTCGAACCCAAAGGAACGGTAATGTTCAAGCACTTTCAATTATGCGCCTAAGCTAGGTCGAAGACGAAGGTAAGAAAGAATACTAACAACTAACAAAACAAGTAACCAAGGAAATAAAACACTAGGAACGGGGATCAACAAGTAATCATGTCAATTGAAACAACTTGGGAAGAGCATGCCAATCAAAGGTTGTGAGGACTAAGTGATAAGAGCAATCAATAGGAATCAAAGAGCTATCTCCTAATTGTTAAGCTAGGGTTCACTATGAATAACAAACTAAGAGAATCACAATCAAAACCAATCGATAATTGCAATTCCTAAATCAATTGTTCATGTCATTAGCAATTACAATGCATTCTAGCATAATTCTCAAGGCCAAATTGAATTACACACATGCAAACCTTCAATAATCACTTTAATCTCAACAATTAATCAACACAATTCCAAAATTAATCACAATTAATCAATCATACAAGTTTCACCCAATTCCTAGCCAACAACTACTCAAACAACATCATCAAATCAACTATCAACTATAGAGAACAAGAATCAACAAAATATCAAGAACAATTACTCTAATCAAACATCAAATATCAAAATCAAACCAAACAAACATCAAATTAAACAAAGAAATTGAATGAGATAGAGTTTAGAAATGCTCATTGATAATTAAGAAGATCTCCAACACAATTGTCACACTTGCATCTTCAATCTCTCAATCACCATTGAAATTCCTCACATTCTCTCTCTAAAACTACTCCTAATCTAGCCTAATCTAGAGAGAGAAGCTCTCAACCTAAGAGAGAGAAAACTATTCTAAAACTAAAGAATTACATGAATGAAGAATAAAATGAAACCAAAAACTATATAAACAAAAGGAGAAAAGAAGCTTAAAATCGTAAAAGACCCAGAAACCCGCGCCTGCGGAGAAATCGGCCGCGCTCGCGGAGAGGAACGGAGAGGAACGGAGCCCTCGGGACAACTGCGGGTGCTTACTGCCCAAATACGGCAGTTTTGGAGCTGCAGCAACCCCGCGCCCGCGGCAGTTTTCCAGGGCCAACTTCAGAAGGTTGTAACTTCCGATCTAAGAATTGTATGAAGGCGTGCGACCTATCATTGGAAAGCTCTTCAAGTCTAGTTTCCAACCCAACTTGAATCGGCCTAATCCAATCTGTAGAACTTGAGATATGACTAAAACAATGCACAAAGGTCCTATTTGATACTTTGCAATCCTTCGTTTTCTTTGTTTCAAACTCAAATTCAATTCCGAAAAGTGCATATTGATCCTAGTGGGTGCTTTTTTCAATTCCCATGCATATAGCCCGCGACGTACCTATAAAACAAGACAAAGAAACGGAGAAGCAAGAGAAATAGCCGAGAAATGAATAAAATGATAAGAAAGCCATTAAAAGCATGCATTTCTCTAAACTAACACAAAAACGCGCGAATCGAGCATTATTCTCTAAAAACACGACATAAACGACTACAAAGGAGCATAGAAATATAAATAAAACATAGCCTAAAGGTGCCATAAATGGCACAGATCAGTTACTTAAAGTACCTTTCTTACAAGGTTTGATTAGCTATTAAGCTTTTTCAATTCCTCTTATTCATGAGGTTTGCCCTATTTGGTCTATCGTTCTAAGGATTATTTTGGACCTAGGCTTGTTAAAAGATATTTGTCAATTAGACATTTTTTCTTTAATGGCCAATTAGGCTTAGATGCTTTTTTTTTTTTTTTGCATTCATTCGGCATTTAGTCTTGAAGGTTTCAATTAACTTAGGCTAGGATAATGCCGAGAAACATTTAACACTTGCCGAGGGGCTTTGCCTCGTGTCTGTGCCGAATTAGATATAGCATTTTCCGAGATTCTTATTCTCGTCTCTATGCCACGTGGGATGGATTTTCCTTTATCTTTTCTAGGCGTCCAACGACTTTTTAGTTGTTTGGACTAACCTTTGAGAGGTCAATTGACATTATCTTTTTGGCCCTCTCAATAACTTCAAGTTCTTATTAACAAGAAGTTTCATCCTATGCCCTTGTCACTTATGACTCAATTGGGCTCGGACTTAGTTGGGCGAAAGTTGACCATCTGTCACTTCTTGCCCTTGCTTTCAGAATTCTTTTTGGCGCATGGGCTTAGAATTCCTGTATTTTGGAGTACCTTTGAGATTTCTATTCGACATTTCTGCCGCCTAGAATCTTTGTACTTTGGAGGTTTAAGCTATACAATGTGTTTTTCCGAGTAAATCTTCGGGATTATACTCGGTGTTTTACCATCGTATTGGAAATTATACTTAGCAATGTTGCCGTATGTATCTTCCATCTTGGCTTTCTCCTTGCATGGGAGCTCGGCACATGTGCCATTTTGTTCTTTTGTATGGTAAGTCTTACTCATAGACTCATAGTTGGGGGGTGATGTATGAACATCTCAACCTCTTCTAGAGTTTCTGTACTTGTTTGGATGAAGGAGCCATTCAATGTACACTTGGATCATATAAAGATCTGTACATTGCCCTATTAAGGGAGGCTTATCCGAAGGTATTAATACGTTTATTGGCCGAGGCCTTATAATAAGGGACCTTTGTCCTTAATTCATGAAGTGGCTACTCAATAAGGAACGTTTGGACCTTAGTCTTTCCTTATTGCCCCAACGGGGTGGCTTGTATTTCAAAGACTTGAATAAAATGTGACAACTTAGCATTTATTATAGTAATTAGGTCGTTCAAAAGCTAGAAGGAGCTGCCCGACCTTGAAGCTTTCTTCTATCTTCGATTATCATCTTGATTATATTGTAATGATACCCGACCTTGAAGCTATCTTGTGAGCAATTAATGCTTGTGTAGATGGTCGGACACTAAGTAGGCATCTTGAATTCATGGAGGGCCTACTCAGCCTAATTTCACTAGGCTTTAGAAATTTGTTGCCGCTTGCAGTTTTTAGTAATAAGTCGAGGCCTAATGATCCTCGTCCACTTGGCTTTTCACAATTGCTGCTTATCTTTCTAAAGGAAGGTTGCTTTCTCATTAGCTGTTCGATACTTTAACTCTTCCAATTTATCTTCCAAAAAGAAGATTGTATTCTCAAGCTAGGCCTTTCAGCTCATGCATCGGCCAGCTCGATCAGTTGCTTTGCTATCACTTGCGTACTTGCCCCTATCCATTAGGACTTTACGCTTGGTTAGCCTCATGTCCGTTTGATTATTTTCGGACAGGCCTCATCTTGGTGCTTGGTTTCACTTTGTTGTTGGACGAATCTCTAGAGGCCCCACTCCAGATGTTGCATGACGTTATACGGCAGGCTGCATGATTTGGCTAGGACTTTAATGCCTTGCCATTGATCTATGTTGCTAAATACTCGTCACCGATGCCATTCCGTTGGAGCGTACTAAGTCTGGGTGACTTTTTTGCCCCTTGTACAAGTCTTAGGACTCTACATTTGGAAGCTCGGCATGTGTGTCGTCTAGCCCCTGCTCATTCTTCAATAATCGCCTGCCTGCAACTTGGTCAGCTGGCGCCCGCTTAGTCTTCTGAGGAGGGTCGTCCATAAGTAGCTATGATCTTGGCTTAGAGTTGTCTTGCATGCCCATCGCATGCCCATCTTCGAGGGATGATACGCACGTCTACTTGGACAAGATGTTGGTCGGTCGGTGAGGGAACCATAGTAGCTAGTCGTTCTACCTTGGTGCTGAATTGTTTGTGCTGGTTAACTTCTTTTGCAAAGGCCGCCTAGAAATAAGAAGGAGGTTCCTTTGCTTAATAGCAGCTTGGCCACCTAGCTAGATCAGGCTTTTAGCCGCATAAAAATGAGAAGGTGGTCCTTTGCTAAGTAGCAGCTCGGCCACCTAGCATGGTAAGACAACGTCTGCCTAAAAATGAGGAGGTGGTCCTTTGCTCAATAGCAGCTCGGCCACCATCTAACTTTAGTTGGCACATTGGCCAATTCATTCCATGTACGCCTCAAAGCGGTTAGGATGCCCCTTGCTAAATAGTAGCTCGGACACCCAGCCATGGTCGGCTTAAGAACCTGTCCGCCTGAAATTGGTTAGGAGGTCCCTTGCGCAATAGCAACTCGGACACCTAGCCATGGCCGACTTAGTACCTGTCCGCCTGAAATGAGAATTTTTTTTTTTTTTTTTAAATCAATATTCTCAATCATAATAATGATGCTTGATTTTTCCACTGAAGTCAAAGGAATGTGCCAAATCAAAGGCTACTCGGACATCTTGTGCTTGACCATATTACAGGTCGTCTGAATTTAGGAACATGGGCTATTGCTCTACAGCAGGTCAGACACCTAACTCTCGGCTCCCGTCCGACCATCTTCAAGTTTTTACTCGGCCTCTTGGGTAGCTCGGACAGGTTTGAAAGTTGAGGCAGGTCAGACACTCTTTTAAGGTCGTCCAGGGTGCTGCCCGGCCAGCTGTTTGTGCATATAGCAGCTTGGACATGGAAATGTCTATATATATATATATATCCAAATTATTATAATTACTTAGTCTATTCCGCTTTCAGTGCCGCCTTGAATTAAAGAGATGAGGCTGCCCTCACATGGAGCTCGGCATTCATGATTAGCAGCTATGCCGAACTGTTGTGCTTCGGAGAGCGATCTTATTCATTAAACTCGGCCAGCCTATTGTCTACAAGGAGTGACAGATCAGATGGTCAGCTTGCTCTCTAATTTTTGCTCGAATATTATGAACTCAAGATTGCTCTCAAATGGTCTGGCTGAGTGAACTTGAATGCCACTTGACTTTGAGCTCATGGAAGAGGAAATTTATGTAGGAATGCAGCTCCTACATTTCCACTAAAAATTTAGCATCTTTCTTCACTCGTACTCTTCACATCGAACATGTAAATTATGATAACTTATTATCATTGTATATGGATTGCCTTTGAACTCGGCCAGCTTGCCCCTCTCTCGGCCCATACTCAGCTCGGCCAAGCTCTGTCCGCACAAAAGTGAAAGAGGAGGTGGTTCTCTGAAGTGCAACTCGGCCTTCTACTGCTGCCGACCTGCTATGTTTTCGATGCCCATCATCACATTTTTACTCGGCATCGTGCGTCCGTTTGATTAGCTTGCCGAGTTTCTATGCTCTTTGAGGGTGAGCTTACCCATTTCTCTCGGCCAACTTACCTTGGCCGTATAGAATTTAGAACATGAAGCTTCACGTGAGAGTAACTCAAGGTTGCAGGCCGCCCAGATTTAAGAACATGGGGGCTCTTTGAAGGGCAACTCGGCCAGGTTATTGGCCGCATATAAGCAGGAATCTGGTGATTTGCGTGATAGCGGCTCGGTCTTCTGCTAAGGCCGACCTGCTATGATTGTAATGCAAATCATCATTTGTCTACTCGGCCAGCTGCCATTCTTGACTTGGTAAAAAATTATGGCCGCACCAAATTGGGAATTCAATGCTTCTCTAATGTGCAACTCGGCCTGCTGTGGTGCTATTGCTGCCGCATAAAAGCAAGAACTTGGTGCTTATCTGATGGGCTACTCGTACACCCTGCCCCATGCTGGCCGACTATCTATACTAGGAGGGGTGTCGCTTTCCATTTAGCTCGGCGTATACTCAACTCGGCCAAGCTTCTGTCCGCATAAAAGTAAAGAGATGGTGGCTCTTTGATATGCAACTCGGCCTGGCTAGGCGGCTGATCCAGGCAGCTAATACGGGCAGCTGGCCGCATGAAAATAGGAACATAGAAGGGCAGTTTGAGGGCAACACGGCCAAGCTGCAGCTCGGCCAACTTCCTTGCCTTTTTATACGGCCACCACTCAATTTTTTTCATCTTTTTTTCTTGAAAAAATGTTTGAAGGTCATTTTCGGGCCCTAAACAAACTCGGATGTCTAAAAAAGCCTGTCAATCACGGCATAGCCGTGAGTTTGACTCATTGGCCCGTTTCCATTTTTGAAAAGGTATTTTATGAAGCATTCTGACACCGTGAGCCCGACTAGTAGAAATCATTTCCCTTATTTTGGACGATTTTCTTCGTCGTCAAGTAGACGAAGGACGAGCTTCTATCTTAGCCGTCCGACTGAAATTCATTACATTTGCTCAAAGGCAAGTCGGACACCCAACTTGGCTCCCGTCCGACCACCTATTCTTGCGAGGACCATCTTCAAGCTTTTACTCGGCCTATTGAGCAACTCGGACATACTGCCGGGCAAGGTTGCTGGCCGCCTATTTTTGGGAACATGGTGGTTCTTTGAAGGGAAAGTCGGCCAGGTAACTTGTTGCTCAATTAGGCTTGCTAGCAGCTCGGCATATTGGCCGCTGCTGTACGCTGCTACTGCCGAGTCCGCTCGGCCACACTGCTACTTGTCCAGGCAGCTACTTGGCCGAGTTGTTATGTTTGTAATGGTGAGGTTTCCGATTTCACTCGAACAACAGCTTGGACAGATTGTTGGACGCCCAAAATCAAGAACTTGATGTGTGTTTGAGATGCAACTCGGCACCTGGCCATGCTGCTTGCTACTCAGCTATGCTGCTATGCTTGGCCGAGTTGCTATGCTTGCAAGGGTGTGGTTTCCTATTTCATTCGTCCAGCTCAATTCAGCTGCTCTTGGCCGTATAAAATATGAAACATGGGGCTTTGCATAATGGCAACCCGGACACTCAGCTCTGGTTGGCCGACCATCATTGCTTGTGAGGGTGAGCTTACCCATTTCACTCGAATGGGCAGCTCGGACACATGGACGCTTGGAGTAATTGCTAGTGTACTCGGCCAACCTCATACTTTCTTCTAAGTTAAGGCCGAGCACCTATGTTTTGAAGGGCATGGATTGCCTTTGACTTCGGCCATCTATTAGGCTGCTCGGTCAAGCTCCCTCTTTTTTTTTATTCAAAAATTGGCCATTCGGCTTATATATATATATATATTATTATTTTTTTATATATACTTTTGTATATACTTTTTTATTTTTTAATATATACTTTTGTATATACTTTTTTTTTTATTTGTATGGTATTGAGTTATCCTTTGACGCTATCTCTCGGACGTACTCATGAAATTTCAAGTATTTTCTCAACTTGCAAATTTCTAAGGGCTTGTATGCCTAGGAGTGTTCCTGCCTTATTTAGGTAAAATATACCTTGGGCGATTTGTAGGAAGTCCTGATGTTCTTCCGTCCGCCCGTTATAAGGTCGGATGGATGAGTCGACCGTGTGGTCTTCATGGCCGAGTAATTTAGCTAAGGGTGCCCCTGATTGGCATTCTACTCGGCCTGTATGAGTAGCTATGCTTGTGTAAGCAAGCTTTTCAATTTTGGCTCGTACAGGGTGCTTGGCTGCCCTGTACGAGTAGCTATGCTTGTATAAACAAGCTTTTCGATTTTGGCTCGTACAGACTGCTTGGCTGCCCTGTACGAGTAGCTATGCTTGTATAAACAAGCTTTTCGATTTTGGCTCGTACAGGCTACTTGGCTACCATGTACGAGTAGCTATGCTCGTATAAACAAGCTTTTCGATTTTGGCTCGTACAGGCTACTTGGCTGCCCTGTACGAGTAGCTATGCTTGTATAAACAAGCTTTTCGATTTTGGCTCGTACATGCTACTTGGCTGCCCTGTACGAGTAGCTATGCTCGTGTCCATGAGCTTCTTGCTTTTGCTCATCCATTTGACTAGTTGTTTGACTAGGTCACAAGCACACATCCAACAATGTAGCTTGATGATTTTTTTTTTTTTATAATCATAATAATGATCATGACTTTGGGTTTTAGTGCCGCCCAAGTCTTATCCTTCATACAAGAGTTCGTCTCATTCTCTTAAGACTGACGACGTTCTAAAAGAATTACAATTTTGCCCTCACAATGGGTTACATTTGTACGGAAGAGTTCTACTTCATGAAAAGGTGTTCGATTATGGCTAAGTGCCATTCCAGATGTGCCTCCCCACAGACGGCGCCAAATGTTTCGGGCATTTTTTGGATAACCCGAAAGGGGGGTATAGATTCCCGCGGGAGACAGATCCGGGATGCAACACTCGTACGGCCAGAACACCTGCAAAACAACGGATCTACCGGAGATCCGTCTCCGACGATCAAGTTAGTGACCGGAAAACGGAATTTTAGAGAGAGAAAGTAGAGAGAAGTGAGAGCATATTTTGGGCATTGTGCCTTTGGGAATTGTGTGTTCCTTCTCCATCATGAAATGATGAGGTATTTATAGGAAAATGGGAGATCATGCTCCTAGGGTTTCATAACCTAGGAAGATTGGCTGCCCTACACGTGGTTGACACGTGTATTAGGGTTTCCTTCATGCTAGACATGTTTCCTTAATGGGCTTTGAGCCCTTCATTTTCTGATATCTCTCTTTAGGCCACGTGTCATGCTCTTATTGGCCTTTATTTAGCTGAGCAGGATGCCACGTGTCGGCTTATAATCGGGCCACTTGTTGGCCTCTCATTTGTCTATAAAAAGGGGGTAAAAATACCTCGAAACACCCTAAATCTTCAATCTTTAGCACACGAACAAACAAAAAAAACTAAGCCTAATTGAATAAACACCATCATAAAGATGAAATCCATTTATTGAAAGCAATTAAATTTTTTTTGGGGCTTACCACCGGTAAAAACACCGGTGGAATCACCTACAAAAAATTACAATAATTGAGATCAAAAGAAAAAAGATGGAAGAAAAAGAGAAAGAAGGAGAAGAGTGAAGGAAAACCTTCAAAAAGCAGAAAAAATCTAGCAATGGAGGCTAGAAAAACCCTCCCATGAGAAAACCCAAGAGGGAACCAAAAAACCCTCCCAAGAAGAAAAGTTAGAGGGAACTTAAAATTCCATAAATATTGAATTCTAAAGCATTTGGCTGATTTTTTAAATTTAATTTTAATTTCAAAATTAATTATATATGTTAATTCATATTTTTAATTTTTTGAAAATTAATTAGGAAAATTATAGAGAAAAAATTCAAAAATTATTTCAAAAATAATCAAAAAATTTCAAAAATTAAACAAATGATCTATAATTTTTTTTTTTTGAAAAAAATAATTAATATGACATTAGAAAATAAATCAAAATCAGCTAATAAAAAATTAATAGAATGGTAGTCATTTTAAAGATGACTACCACAGATCAAGTGGACAATATTTTATTAATTTCTTTAATTTTAAGACTAATTTGGGAAATCGATCCGATATAATGGCAACTTTAATATACTTTTGTTCACTTTAATCAAGAATTTGAAAAATAAATTTAGATAAATCCAGATAAGATAAATCCGGGATATAAAATTATTATAATAGTTACTAAGGGCCTGTTCATATTTACTAAGCTGAGCTGAACTGAACTAAATTGAACTAAACTGAACTGATTGGAGCTGAACTGAACTGATTGGAGCTGAACTGAAAAATTAAAATGCATAAAACTGAACTGAACTGAACTGATTAGAGCTGAATTGAACTGAACTGAACTGATTAGAGCTGAACTGAAATGAACTGAACTGAAAATAAGTAAATATGAACAGGCCCTAAGTCCAAATTAGAGATAAAATAATCTCAAAGCATATTTAATGTATTAGATAAGTTCAAAGGGGTAAATAAAACTAGCAATATTGAGAAGTACTCTACCAACATATAATTTGAATGATATTTACTTTTATCTTTAGAAAAATGAAAATTAAAAACCTATACCCCCTATATTCATGTAAAGATCTATTACCCGTTGATGACCAATTTTTGAAAGTAGTATGCCATGTATAAGCTTTTAATAGGTCTATTTTTTTAATTATTAAAAAAAAAAAAAAAAAACCCAAAAGAAAAAATTTAAAGCCCCCAAACCTAAAATTCAAGCACAACAACCCTCTATCACCCACTCTCACATTGCAAAACAACCCCACGATACTCAAACACCTGATCACCAGACCACCAATCATGCCAACCACCCGACCACCAGCCCCCCAACAACACCTTTTATCTCCAACACTGTCGTAGATCTCCTCCAACTCCACTGTCACAGCCAACCAAAACTGCACCAAAAAAGAAAAGGGGAGATGAATCAGATGATGATTAGGTTTTTAGGGCTAGAGGTGTGATTTTCGGGGTATGACAAGTGGAGGCTAGGTCGTCAACAGCGATGATTCTGGATTAACGGCAGAACCCTTGGGTACGACGGCGAGAATCGGGAGATGAAAAGGAGTACCCGAAAACCGCCATTTACTTTGTAATTAATTTGAAATTGGATTGAATTAGAGCTATTTAGGGCTACTCTGCTTCGGCGAATGCTGCTGGCGGTTGTGCGACGATAATTTGTCGCGGGATGGTGGTGCGCAACTGATAGGTTGTGGTCGTGGCCTTAGTCTGGTGTGGGGTTGGGGTTTTCAGGTTGTGAGGGGATGTGTCCTGGCCAGCTATGGGGTTTTCATGGTGGGAGTGGTGGTGCATGTTTTGGTGGTTGGTGTTTTAGATAGTGGTGAGGTTTTCGCGGTGGTGGGGCTATGGTAACATCCCATAGGCGGTACTGGGTGGCCTGACTATGGTACAGTGGTAGCCATGGAAGGGGGTAGCCTGGTATGAGGAAATAGATCTAGAAAAAAAAATTTAACCTGTTTAGGTCAAATAATGGATCTTTAAATGAAGATAGGAGGTAATAGTTGGATTTTTATAGAATAATCAAAAGGTTGGATTTTTAAGGGAGGACCGGTGAAAGGTTGGACTTTTAATTTCCATTTTCTTTTAACATGGGAGAAAGTATAATGTATTCACAATTGTACTTAGCAAGTTAGCAATCTTCCACTAAATTGTAATTCCTTAGCTCTCCATTTAAGTACAAATGACTCTTTCGAATGACATCTAGGGCATAGTGAATTAGGCCTTGTTTATTTCACCTTATTTTTACTTATTTCAGAAAAAATAAGTTCATATCAGATTAGAAAAAATAAGTTCAGATACTCCCTCTGTATTTTAATAAGTGTTACAATTTGACCAAAACGCATATCGAGATATTACTTTGACCATTAATTTATCTAATTATATGTTAGTAAAGTCATATGAAATTTTATAATATGAAAATATACATTATAACGAATCCAACAATATATTATACAAAAAGATTTGTTTTTTTTTTTTTTATTTTTTATTTTTTTATTTTTTTTATATATTGGTAAATTAATCACGTCGAAACCTGAATAGTGAAAAAAGTCAAACTGTAACACTTATTAAAACATGGAGGGAGTAAGATCATCGTTTTATGTGCAGTTTTTTATCGCTAAATATCTTTAATTTCGTAATGAAAAAAATTATGAAAATCACATATTAGTAAAATACACATTATTACGATTCTAACAAGACCCCACTTGATATATTTTTTATGTATAGATTATCGTATATTTAAAGTCAAAGTTTAATTAAATTTAACATTCAGATTAGACCAAATCAGATCAGATCAGATATGTTTAGATAAGCAAAAGTAAGGTGAATCAAACAAGCCCTTAGTGAAAAGGCCAAGGTGAGCTATTTCATAGAGGATTATTGGAGACGAAAGGACGATTAAATGCTTGTGTCATGTCCGTATATGAGACTCTAGCAATAATTCATACTTTCTCTGTTCATATTATTTTTCCTATTTTAACCAATATTGTCTCTGGAAAAGATTTCATGCAGGAAGAACAACTAAAACGAAGGCGGTACTAGTTTTGGATCAATCACCTAAAACTTTGCATTACAAAATCAAATAATTAAGGGATGGGAAATTCTCTCTGGTAACCACGAACTTTATTTTTTTCTCAGTGGTAAAACCTAAAACTTTTGATTATCAATGGTAATCACGAATTAACAAAATTAAGTTAATGATAACATTAATGATATTAAAACATCATTAAACAATTAACCAGGGTTAATCTTAGGTTAAGTAACAATAGATTTACATTAATACCCTTCAAATTATTTTTTTTAAACAAAATAAAAACAAAAAATCCAAACCCCTCCTCGACCACCAGCCAACCACCAGCCCTCCTCCCTTTGCCGGCGCTCATCTCGGTGCGGCTGACGACGTCTCAACCCTCTACCCCGCCGGAGACCCCCACCACCAACACTCCAATCCCAAAACGAGTTCCCCTCCCTTCACTAGTAGAAAAAAAGCATTAGGCACCCCCCATATGGCACCGGTTCAGGCTAAACCGGTGCCCAAAACCGGTCTAGAAATGGGCGGGATTTTAGAAGAAGAGAAAAGGCACCGGTTCAGACCAAACCGGTGCCAAAAACTAAAAAGGCACCGGTTTGAACCGGTGCCAATTGAACCGGTCCTCAATTAAAAAAAAAAACCGCTTAAACTTTATTATTAAAAAAAAAAACCCGCCCATATATAAACCCCCCAAACCCTATTTCTCATTCTCGCCGCTTCTCCTCTCCTCTTCTTTCCTTCTCTTTCTCTCTCCTCTTCTCCTCTTTCACTCACCAGCAGGCAGTCTTTCTCATCTCCTCCTTCTCCCTCAATCTACCACGTCTCCTTCTCCTTCAAGACCACCACGAACACCACCACGGAGACCACCACGAGCACATGCAACACCACGAACACGTCTCCTTCTCCCTCAATTTCTGGGTTTTTTTTTTCCGATTTCACCTTAGGTTTTTTTTTTTTGTGATTTTGATTTTTTTTTTTTGTCAATTTCTAGTTTTTTTTTTTTAACTCGATTTTAATAGATTTATTATTTTCGATTTTTTTTTTTCAATGTCTGGGTTTTTATTTCGATAGCAATTTCGATTTTTTTGTTTTCGATTTCTGGGTTATTTTGTTTCCGAATTCAATTTTGATTTTTTTTTCTCATTTTTGTTTCTTGTTTATTCGATTTTAATACATTTTGTTTTCGATTTTGATTTTTTGTTTTTCTATTTCTGGGTTGTTTTTTTCCGTTTTCAATTTTTATTTTTTTTTTCGATTTTTGTTTATTATTAGATTTTAATATATTTTGTTTTCGATTTTGATTTTCGTTTAATTGATTTTCGAAATTGATTTTTCTGGGTTCTGAGTTTAATTTATTTCGAAAATTTTGGGAATAATTTTAATTGATTTTTCTGGGTTCTGAGTTTAATTGATTTCGAAATTGATTTTGAATTTTTTTTTTGCGTTTAATTGATTTTCGAAATTGATTTTTCTGGGTTTTGAGTTTAATTGATTTCGAAAATTTTGCGTTTAATTGATTTTTCTGGGTTTTGAGTTTAATTGATTTCAAAAATTTTGGGAATAATTGATTTCAAAATTTTTGGGGTTAATTGATCTTCGAAAATTTTGGGGTTTAATTGGTTTTCGAAATTTTGGGGTTAATTGATCTTCGAAAATTTTGGGATTTAAAACACATTCAAAAATTTTGTGGTTAATTGTGTTTCGATTTTTTTGGGTTTTTTCTGGTTATTTATTTATTAAATTATTTTGATTTTTGAGTTCGTACATTATATTCTAAGTTCACAAGTGATGCATGAGTTTTCTGGGGTTTTTTTTTTGCATTTTTTTGTGAGTTTTATTGATTTCTGGGTTTTAATTGATGCAGGTGTTAGATGCACAAGGAATTCAAGACTTTGATTTTGGAATATTGTTTTTGATGTTGTAATTTTTTATTTGTATTTTTTTTTTTGTATTTTTCAATATCTATTTAACGTTGAATTTTATTGTATGATTATAATTCATTGTATTTTTTTTTTTTTTTTGTATTGTACAATAACAGTTTAATATATTGTTGTATTTCACTTTCTTTTGCGCTTGTCTAATTTATAGTTTGATGTTCTAATTTATTTTAGTTGATGTAATTTTTAAGTAAAAAAAGGCAAAAAAAAAAATTAAAATTTTGGGCAGTTTTGGCACCGGTTAACCGGTGCCAAAACCAATGAAATTAATTATTTTGGTTCATTTTTGGCACCGGTTAACCGGTGCCTAATTGGGTATATGGCACCGGTTTTGAACCGGTGCTAAAAAGGGGGGTATTTGGCACCCCCCACATAGGCAGCGGTTCAAACCGGTGCCTTAGACCGGGTTTGAACCGCTGCCAAATCACTTTTTTCACCTAGTGCTTGTTCCCGACTCACCCTCTCTCTCCTATCATCACCACCAAATTAAAACCGCTTCTCGGGGACGCGGAAATCATCCATCCTTCCTTGTCGGAATCAACCACCCTCCTCCCTTCCCTGATTCCGTCTCGTTTCCCGAATTTGGGTTGAAATTTCAAGGTTATTTTTGGTGATTTTGGGGTCCAATTTGTTGATTTTGGGGGTCGAATTTATCGAAATTGTTGATTTTAGGGTCGAATTTGTTGGTTTTGGGTTCGAATTTGTTGGTGTTTGGGTCAAACTTGTTGGTTTTGTGATCGAATTTGTTGATTTGGGGTCGAATTTGTCAATTTTTGGAGTCGAATTTGTCGATTTAGGGGTCAAATTTGTTGATTTTGGGGGTCGAATTGCTACTTTAAGGGTCGAATTTGTTAATTTTTGGAGTCGATTTGGTTAAATATGTTTATTTAAGGTCGAATTAGTGGTCGATTTTGTTGATTTTAAGATTTAATTTGTTGGTTTTGAGTCGAATTTGTCGGGATTTTGTTGAATTCGGGGTCTAATTTGTTGAATTCGTTGCTGCCGCCGCATTTGGTGCTGCCGCTGCCCTCTTTTTCCGACCTTAACAGCAGTTTAACAATGGTGGTGGTGGCTTTAATGGAAGAAGATGGAGGAGGAAAGACATAAGGGTATTTATGTCTTTTTATTGCCCAATAGCTAAACCATGGTAAAGAAATTAACAATCTGTTTAACTTAAGTTACCATTAGTTTAAAAATATTAATTTGTGATTACCATTGATAATCAAAAGTTTTAGGCTTTACCACTAAGAAAAAATAAAATTTCGTGATTACCAGAGAAAATTTCTCAATAATTAAAAAAAAAAAAAACCGCGAAACACAACGAAAGTTATATACCATTAACTAGCCACACAAATTATGCAAGCCAGAAGATAGATTAAGTATTAAAAGGACAAAATATACAAAACTATATTAACACACATGAACTGTTACTCAGACCAACTGAGCATGAACATGATTACTAAGTTACTAATTGTGATTAAGTTACCTAATTTTCCCTAATTTTAACTAATTTTCTTAATTTGTATACCATCCCACCCATTTTTAATACTCAAAGCATAAATAATAATCTAGAAAAACAATAAACAACTCTGATCTTCTACAACACTTGGATTTTGAAAAAGACTTGTTTATCAACCGAATCCAGAATCCTGATATCTCCAACTGAATGCTCATCAATTCCATTATCCTCATCAAAGGCGATGTTCAAATCAAGGCGAACACAGGAAGATGTGGCTTCCTCTAATTCGTCGTGATCAAACTTATCTAGATCAGTTGAATCATGTTTATCAGTGTCGTCGTCTAACTTTTGTTTGACAGTAGGAGAACATGCTCTTGATGCTGAACTAAAACTGTCACAACTGAAAATGACTATTGCATCTTCAAGAGAGACTGTTTCTTCATCTGACAGACTGATTTTTCCGGCCTCAATGGCTCGCTTGATGCAACTCAGGGAGCGTTGATCAAGCTGTTCGACATCCTCAATGAAGAAAACGCGGTGAGGATTTTCTTTCACTGCTGCTGCAAGCCTTTCGAGGTATCCACCACTCGATTCATCCCTCACTCTCTTGCTCCTAATGTCATCAGTAGAATCAGCTCTCGTCGATGAGTAACTGCTTACACCAATGACCTTGAAGCTGCTGAAAGTCCCGAAAATTAGCTTAGCTAACTCCCTTCCTACTGCAAGCTTACCCTCTTCGTCAGCCCCCAAGAAGAACAGCCAAGTTTCCTTCTTCTGCTGGTCTTCTTTAAATAAGGTAGTACACTTCCTGCTCATCATCCCTGATCTTATTCGTAAGATTGTTGTCGCGATTTCAGGGATTATATCATGTTGCCATGGGACTCTCTTCTCCAAGGCAGAACACAAGGCCTCCAAATTCTCAGGGTTGTTCTCTTTGAATCCAAATACTGACAATGATGACAACGGTCTCTCAAATACTGCCTCTGTTGCTTCACTTGATGAGGCCGAGTTTGGTGTGGAATTGGGATTGGATAAAAGTTCGGGTTTTCTTTCAATGTTAGACATCAGGAATTGGTGCTCTTTTGATGCCCATGTTGGCTCAAACAACATAGGCCAAGTAGTGATTGGTTTTGTATCTTGTAAATGATGTTTGTTATGGTCATAAGACGATATCGAGGTGGAAGAAGAAGGGGAACATGATGAGAAATTTATCGTCTTCTCGGCCACATTCGAGGTCTGATGAGATGATGAGCTGCATATTATGTTCCATTTCTTACATAGCTCTTTGATTTGCACTGTTTCCTGTAGTAACAATCCCAAAAGAATGTCAGTATTCTATTTCTATATACTATCTTCGTTAATTATTATGTATAACTTTAAGGTATTATTTGTAAAATATTAAAAATTTTAAAGTTGCAGATAACAACTAACCGAGGGCAGTTTTTTTTTTTTTTTTTTTTTTTTTTTTTTTTTTTTTTTTTTTTTTTTTTTTTTTTTAAGTTGTTTTTGACATAAATTTATAGAGAGGAGAACCAACCTGACGATTAGCACTGATTTCTATGCTCTCTTCCTTGCACTTTTGAAGCCACGACGGTAGGCTCGAGCTAGTGGACGTGGTGGTGGTAGTGGTGGTCGAGTCGTTGTTACGAAAAGTGCCAGCTAAGCTCTTCACTTCTCGATGACAATTAGCCGAACAGTCCATACAGCAAGTGAGCTGCATATCAATTTTATTCTCAAGTAGTGGCCAGCTAACACCTTCTCCTGATACATCACTTTTGTTTTGGCCCTTCAATGAGCTGAAAACAAGCAAAAAAAAACAGCATTATTAGCACTATAAAACAAACTTTAGCTAATTAATAAATAAAACAATGATTAGTGATTTAATTAAATTAATTATTTTACGAGTTTGGACAAAATTTTGCACATACCTTTCTAGGTTGAGACTAAGGTCCAAGCTTCCGGCAGGGATTGTGAGGGGATGAAGATCCAAGAGAGTTTCCAAAGAAGGAATGCCTGATTTACATTTCATGTAAGAGTTAAAAGTTGCAATACCCATTAACCATAATCTTCCTGTCAATTCCATATTACCGAAAACTAATCGCCTTAATCCCATTACTAAGTGTTCCACAGGACAATAGTAGTGTTTCCTTTGTTCTCCATAGTAAGACCAATACTCAGCAACCCATTTAAGGTCACCTAAGTACAAAACTACCCCTCTTCCTACACAACCTTTTAGGAGACATCTAATTTCACCAAGCCTTAAATCTATTTCTTCCCTTGAAAGGTTCTTCATTGAGGACAAAGGGCAATTTAGGAATTGTACATATCTTAACTCTAAGGGGACTTGATCACCTCGTTCAACTCTTTCTTTGACTCCTCTTACAACACCTTCAATGCTACTCAAACACTCTCCTACAAGAACAACACTACTCTTTTCTCTTTTCTTTGCCCATGACTCGATCACACTCGAAACATCCTCGGACCTAGGCTGGCTTAAAGGCGTAGAAAACGCTAAGTCGAATTGGTTCAAAGGCGGTATGGATGAAAGTGTTTGGTGGTTTGTTGTGGAACGATAAACCATAGGGCTTACAATTTCAGTTTTGATGTTTGTAGTAGTGTTTGAAGTGATAGTAGTAGTAGTTTGAGAGCAACCTTCTATAGAGGTAACAACTTGCTCAACATTAGACTTAACATGAGGGCTCGAAAACCCGGCTTCTCTCATAACCCTACTAACACTAGGGTCATCAAGAATAGAGATTACAAGTTGTTCAGTCTCAATCTTAAGGGCTAAGATAGGTTGTTGTTGGCTCTCAATGGACCCTCGTCTTTGATGAGCTTGCGCCCTCTTGAACGCGGCCATTAGGGCATTAGCAAGAGATGGATAATGAGAGTGTGTGCCAAGTATTGGGGTAGGAGTTGTAGTAGGAAGACGGTTTAAGGCCACATTGAAGCAAAGCTCCAAGGCCTTACATTGAAGAGGATGGGAGTGTGACTTTAGGCAAGCCGCTCTAAGGAGACCGGCCGGTGACGCTAGCATAACACTAGCAATATGGATAGGGGTGACTTGTGCATGGCCTCTTCTCCTAGCAAGGTTTATGGCTTGCTTAACAATCGTGGCGGCCTCCGGTGTTAGAGATTGTTGTATACTACAACCCCCGGTTCGCATTTTGAGCGTGTTTTGGGTAGTGATTGAAGAAGATTAGAGCAATCTAGTGTAATGAGAAAAGAAGAGGGGTAAAAAGAAAGAGTTTAGAAGAAGTTAGTCATATTTTTTGAAAGTTTTTAAGTTTAGTAGTAGTGCAAAGTAAGAAGGGGGTGTGAAGATATATGTATAGGTTGGTTTTATGCCTTACTTGTGGAAGGAGGAAAAATGTTTAGATTTTGTGTCTGTTGGAAAGTGGAATGCATGTGAAGCAAAGTTAAGCTGTTGTTGCTAATACATTCTACTCTCTTTAATATAAATAAATGATTTTTATTTTTCACTCTCTAATTAATTAGTGATAAAGTTAAATAGATGATTGGGAAGGTGGTCTCTTTAAACTTTATAACTTTGGTATAAAATATGTTTGATTAAGGCACTAACATTAAAAATCCAACATTTGGCCTATACTCTACTTTTTGTATATTGCGTTCAAAGTGAAATTTGAACCTTGGTCCATCTAAATCGAAGAATAACTTTATGGTGTGGGCCAAGGTAGTATAAAGAACTCAAAATATTTAACATGTTAAATTAGTAAAACAATTTTAAATTTACCTTATGAGACGATTTACTTTTTAATTTTTGGTTAAGTTGAGCTTATGAGTGGTGGGATTGTATACAATGAATGTAAGTGTATTATGTTAAACTCTAAATTATTATGTGAAATAAAAAAAGTGAAATAAAATTTGAGGGACAGATAACTAAGAAGGTATATTTAAACTAACAATAATATCTTTAAGGAAAGTTTATTCAAGAGTGATGTAGTTTTAGAGATAGCTAGATAACTTTACTATTTAATCAATTTGATGTGTGTTGATTTAACCTTCCTCTTTTAAAGTTGATTAGTAACAATATTTCCCATACCAACATACTTTAAGGTTTTTTTGTTTTACTTTTATTTTAATTTTTTTCCCTTAACAAAAGAGTATTAACAAAGTTGCAATACTCTTTGTCTTTTACACACTTTATGCTTATATGTTTTACCCTTTAACCTTTGAATAACATTTAATTTTAAAATTAAGTGTCACAAACAAGATTAATTGTATTCAAGATATTTGAATATCGTCATAGAGTGCTGTCGAATTTTTCTTATATCACCGATTCATTAAATTTAAAAGTTAAAAAACAGTCATGATAAATTTTATTAGATTCATCTAATTATATTTTGTTCTTTTAAATTTCTATTTTTATAACTTATACTAAATGATAATGAAAAAAAATAATGATATAATTTATCCATTGACAAACATTAAAATTGCCAACATCAATATTGGACAAGTAATTTTTTTTTTTAAAGATTTTTTTTTTTTAATTTAAAAAAAAAAAAAAGAAATACCAATGTACTTGATATGTATAAAATGAATTGAAGTGATATGATAATGATGAGAATGATCAAAACTCAGATAAGAAAAGTGAAAGGAAAAAAGTAGAAAAGCAAACAAGAAAAAAGAGGGAAAAAAAAAAGTAGAGAGAAGAAAACTCCACCAATAACGAGGTCCTGTAAAGGGAGTTTGGACTGTCTGTCTGGGTTTGAAGAGAATTGGGAACTGCGTCTGCCAATTGGGCCTTAATAATACTACTAACATTTTCATTTTATTTATTTATTTACGTTCATTCTTTCATAATTTTAAAAAGGAGATCCAAGGAATAAAGTTGATTTCATGGGATTTTTATGGATCATAAATTTATATATTTTCATATTCCAGCTTTGTACTCCATCGGGAAACATTCCTCTTTGCTTTTTAGGAATTTATTTTTTATTTATTACATCAGAAGACAAATCAAATAGGAAAAGTTTATGATTTGCTTTATTTTTATTTTTGTTGTTTTTGTAAAAGTTGATCTATCTTTTGGGCCATAAATTAGTGTAGGAGAATTACAGTGTTGTAGTATCCTCTCTAAAATTGATTTCACCATTCATGAGGCTGAATCTAGATGTGAAATGGGCTGAGTTAGCCTAAGCCCATCTTGTGCTGTTCTTTTTAATCGCTCAATATCAATCATCAACAGTGGCGGAGCCAGGATTTTTCACCTAGGGGGACGGACTAAAGGTGGCATACATTCTATAAATGGACAAACCTTTTAAACATACAAGAAATTGTAGGGACTATGCTTAATATTTATAAGTTTTACAACCTGGAAATCCAAATTTCTTAGTTATACAGTCCAAAAATTGAAAAAAAAAAGCATATTTACAATAACAACTTCACCTTCAAATATTCATTTTTGTTTTGAAAGTAATATACAATCAAAATTATCAAATAATTCATAAATGTGATTTCTAATTCACGATAATCCTAACAAATAAACAATTTCTTATTCAAATTTGGTCAATAGCGGATCCATAGATTCAAAGTTTTTAAACCCGTGACAATTTAATTTATATTGAGATATATAATAAAACCAAACACCTTAACCCGAAATTCCTACTATAACCAATAATTTAGGGTTGTAATGTATGCATTTATATATATATATATATATATATATATATATATATATATATATATATATATATATATATATATATATATATATATATATAAATAAAATTTATGTAAATTACTATGGTAATTTAAAAGTTAGAACATGATGTCATTAAGTAGTACTATGTATTACTTCTAATTGAATGTGTGAAGTAAAGAAACATGCAAGAAAAGAGGAAAACTTTAAAATAAAAATAAGAAGAAGAAAATGTTGGTCAAAGGGATTGAACCCATGACCATGGAGATTACTTACTAGTAAGCCCTGAAACCATTGAACCAAACCCTTTTTCTTATGGTTTTTGCTGCACATAATTAGTTTTAACTAATTTTTTTTTATTGAAGTGAGGGGACATCTGTCCCCCCTTGTACCCCCCTGCCTCCGCCACTGATCATCAATCAATAACTATATACTAAAAGACACACCAGCAATGACACGTGTCATCTCTTGGTGTGTCCTTTAGGTTTTTTTTATTTTTTTATTTTTTTTTATTTTTTTTGTCTTAATTGTTAAAAATTAATTATTTTCTAAATCTTTACTTTTAGATGGAATAAAAAAAAATCAATCACAACACTAGGAAAAATATCATAGATTATAATACATGCATAATAATAATAAAAGATTATTATAATAAACATTAACTAATAACTACATGAATGATATACTGATTGATTACTAATAATTTTTTTCATATTTGTATAAGATATTGCCAAAACATTTTTTAAAACATACCGTTAGTCAATTAGAGTTCATAACAAGAGAAATGTTGAATAAAGAAGTAATACATTATTCAGAAGATATGGATTAATATTGTAAATGGCTTGGTTTGAGATAAAATAATAGCGTGATTTTAATAGTGAGTACAAAAGGGAGTTGAATTATTTCGCGAGGTAGACAAAAAGTTTTAATTTTTTTTTTAATTAACAAGAAAATAACGACACCGCACTGAAATACATAAATATAATTATATGATCAAATGCATAAAGGCTCATTGGATCATCCGTGATTATTTCAATAAATATTTTGGTAGTTTATTTCACAATGTTATTAGACAATTTTCTTACACTAAATTTTTTACACTAACTAAATAGTGTAGAATTGCTGAATTGATAATAATACTAAAAACTACCGTGCGTGGCAAGGGACCTAATCTAGTTAATAGTTAATGCCTACACCCTCCTGTATATAGAGTTACCTACATGCCCCCTTTCTTACATTCTTACCCATTTTCCAATTTAAGTAGTTTTCGTTATAAAAAAACAAAAAATAAATGAATTTTACCCATCACCATTACTAGGAAAATTTGACAATTGAAGTCATTTAAAGTTTGTATTTTGGAAATTGTCGCTATTTAAAAAAAAATTCCAAATTGCACCCAAAAGTTCTTATAAATTGTAAATTGCAGCTTGATTCAACTATTTTATCGGTTTACGTGTCGAATTCGGTTAAGGTTTTAGGGGCCATTTTAGTTCATAAGGATCCAAATTGAGCTCGGAATTAACAAAAAAATAACATAAGTGTCTCTTTTTGCATAACAAAAATGTATCGATTTATGGGCATCTATTTTTTGCAGTATAAACGAGGTACTTATGTTATTTTTTTGCTAATTCCGAGCTCAATTCGGAACCTTAAGAGATAAAATGACCCTAAAACCTTAACCAAATATTTTCCTCCATGTAAACTAATGAAAAAGTTAAATCGGGCTGTAATTTACAATTTACAAGAACTTTTGGGCTGCAATTTGTAATTTTTTTTTGTAAATGACTGCAATTTGCAAAACACTAACTTTAAATGGATACAATTTGTAAATTTTCTCCATTATTACTTCCTCCGTTCTTTTTTACTTGACCCGCTTTGACTTTTACACTATTTACCACCCCTCCTTTGACCGTCTTTTGTGAATGATATATAAAGAATAATATATTCATATTGGATCTTTTTGAATTTGTCTTAATAAGTACTATCATATTATATAACTTTTATAATGTTTACTTATGGAGAACTAAAGTTATTGATCGCTAAAGTTTTGCATTGGCAAGCGTGATAAAAGAAACAGGTCAAGTAAAAAAGAACAGAGGAAGTAATTATTAAAAAGCTTTCCTTTCTCTCTCTCTAAACAATTTTATTTTCTCTTCCTAAAACCCACATCACTTTTATTTTCTCACTCAAAAAACTTTCAACCTCCATTTTCTCTCTCCAAAAATCTTCATATTTTTCCTCATATGAGTTTTCTCATCATTTATTGATGTCACCCTTTGTCGGCGACTCGGAGCTTTATCGTTGACACAAATTCCCATCGATGAGATTCTAATTTCTCTCTCCTTTACCATTTCAATGATTTGATATAATTGTTAATTGACGATTTTATTCACACTAATTTTTTCCCTAAATTGATCATCAAATCATAGAGAAGGAAATTTCAAATTATTGGTTGTGTGATAAACCATAGGAAAAATTGCCATTAATAACACAACCTTTGGCCTGTTTTTTTTTTTTTTTTTTTTAATTTTTTTTTTTTTTAATTTTTTTTAATACAACCTTTGGATTATACCTGAATATTACAACCTTTGGGGGGTCTTAACTTTAAACAAGACTAAAAACTTGTAACCTATTAAACCAATTACCTATGACATGTGTCATTGTATAATTGGTCTAAATATTAAAGTTTGATTATTTAAATAAACAATTTATAAAAAAAAAAACCCTCCCAATTCCCTCCCCCGTCAGCCATGGTGGTCACCCACTTCCCCACCCCCAAGCCTACCTTCACGCACATCCCCGATGGCCTGAACCTCCGATCACCCCAACTCTACCCTTCCCCAATCCCCACCCAACTGGCAACTACTAAAATTACCTTCCGCACCCAATTGATTGTGGATTTTGTAGAAATTGAAGGGATTTCGATAATGGAAAAAGGGGGAGGAATCGGTGGTCGGAAAAGGAGGAATCAAGGCTGGTCGTGGTCAGGAAGAGGAATAATTGGGGCTGTTGTGGTCTAGAAGGTGAGGATTAGGGGCTTCTTTGGTCCAAAAGGGTAGGAATCGGGAAGTGTGGGTGTTGTTTGGTGGTGGGAGTTGGCAGCGGTGGTCGGGAATTGGGCCAGTTATGGTGTGGTGGGGAGTTTCGGACTGGTGGAGGGGGATTGAGGGTTAACAACGTTGGTCGAGAAGGGGAGAGGAAGGTTTAAGTGGTGGGGTTGGGTGGAGCATTGGTGGTATTTGGGGAAAGGAGAGAGAAAAAGAAAAAAAATAAAAAATTTATTTAAGCCAATCATATAGCGACACGTGGCATTGCTAACCAGTTTATCAGGTTGCTTCTGGTTTTTTCTTGTTTAAAGTTGAGACCCCCTAAAGTTTGTAATATTTAGGTATAATTCAAAGGTTGTACTTCCTCTGTTCTTTTTTACTTAACATATTTCTTTTATCACACTTGCCAATGCAAAACTTTAGCGATCAATAACTTTAATTCTTCATAAGTAAAAATTATAAAAGTTGAATATTACGATAGTACTTATTGAGACAAATTAAAAAGATATCATATGAATATATTTTTCCTTGCATATCATTCACAAAAGACGGTCAAAAGAGAGGTGATGAATAGTATAAAAGTCAAAGTGGGTCAAGTAAAAAAGAACCGAGGGAGTATTATTTAAAAAAAATGGGTCAAAGGATGTATTATTAGTGACAATTTTTCCTAAATTATATTAACGTTTACTAAACTCTAGTAGTTTCCAATAGATCTAAAAAAATGTTGGTAGGATTTGTGATTTTTTTTTTTTTTTAAATTTTGGATTTTTTCTAGTTTTGTGTTGAATTTATAATGAAGTATTATTAGGTTATATCATTGTTGGACAAAAAACAGTTGAAAACAATGCATGTACATTTGCTGTAATTTTCTGGATTAATTAAGCTATTTCGTATGGCTACTCAAAATTTTCCTTTTTAATATAATAATCATTCTATTTTGATGGATGTTCATTTTCAATTTGATAAATGTTCATTCTTTTTTATGGACGTTCATTTATATATACTCCCTCCATTCCTGAAAGTTCAACTCACTTTACATTTGCACGGTCTCCAATGAAAGTCTTTGACCATTAATAAATTCGGCTATGTATAAGTAAAATTTTTATAAAGTTGATATTTGAAAATTTTATCATAAGGGAATCTAATAAAATCAATCTTGTTAATATATTTTGATTGTATAAATTATAAAATGCGGTCAAAGTTATTTTATTTTGACCACATGAATAGTAAGTGAGTCAAACTTTCAGGAACAAAGGCAATACTTCTTCCGTTCTTTTATTATTGCACCACTTGCCATTTTAGGAAGTTTCACAAATATTGCACCATTTCCTCTTTAGGAAAAAAATTATTTGTGTTCACACTACAAATACCCAACATACCCTTGCTTTTTCACATTTACTTTTTAGTTTATTAATATGTCACATGGACAATTTTTTATTTTTACTTTTCTCTCTCTTACTTTTTTCACTACCAAAATATTTGTACCCAACCCCTATGGTGCAATAATAAAAAAACGTTGGAAGTATATGAAATCAAATGTGCCTTGTGAGATATAGTGATGTTCGTTTGTTATGGCTTAAGTGACATTAAATACATACTAATATGACATATCCATATTTGAGTTCTAATAAATGTTCATTTTCATATCTAAATATGACCATTTAAATATTGGTGAGTGCATGTTCATCTAGATATTGATATATGCTTGTGTACATATTAATAAATATACACTTGGTGACTTGGTTATTGGTACTCCTTCAATCTTGTAACCTAAAATATTACTTATTTCATTAATTAAAACTCTAATTTAGTGAATTTTGGCAAATAAATTTAAACTATTGGAAATCTATATTTCAAATAGAATTCATGCTCGTTTGTAGAAGAAAAATATCATTTAAATGATGATTACAAAGTTATAGACAAATTATCATTTTAATTTATAGAATTTAAACATCATTTATTAATGTTATTATTTTGTTAATTAAAATGCTATTTAGTGAATATTGGCTAGTAATTGAATTTATCATAAGTGTTCATTTTAGTTTGACTTCATGTTCATTTGTAGAAGGCTAAATATTCAAATAAGAATTACTAAATTTTAAGACAAAATTAATTTTTGTATATAGCTCAGGTAATTATGATCTTAAAATATTATTGCATTCAAATTTCATATAATTGTATGTTCACTTAAATTTGTTACATCTTCATTATTCCCTTTACGTTAAATAACATGTTCATCTCATATTGAAAGATGTTAATTTGAAATTTATAAAGAATTTAATTTGAAGTTTAATTTTTGTTTATTCTCCTATATATTGAAAAATGTTCATTTGCAATCTTATAGTATGTTCGTTCTCATATCTAAAGATGTTCATTAATTTTAATACTTGTAATTTACAGCATCAAAAGTTGTTGACTTGATTTGAATTTCAGTGCTTGTTCATTACCAATATTGAATATTGTTCAATTTAAATTTAATTTGCTATCATCATCATCATATTGAAAAATATTCATTTAACTTATAATACTTGTTCATTTTCATATTGAAAGATGTTTATTTTTATTTCAATACTTGTTCATTATCATATTAAAGTATGTTCATTTTCAACAACGTGTTCATATTTATATTTGTAAATGCTCATTTAAGTATCCAGTTTTGCATATAGTTTTTAATTTTACAAACAATTATTTTTTTACAAAAATTTAAGCTCTCACTACATAGGTTAATCATATAAGAAAGATGAAAATGACGATGTATATATTGAGAAAAGATGTGTGATGAGTGCCATTTATAGCACTCATTTGATGAGTATTTAGGTCGGTTTTACCTTCTTTTCACAGCTTTCTTTCTTAATAAATGCTTAGTTTTACGCATTTTCTCTTTATTTTACTTTTTTTTCTATTATTTTGTGTTTTATGGTTTTTCTAGTGTTTCCTCCTTTATTTGCTTCTTTTCGTGGTAATAGGTATTGTACGAGGTTTGAGTCTTGATAATGGTGGCCAACTAAGTTGGAAGATGCATTTGGAGAAAACTTATAGCATTAGGAAAATTCAAGATGCAAGGAAGTGCATGCTCTAAGTTCTAAGAAAGAAGAAACAACGTGAGAATAAGGGTTAGGACCTGAGCTGCCACCCCCAGATACTTTAATGGTTGTAATTTATGAAATTTGCAACCGCTTTTAGCGGTTGCAACTGGGTTAATTTTTATTTTGAATTATTCTACACACTTTTTTATTTTAAATAAATGTTGAAATACCTTTGTGACGATTTAATAGCTGAATGTCACTTGCCAAACGGTTGCAAATCTGTGACCGTTTTAAAAACGTTGGCAAATGTGCGGCCGCAGTTTTTTAACGGTCGCAAATTTCGTATTTTGCCATCGCTTTAATGACGGTCGTTGAAAAACGGTCGCAATTTGATTAAATTTTACTAGTGTATTATTTTTAGCCATTACCAATGCTCATCAATTTCTAACTAATAAAAAATATAATAAACTTAAAAATTAAACTTTTAAACTGTTGGGTTTCGAAAAGTTCGACTTTTTGCGGAACTAAACCCGACCCCAAGACCCGCTCACAATTAATATAACTAAAAGACATAAATAAAAAGATAAAGTGAAAATACCTTCTTACCCTTGATGCGTGCTTCGCTCGCTCCAACGAGCTCTTACTTCGAAAGTCGAGTCTCACAAGCGCGTAGACCTCCAACGATAGTCCACCCGCAACAACGACCCGAACGGTCTCTAACTCGGAGTTTAGCCGAGTTCGGACCAAAAACAACTACTCGAGTTTTATGTGAACTTAAAGGTTTCCCCACTATTATGGAGATGCCCTTTTGAGTTCCAACTCAAGTAAATAATCCCAACTCCTAAGGTTGGTATTTATGGGTAAAATCTCCAAAAAAATCCAATCATCTTTCCATGAGGGAGAAATGATAGTGTGAGAAAAATAAGCAATTAATTTAATTCTAAATTTAATTTAATTCTAAATTTAATTTAATATCTAGACAAATAATCAAACTACACTTGGCACACACATAGGAGTGGTTAGCTGAGGACTAGGAGGACCACATAGCCTCCTTGTTCCCAAGCCACAAAACCCGCCAATTACAAGGAGGCATGACCGGTTAACATCCTTGGGCACCAAGGAAAACCGGTCAAGGCCTTCCTTGAATTGGTAGGGCCTCACAGCCACACGCAAGCCCAAGCGCCTGCTTGTGCGCTATTCAACATTGGCCTTCCAGCATGCACCGCAAGCCTGCGCAAGTTGCTGGGCTGCTATGTGATGCTCGACTGCCATGCCGAGCTTGCTAGCAGGCTTCGCAAGCAATGTGCGCTTCAATTGCTAGCAATGCCCGTACTCGACAAGCACACTCAACTCGCCTATGCATGTGGCTTGATGGGCTTGCGGCTATTGCTTGTGACAGCACGCGCTAGCCTAGCCCTCGTACGGCTAGGCCAATGTGAATCTAGGGCTACGCATTTTAACTTTATTATTTGTTGTTTGACTTATTTGTTATGTCTTGTTAATTCCTAGAATTTAATTCGACATTCGACGTTCGTTTTCAACGCTCTAAGCTCAAAATCCGATGTCTTTGTTCATAATACTCGAGCGACTCATTAATTTCTTTTTGATTGATTCTTCATGTCGTATTGTTAGTGTGCTTGGGTTGGACCCGAAGGGTTCAGTCAAGATTAAGCTGTAATATTACTTATACATTCACTACTACAAAAACAAGAATAAGAAACGCGCCCTATAGAACGGTTAACTAGGGTAGGCGTTTTGTAAAACTAAATAGAACGCTTTTTTCTCGTAGGCGTTTTGTAAAAAAGGAATATAGAACAATTATCACACCAAACCGCTCTTTATTATTTTTAGCTATTTCAAAAAATTAAAAAAGGATTGAAATATTTAAGAATAGAGAATAGTTAGCTCACCTAACCGTTCTATATTCTTAAGCAAATATTAGGAAATCCAGCCCTTTTCCAAATAAGTACACCTTTCACACCCTTTTTTCAAATTTTAAATTCATTTCCTTCTTTAATGAATATAAACCCTAGCTTCTCTCATCCTTTCTCTAGCTAGCCGTCATACAAGTATATAACATACTCTTTTATTTAATGTTCTACTTTTTCTTCACCTTATCATCTTCCTACCTTCAAATTTCTAAGATGAATTATCCATAATTTTCAATGTGGGTAAAATATATCTATTAATTTACATAAGTAGAAATGTCGACAACCATATTACGAGATCATCATCGTTATAATCCAATCCATATGTAGAGCACGCTTCACCAAATTAACAGCAGCGATTTCGACATTAAAAATTTGTGGTTAGAATGGGCAGAAGGTGAACGAACTATGTGGCGCTGGTTTGTTATTTTTTTTTCTAGATCTAAGTTTTTATTGGTTTTATTTTTCATTTTTATCAATTTATGTTCAATTGATATGAATAATGATGTACTTATGATAATTTTTCTTTGATATGATGTTAAACATTATCTGTGATTTGATACATTTATTTATTTGATTATTTATATCTGAGAATGATGATATTCGATTTCATTTGGAGAATAAGTATGAGAAATGTGTTAATATATTACATATTGTGATATGATGATTATATAATCCACTAATTAATACTCAGTAATGTTTAAACATGACTAGTGTTGATTTTTTTTTTTGGTACAGATACATGAGTACATCTTATACTTATTTATGCTAGTTTTCTTGTTCATTTGATTTTTGTCTACATTTATAACTTGCCATGATTTATTTCAATTAATTATTTCAAGATTTTTTTTGTTCTTATAGCGTGTATGCATATCAATGTTAGTGATTTGCCTTTGTATCTTTTCCCACTTTTTAATCTTGTGGCATTGTTAAGTTACCGATCTAATTGACTTTTGTTTGTTGTTGCAGGTTCATAATAAGGACGAGTAGAAGAAAGGTCTTCAAGAATATTTTGTTTATGTAATCTTTTTTTTTTTGTCTATAAATAAGTTCATTTTTTTGTAAACAGTATATTTGTAAATTAATGGAAGGATTTTTGGATGAGTATATACTTTATGATGTTTCGATAGTTCATAGTTGGGTGATAAAGATGTTCATGGGATTTTTTTTGGTGAAATTATTTATTGAATATTAATCTTTTTTGGTAATTGGAAATATAAGATGCTTACTAGTTACCATTAATATACCAAAATAGAAAGCGTTGATATTTAGATTTTTTTTTTAAAAAAAATAAAATAAAAATAAAGAATACAGAACAGTTGGGTTACATAACCGTTCTCTTTAGTGAAGGAATATAGAACTGTTAAATAGGAGAACAGTTGTCTATCCCTTCCTCATTTTTAGATTTTAAGAAGGGAAAAGACAATGGTTGTACCTAAGGACAGTTCTCTATTGTTGTGCATATAAAACGCCTATTTCACCCGATCTATAAACTTTACACATCGCTTAGCAGAAGAACGGTCCTAAGGCGTTTTATAAAGCTTAGTTTAATCGTTCTCTAAACTTGTTTTTGTAGTAGTGATTAATATTACTGATTGGAAGCGGCCTTCAACTAGGCATTCCGATCACTTGACCTCACTGAATAATTAGCTTTCTAACAATTCCAAACCCTCTATTGGAATAATACACTTGTTCGAAAGACATCAATCCTATCAATATCCCACTTGTCCTTCCGCACAAGTGTGCTTTTGTGTATAGCCTAATTCCTATGTCACTTAATGTCTCTTCATGAACTATAAGGTAAGATTATTCGTCATCCTTATTACGTTTAGAATTGTTTCTCAAAATCCGAGTTGACTTCCAATAAGCAGATAATTTCTTAAAATCCATCTGAGCACGACCACTCATTTTTATAGTCTCGCTCTTTGAGAGGCCTTTTAAACAACAAGGCATGTTCCCTGTGGTTAATAGGGGGACATTCCCATTCTTATACTATTAGCTTCTCTTACTAAGAGGACCTAGCCGCCCGAGTGTTGTTGTTATAATCCCATGTACGATAGACGTTTGAAGAACATCAAAGAGGACTAGTACTCAAACAAGAGAACTCACAATACTCATGGTCGAGGAAAGAGGTTCTGATAGCAATAATGAGAGATGTACTTATGACAATTGTTAAATCTCTTAAAGTACTCTCATTGGTCGATCCGACATGGTTCTAAACCAATACCTGTGCAAATGATATTTATGACAATCATGTCCTTGTAGCACAAGAAACGGTGCTATAAATCATACTACACACTAATCTCAAGTGGTCATTAATCGTCCATCATTTAAATGACCTCGATTAGGGATAATTTTTTATTACAATATTCAATGTTCACATAATAGGTGTTTCTTTATCCAAGTATGGTCTTATTACCCTATTTTGAATATTCTCAAAATCAAATGGACTCAATATTTAATTCTAAACTATACTTAAATAGTTTTGTGGAATATTTAGAAATTTTTTATTCCACTAAGAAACTTTACAATGTTTCATCTTATGATAAATGATTTTCCCAAATGTTTTAAGTGTAATACTCTTCATAAAAAATTAATAGAAATCACACCCATATTTAATACGCATGCTTGATTTCTTTCATGCAATTGTGAATGTTGTCATTCACTTGTTGCATAGGTTAGTTACGATTAATTTGCAAATCCTAGCATCATCATTATCGATCACTTTCATAATAAGATGATAAAATTTTAGAGTGTTATGTATTATATGTGATCTAGGATTTATTGTCCAAGTGATGGCTCCCACTCATTTCCATGATCTAGGATCTTCAACTTGACAAACTACAATCATTAACGTTTAACAATGAACTTTCCATTGAACAACGTTTTTGTTATTGCCTTCAAGGCAAAAACAATATTTTCAACATATATTTTAGTAGACTTCCTAATGGTGCTTTGCTTGGATTTTATTCAAAGCGGGTCACAGTGATTTGGGATACCCTAGTCACTTGTGATCATGGAAATTTACCTTAAATTTCTACACATTACACATGGATGCACGTCCATGTTACCATACCATTCTCAAGTCACGACGCATTTTAGGTAGTGCTTATAAATGGCTTCCTTGTTAAGGATCTTGATCCTTCTTAAGGATGTGCTTGCAACATCAATTCTCAAATTACATTTGTTTCCATGCGTTAACAACCCATCCCTTTTATTTATCCAAGTACTTTGGATGTTCTTGATCATAATCTAACGATCCATGACTTAGATTTATTTTGATTGGTACTTTATTCTTTTCATGCTCTAAACATGTAAAATATGTTACGACTCCATAACATACATGATGGTTTCAGTTGCAGAATTATTCTCAATTTTATTCCATTCATGTATCCTTTTAGCTCATCCAGTTTCACCGAGTCTTGCTAAACTGTTTGCTATGTGATACGGTTGAAAGTCTCTACTAGAGTCTTTCTTGTTTGACTTAGTATTTAGCCTAGCTCATACTTAATTCAAACGGTTACTTAGTTTAATACATATGGGTCGAAAGCCTTTCAAAGTCGATCGTCCTTCAGTTCCTGTTTAAAACGGTAAATTCCTTTACTTGTTCAAACATTTTATTAAGTCTATACAATAGATATTAATTCCCAATATATACTAAGTATCGCCTTTAGCTTGGTCCATTGTCGAAATAACTTTCAAATTTAAGCATTTAGCATTTGATAGTTAATTTACAACAGAGTTCGTAAACTTCTTGTTGGAGCTTACGAGATTGACTTTGCTCCCACTAAACTTCTTATCCATAAGAATTTCTATGTTTCTCCATAAGCCAATCCTTTTATTAACTTTATGAGAAAACACGTTCCAATTTCTATATGAAATACTTCCTTCAATCCCATAGTGGATTTCTTGAGCTTGTTTCAAATTTATATTTTCAAAACCCTTAGACTATTTAATTTTAATAGTCACTTCCAAAATCCTATTTTAGGAAGGCGGTTTTGGTATCAGTTTTGCCATATTTTATATGTTCAATTTTGCTAGAATGATCACGAAAAGACTTGAGCATTCACTACAAGAATCAGGTCAAATAGCGACGGATCGGTTCCGACGAACCTTAAAATCCGTCGGAAAAATCGATATTTCCGACGGATTTATTTTCCGTCGGAATAATTAGACGTTCCGATGGAATATTCCGTCAAAAAAGGTCAATTCCGACGGAAAAATATTCCGTCGGAAATTTTCGACGAAAAAATCCGTCGGAATTATAATTTAAAAAAAAAGAAAAAAAAATTTATATACTAACCCTAATCCCCTTCTTCCGCGTTCCGCCTCTTTTCACTTTCCCCTTCACATTCTCTTTCTTTCTCCTCTTCTCTTTCCTCTTTTCCCTCTGCCCCTCCTCTCCGTCTTTTCTCCCTCTGCCGCTTCTCTCCGTCTCTTCTCCCTCCACTCTTCTCCAATCCTCCATCTTCTCCTCTTCCCTTTCCTCTTATCTTTATTTTTTCTCTCACCGTCATACTCTTCTCTCTCCATCCACCACCAGCATCGACCGCAACGTCAACCACCATCAACGTCGACCACAACAACATCAACAAATGCTACAACGTCAACCACCACCAACGTCGGCAGCAACAACACAACAACAACAACAACGACGCAACAATAACAAAGCCAACAACTTTCAAGGTTTTTGTTTTGTAGATCTAGTTTTAATTTAGGTTAGATTGTAGATCTAGTTAATTTCTTTGTAATTGTTATGTTAATTTATGAATTTTATTAGATAATTGTATATTTTTGTAATTGTTATGTTAATTTATGAATTTTATTGGATAATTGTGTGGATTTTTTCGATTTCGTTGTTAATTTAAGATTTTTGGGCTAATTTTCGTTTTGTGGTGTTAATTTTCGATTTTTTGGGGGTGGATTTCATCTCGTTGGGGTTGATTTTCATTTTGTTGGGTTTAATTTTCGTTTTTTGGTGTTTAATTTTCGTTTTTTTTGGTGTTTTCGGGATTTATTTTCATTTTTTGGGGTTCATTAATGGTGTGGTAGTGTTGGTGGTGGTGGGATAAGAACGGGCTAGTAGTTCTGGGGTGGGGGCTGGTGGTTTTGGGGTGGGGCCCGGTGGTTCTGGGCGGGGTGCCTTTTTTTTTGTTTTTTTAATTGAATTTTTCGACGGGATTTCTGTCGGAATTTTCCGGCGGAATAATATCCGTCGGAAATTTCTGACGGACTTTCCTAGGCCAGAATTTGTCGCCCGACAGATAAAATTCCGTCGGAAAGCTGGTTCAGACGGAATTTTCGTCGGAAAACATCAATTTTCCGACAACTTCTATTGCGACAACCGCTTCCAACGGAATTCTGTCGGAAACGGGTTTTGCGACGGAAAACGGGGTGTTTCCGACGAATTTTTTCCATCGGATTTCAGCTGTTTTCTTGTAGTGATTCCGATTGGTGAATAGGTTTTTATTAAAATCAACGCTATGAATTTAATTGTATCCTTCTCAACCAATCTAGTTATGTATGCATATACATTTCCACATTTATTAGTTTTCTCTTTGAAAACTTATTTGCGATTGATGGATCCTTCACCTTTCATGCAAATTAATCAAGTTTTAAACATAATTTTCAAACATGGAGTCTATTTTGGATTTTATGGCCTCTAACCATTATTTAGAATTTGGATTTGTCGTAGCTAATTTACAAGACATTATTGCCTTACCATCTAATAGTAAATAGTATGCTTATAAGTCTTAGGTTTATTTCTAACTTCATAGAAGTTTATAGGATTCAATCCAAACCTTTGGTTCTATACCTATATAGGGTAATGGCATCAAACACTGAGTTTAAAGGAGCTTTCAAAGCCCTTTGATTATGTTGATCTTACTCCATCATTTCTGATGTTTTGTGAGTAATGAATTCTCTATTAAGGCACTTGTAAATTCCTTTTGTGCATTCTTGATCAATCATTCTCATAAGCCCTTTTGAGTCTTCCGAGATTCTCAGTTCTAGTTTATTGCTAAGCTCGATGGTCATCGAGTTCATTTTTCTCCCACTTGTCGTTTTGGAAATGTGTTACTTTCAAGAAAGACACCATTTATAGCAACAAATATTATGTTCTCAATAAGGTTGTGGAGGTAATACCCGCAGTCTCATTTGAATGCTTACAAAGAGACATGTATATTGTCTTTGGGTAAAAGTTCGTTGTGAAACAAACAGTTAGTTCTCTTTTGAGCTATCTTAGCCTTTATTTATCCATTATTCTCCCACTGAGCTACTTAGCTCCCACTGATCCAATGAGCTCCCACTGAGGCTAAGAGCCTTAGACATATACTTGAAAAGATGTTTATAAGTTATTTCTATCCATAACCGAATATGGTATCCTTTCTTAGCTTCGACATTTTGTTTAGTGTAACATTAGTCATTCTTGTAAATCTTTAAGAGTTTTATAGGAAGGGATGTGATCCATCATCGCTTGAGTCATTTTCAAATGGCATCGAAGTTTTTGTGAATACATACTATGTTCTTTGTGGAGTTTATTTATGAAACTTCAGTTTCATAACTTTGAGATGGTCACACTTGGCTCAAGCAAATATCGATCGATCTAATCTAGATGTTTTTGATATCTTTCCAAGCCGATTCTATACTTCACTGAACTTTTGAGCTATTTAAGGTCTACTTAGTTCACATTTGATGAATACATCCATATTCTTTCAAGTTCATTGTGAAACGTTGAAGTAATTGAATCTTCTTTTGCTTTTGGAGTCAATTTTCTATGGCAAGAATAGTAGATCTTTAATTTATCGATTTCAAAAAGTAAGACTTGCTTGTCTTAGAACGATTCTGAATCGATCAACTGTCAAGAGCCTATATAGCCTTGAGTACGTTCTTGTTAATGTGACATTGCTAAGATGTTCGGAACACATATCACCTATGATTTGAACTTTGTTATTTTTCATGTTAGGGAAATGTTTGTTTATAATCAAGCATTCTTGACTCATGGTTTAGATAACCTTGCCATTCAAATAAATTTGCAACTATTGATCTATATTTTGAATGTGAGCCTTTCCGTGTGTTAACGGATTGTTTGTTGATTATAAAACATAATAATAACTATTATTTGGTCCAGCCCAAGTTTTTAAAAGGTCTTTAAACAAAGGATACGAACTTACAACTGATGTAGCACTTCTTGCTTCATTCTAAGCTTGTAAGTCAATAACTTAGCATTACTTCAATGATTTGAGGTCACTTTCAAAGTGGAACACTCAAGCAGTATCTAATACTTATGAAGACAATAAGTTGCTAAGTTTAGTACAATAACATGAACTCTTGGTAGATTAGGAATTTATTCCTTTTCTTTGTTTCTCGATTCCTATATTTTTATTATACATCATCTCATAACCTTTAAGAACCAATACTTAAAGTATCTTTGACTTTTATACTTTGTTAGGCATAATTAAGCATCTAGTGCGCCGTAAAACAAAGTTCCATCTTTTCCTTTAATTCGTGTTTGAATGACTACATAAATGAGTTGTACTCATTAGTGTATGAAGCGAAAAGATATGTTGGTTGTCAACATCTCACAATTTGAGTTTTTAAATCAATACTTGATTTAATCAAAACTACCTAGTATTTTGAATACATGATGTCCAACCGTCTTTTCGAACTTAGTTTATAAAAGTCATTTATAAGATT